>NC_084736.1:68100298-68332798 GCF_033978785.1 Entelurus aequoreus | reverse complement strand
CACGGACTGACAACAGAGGACTCACCCGAGACCTGGTCAGAAGCCATTGGGGTGTCCTCTGTTGTTGACCTCGCCGTGTCCGACCATTATTTTTTTGTAATTTTTTTTTACTAGCACCATTGTCAGCAGCAGAACAGTTAGGAAACACTACCTGTGGCTATACAGTCTTTTGAGATGTTGTATTTATTTGTGTTTTGTACTGATTTGCACACACACAAAATAACTATACAGATAATAACGCAAAGCAAACGTGGTTTACAAGACATTAAGTTCTTGTAAAGCCACCTCCCACAGACATCACAATTATTGCAGCAGCAAGAATAGACACTATAGATACAATAAATATCATATACAACGAACACTTGAGACCAACATAGCCTTTAATTGTTTTGTAAGAGAATAAAATGCAGCTGTGGATTGAAGAGCTGGTGTAGTTTATTCCAAAGAGAGCGTACTCTGTATATAAGTGCACATTTATTAGTAGACGTTCTACATAGAGGTACAAATCCCAAAACCAGTGAAGTTGGCACGTTGTGTAATTTGTAAATAAAAACAGAATACGATGATTTGCAAATCCTTTTCAACTTATATTCAATTGAATAGACTGCAAAGACAACTTATTTAATGTTCGAACTGAGAAACTACATTTCTTTTTTGCAAATAATCATTAACTTAGAATTTAATAGCAAGCAACACATTGCAAAAAAGTTGGCACAGGGGCATTTTTACCACTGTGTTATATGGCCTTTCCTTTTAACAACACTCAGTAAACGTTTGGGAACTGAGGAGACCGATTTTTAATGCTTTTCAGGTGGAATTCTTTCCCATTCTTGCTTGATGTACAGCTTAAGTTGTTCAACAGTCCGGGGTCTCCATTGTGGTATTTTAGGCTTCATATTGCGCCACACATTAATGGGAGACAGGTCTGGACTACAGGCAGGCCAGTCTAGTACCCGCACTCTTTTACTATGAAGATAACGTTGCTTGGATGGCAACATATGTTGCTCCAAAACCTGTATGTACCTTTCAGAATTAATGGTGCCTTCACAGATGTGTAAGTTACCCATGCCTTGGGCACTAATACACCCCCATACCATCACAGATGCTGGCTTTTGAATTTTGCGCCTAGAACAGTCCGAATGGTCCTCTTTGTTCCAGAGGAGACAACGTCCACAGTTTCCAAAATCAATTTGAAATGTGGACTCGTCAGACCACAGAACACTTTTCCACTTTGCATCAGTCCATCTTAGATGAGCTCAGTCCCAGCGAGGCCGGCGGTGTTTCTGGGTGTTGTTGATAAATGGCTTTCGGTTTGCATACCGTATGCTAATTATTTTGTGAAACGAGTTTGACCCGGTGGTAATTCTAGGCATGTGCTAATTATTTTGCGAAACGATTTTAACCCGGCGGTAATTCTGACCCGGCGGTAATTCGAGGCATGCGCTAATTATTTTGCGAAACGATTTTGACCCGGCGGTAATTCTAGGCAGACGCATATTATATACCCGGCAGCAATTCAAGGAAATACGGTAGTAGAGTTTTAACTTACGGATCTAGCGACGAACTGTAGTTACTGACAGTGGTTTTCTGAAGTGTTCCTGAGCCCATGTGGTGATATCCATTACACACTAATGTCGCTTTTTGATGCAGTACCGCCTGAGGGATCGAAGGTCACGGGCATTCAATGTTGGTTTTCAGCCTTGCTGCTTATGTGCAGTGATTTCTCCAGATTCTCTGAGCCTTTTGATGATATTACGGACCGTAGATGGTGAAATCCAGAAATTCCTTGCAATAGCTAGTTGAAAAATGTTGTTGTTAAACAAGTTGCTGACACATTTGTTCACGTGGTGACCCTCGCCCTATCCTTGTTTGTGAATGACTGAGCATTTCATGGAAGCTTCTTTTATACCCAATCATGGCTTCCACCTGTTCCCAATTAGCCTGTTCACCTGTGGGATGTTTCAAATAAGTGTTCGATGAGCATTCCTCAACTTTCTCAGTCTTTTTTGCCACTTGTGCCAGCTTTTTTGAAACATGCTGCAGGTATCAAATTCCAAATGAGCTAATATTTGCAAAAAATAACAATGTTTTCCAGTTCGAACGTTAAAGTGTATTGTCTTTGCAGCGTATTTAATTGAATATAAGTTGAAAAGAATTTGCAAATCATTGTATTCTGTTTTTATTTACAATTTACACAACGTGCCAACTTCACTGGTTTTGGGTTTTGTAGTTCGAACAGTATGCATGTCAAAAGAATATGTAAAATAATGATTAATGATTGGTTAATATGTAGATGGATGTACACCACTTGATATAGATTAGGAAAAAAAAGGGGTTCCAAAATGGAATCCCGAGGAACCCCAGAAACTAAGACTTTAGATTATCAATCAAACCACATCACTCTCTGTCAGAACAATAGCTATGTAGCCATTTGTAAAATGTCAACGCCATATTCATTTAATTTTGTTGAAATACTTTTTAAATTAACAGTATAAAATGTCTTAGACCCGTGTCTCTCAAACTGTTTTCACCAAGTATCACCTCAGAACACAGTACCACCATAAAGACTAATGTTAAAATACAGTCACTGGTAGGCCTAAGTATTTACTTAAAACAAGGCAGAGGTTTTCTTTCACAAATATGTTTTGTATTTCTGGCCACTGATACATTACACTTGAACAGTGACACTGTGTTTGAATATTTTATTAGGTGATTCTTTGGCGTACCACAAGGAGTGTTACACGAACCACATTTTGAGTATATTTCTTATGATTTAAAACAATTTCTATCTCATCAACAAATTGGACCAGTGCCATTTCTGCAGACATTGTTTTCTGAAACCACACTTGCAAGTTCCCTAAGTTGTGTGTGTGAATATGATTGGCCCCCTGAGCACCACACTGGTTGGTTGTGGTTTGCACTGTGGGAGTGGTCTTTTCATTATATCAAGCGCATACACCTGTGGCATGCATTTTGGTGGCAAGTGAGCCTTGGAGGACGATTTTGGTTAACTGTCTTCTACGTTTATTACAGTCCTTTCCATCATTTGGGCTATTTCAGTCTTCTTCATCATTCATCAATTCAAGTAAGTGCCTGTTTCTCACTCAGAGATTCTCAAACTGTGGTGTGGGTACCACTAGTGGTACGCCAAACAATCCCTCGATTAAAGTAGTGTTTTCAAGATTCAAGATTCAAGATTCAAGATGCTTTATTATTGTCCATTCTTTAACATGTACAAGACACATGAAAACTGAAATTTCATTTTCGGCACAGTCCCACTAAGAGCAGACATACGTTACAGGGAGACAAGACGGGACCGCCTAAGGATCAGCCACTTACGGCGCTCCTTAAAAAAGGTGGGAAAAAGGTGATATTGGGAAAGGGGGAAAGAGTAAAAAATATCAGTCTAAGGCTGGACCCTCTGGAGGGGGTCCAGACTGAGTCCAAGGGAAAATACCTCACATAGCATAGCACACATAAACATGTTACATATACCGTAATTTCCGGACTATAAGCCGCTACTTTTTCCCCTCGTTCTGGTCCCTGCGGCTTATACAACGGTGCGGCTTATTTACGACCTGTTCTTCTCCGACACCGACGAATAGGATTTCGGTGGTTTTAGTACGCACGAGGAAGACGATGACACAATGATTAAAGACTGACTTTTCATATACCGGTAGGCTGGTTATTTTGATAACGTACAGGCGAGCACTTTGTATTACTTTGCACCGTTGTATTATTTGTACTCTGCATGAATGCTGTTCGCCATGTCAAAGATGTGAAAGTTTGATTGAATGATTGAAAGATTTATTGTTAATAAATGGGACGCTTTGCGTTCCCAAACAGTCATCTCTGTCCCGACAATCCCCTCCGTGGTAGCAGGAACCCCTATATACTACGGTAATTACACATCAAAACCCTGCGGCTTATAGTCGGGTGCGGCTTATATATGGAGCAATCTGTATTTTCTCCTAAATTTAGCTGGTGCGGCTTATAGTCAGGTGCGGCTTATAGTCGGGAAATTACGGTAATCACAACAACTCGCAACAGAGGGGGGGGATTTGGGGCCCTGGAGGCCAACCTGCTGCTATAAAGCGCTACTAGCCATCCATAACCCCGGAATTAAGCAGTGGTGAAGGCGTTGGTTAAGGAAGGGGCGGGTGCGTGCATGTATGCCCAATTAACTTGGGTGTGATGTTGAAATGTTTTTGTGGACTTGGGCCGATCTCAAAGTTCGACACCAGGTGTTGTTGAGAAAAAGGGAGATCAAAAGCGTCCATCGTTGAGGTGTCCTCAGGGGTGTTTTTCAGAACAGCCTGTTCAAGGCCATTCGAGGGAGTCAAATCGTAGATTAGGATGTTGTTTTCCTCGAGCAGTCAAAAACAATGACTTGCCTGCTCTATTTTCTTATATTCAAACACAGTGTTGCCGTTCAAACTGTGTGTAATGTTACAGTGGTCAACAATATTAGATGAACTTGTCAAACAAAACCTCTGCCTAGTTTTTATGAATACTTAAAGCCTACTACGCTACTGTATTTTAATGTGGGTCATTATGGTGGTGCTTGGAGAGTCAAGTGTTTTATTATTATCGGATGAACCACAGTACCGAGATGGCACTTTTGAATATTCCGGTGGAATTTAGATCCTAAAAAGATTACATGGCTGGTTCTGCTGGCTCTTAATGCTGCTTTCGATGCTGTGCCCACACTTTTTTTGCAGGCGAAGCACTTTTCAATTGGCCAAGTCGAGGGGATCTACCTCATGCATATATATCATTTATATTTATTCATTTATGAAAGAGACGTTTTTGTTAACAAGTTAAATGTGTTTAATGATAATACAAGCATGTTTAACACATATAGATTCCTTTCTTTCATGAAGACAAGAATATAAGTTGGTGTATTACCATTGATTGGAATCAGACGCTAGTGATGATAAAGTCCGCATTTTCAAATGCAGGAGAAAAAAAGTCCTCCTTTCTGTCCAATACCACATGAAAGTGGTTGGTTTTTGGCATCTTATTTGTCCAGCTTGCATACTCAATTTTATACACTTTACAAGAAATATGTTGGCGGCAAACTCCATAGCTTGCTAGCTTGTGCACACCAGCTTTCTGAAACTCTTTGTGGAGGGGGGGCGTGGCCTGTGGGTCTGCAGCGAAGCGTGGTGTGTCAGGACCGGCCTTGAAGTCAGCGACAAGTGCGTAGATGGCCCACCTGGGCCTTGTTATCTAATCACCTGTCGCTGTGTATAAGCAGCAACCGGGAGGAGAGACGTGGTTGGAGCTGGAGTGAGAGCGAGTCTGCCAGAGAGACAAAGAACAATTGCTGAAAAGCATCCTGCAGACATTTCCACAATAAAACTGTATTGTAAACCATGAAACGGGCTCGCATGGCAATGGTTGGTGGTCTAGAGCAGTGGTCCCCAACCACCGGGCCGCGGCCCGGTACCGGTCCGTGGATCGATTGGTACCGCGGGCCGCACAAGAAATAAAAAAAATTAAAAAACATTTTTTATTTTTTATTTTTTTAAATTAAATCAACATAAAAAACACAAGATACACTTACAATTATTGCACCAACCCAAAAAGCCTCCCTCCCTCATTTACGCTCATTCACACTCATTAGCACAAAAGGGTTGTTTCTTTCTATTATTAATATTTCTGGTTCCTATATCAATATAGATCAATACAGTCTGCAGGGATAGAGTCCGTAAGCACACATGATTGTATTTTTTTATGACAAAAAAAACTAACAAAAAAAATAAAGAAATAAAATACCATCTTAATAATGAGCTCACAGCAGCCAGCGTCATCTCACAAGACCCTCGGGTGCCGTGAATGTCAATCAAGTGACGAAAGTGACGTCATAGTGAAGATCAATGATCGCTATTATTTTAGCTCTATTTTTTAAATGCCTTGTAGGCGATCGATCAACTGACACACCCTCCGCAATCGACTGGTAGCTGGCGATCGACGTAATGTGCACGTCTGCTGTAGACCATCACATTTGGTTAAATATACTTAGACACCGAGTCGGCCTCTTTGGTGCTGTTTTATAACTGGTTGCACTCTTATCTCACAGACAGGTCTTTATAATACAAGTATGAGTACATGTGCGTCAGGAGCCCATGAAAAAAGGTGTGGGGTTCCCCAGGGCTCAATTTTAGGTCCCATCAGAAGACACAGCATCCGTTTAAACCAGGGGTGTCAAACTCATTTTAGATCGGGGGCCACATGGAGAAAAATGTACTCCCAAGTGGGCCGGACTGGTAAAAATCACGGCACGATAACTTAAAAATAAAGACAACCTCAGATTGTTTTCTCTGTTTAAAAATAGAACAAGCACGTTTTTTTACACTTACATGTTGCGGATAATAGTATTCTATCTTTGTCGTTATTTATACTTTCTGAATAAATGATGTGATAATGTTCATCAGTCAACTCATTGGGGTTCATTTTCAATTTATCAAGATAAAAAAAAAAATCAAAATCAAATTACAGGATGTTATTTATGTAGTTTGCTCATTTTCCTCGACTGGTGCACTAACATCATGTGGTTTATTTTTGTACACATGTAGCATCATCTACAAAGATACAAATAATTGCTATTGCGACATCTAGTGGACACATTTAGAACAGCAGTTTCTTTCATTCAAAAACGTTGGCTCATTTTTAAACTTAGCAAACTCATCCCGCGAGCCGAATAAAACCTATCATCAGGTCAAGTTGTACTTAGTTTTTATTCTGAAAAATAACTTTCATCTAGACCAGGCGTGTCAAACATAAGCCCGCAGGCCGTACATTTGACACCCCTGGTTTAAACGTACGCCGATGATGCAAAGTTGCCCATTGCCGTGTTTCCTGATGCCACAAAAGCAACAGATAGCCTTTTTGACGGCACCTCAGACATCAAGTCATGATGGCAGTGGATGTCCTGCAGCTCAACCAGGACAAGACCGAGGCCCTGGTAATGCTCTTTGGTCTTCCTCCTAAAAGAATATTAGAAATCTTCGTTTATTACAAAATTCAACTCCAAGCATGCTGACGAGAAGCACAAGGCGTGACCACATTACACCAGCTTTAAAGTCGCCGCATTGGTTCGTTGTCCGCCTCCGGGTTGATTTTGAAGGCCTACTGAAATGAATTTTTTTTATTTAAACGGGGATAGCAGATCCATTCTATGTGTCATACTTGATCATTTCGCGATATTGCCATATTTTTGCTGAAAGGATTTAGTATAGAACAACGACGATAAAGTTCACAACTTTTGGTCTCTGATTAAAAAAAAGCCTTGCCCCTACCGGAAGTAGCGTGACGTAGTCAGTTGATCATCTCCTCATATTTTCCTATTGTTTTCAATGCAGCTAGAGCAATTCGGACCGAGAAAGCAACAATTACCCCATTAATTTGAGCGAGGATGAAAGATTTGTGGATGAGGAACGTTAGAGTGACGGACTAGAATGCAGTGCAAGACATATCTTTTTTCGCTCTGACCGTAACTTAGGTACAAGCTGGCTCATTGGATTCCACACTCTTCTTTTTCTATTGTGGATCACGGATTTGTATTTTAAACCACCTCGGATACTATATCCTCTTGAAAATGAGAGTCGAGAACGCGAATAGGACATTCACAGTGACTTTTATCTCCACGACAATACATCGACGAAACACTTTAGCTACGGAGCTAGCGTGATAGCATTGTGCTTAACTGCATATAGAAACAAAATATATAAATCCCTGACTAGAAGGATAGACAGAAGATCAACAATACTATTAAACCAGGGACATGTAAATACACGGTTAATGCTTTCCAGCCTGGCGAAGGTAAACAATGCTGTTGCTAATGACGCCATTGAAGCTAACTTAGCTAGGGAGCTAACGTGATAGCATCGGGCTCAAATGCAGATAGAAACAAAATACATAAACCCCTGACTGGAAGGATAGACAGAAAATCAACAATACTATCAAACCATGAACATGTAAATACACGGTTAATGCTTTCCAGCTTGGCGAAGCTTAAAAATAGATAGATAGATAGATAGATAGATAGATAGTACTTTATTGATTCCTTCAGGAGAGTTCCCTCAGGAAAATGCTGTTGCTAATGACGCCATTGAAGCTAACTTAGTATAACGGGACCTCACAGAGCTATGATAAAAACATTAGCGTTCCACCTACGCCAGCCAACCCTCATCTGTTCATCAACACCCGTGCTCACCAGCGTTCCAGCGATCGACGGCGCGACGAAGGACTTCACCCGATCATCCGTGCGGTTGGCGGCTAGCATCGGCTAGCGCGTCTTCTATCCAAGTAAGTCCTCCTGGTTGTGTTGCTACAGCCAGCCGCTAATACACCGATCCCACCTACAACGTTCTTCTTTGCAGCCTCCATTGTTCATTAAACAAATTGCAAAAGATTCACCAACACAGATGTCCAGAATACTGTGGAATTATGAGATGAAAACAGAGCTATTTTGTATTGTTTTCAATGGGGTACCGATACTTCTGTTTCACTGGCTACGTCACGCGCATACGTCATCATTCAAAGGCGTTTTCAACCGGAAGTTTAGCGGGAAATTTAAAATTGCACTTTATAAGTTAACCCGGCCGTATTGGCATGTGTTGCAATGTTAAGATTTCATCATTGATATATAAACTATCAGACTGCGTGGTCGGTAGTAGTGGGTTTCAGTAGGCCTTTAAAGTTCTATTATTAGTTTTTAAATGTCCTCATGTCTCATCTATCTGACCTGCTTTGACCAGATCAACCCTCGCCGCCAAACTTTTATCATTACCAAATACCAGAAAAGACCCACGGTGAGGCGGCAGTTAGCCACCACGGCCCCCACTTGTGGGACAAACAGACTGCCGGAGAGCCTCAGGACGGCAGAGGCCGACAATATATTAAAAAAAACAAAAAACATATCTTTTAAATCTGATCATGTTAAACTCTTATTAGGTTCTTAATTTTTATTCTATAATAAAAAAAATATTTATTGCTATTATTACTATTATTTTCACTGTTTTATGTTTGTAGTTATTATTTTAATTTTTTAAAATACATTTTTACATGTTTTTAGATGTCACTTTTTGGATATTCTCCAGTGTGGATGCCTCAAAGGTGGCATTTTCCTCAAGCCTCAGTGCCATGCCATGTCTTGTTATTGTCAATGGTGTGTGTGTGTGTGTGTGTGTGTGTGTGTGTGTGTGTGTGTGTGTGTGTGTGTGTTTGTGTGTGTTTTAAACCGGTGTAACGCACTGTGTTGCAACATGCGTGTGTGTAAGTCTAAATAACGTTGTGATTGATTGATTGATGGCACGTGTCCTGATGTCACAGGACAGTTACAGGAGATGTCGTGAGTTTGTAAAGGCCTTTGAGACACTTGTGATTAAGCGCTATATCGATACATTTTGATTGATGATTGTTTCTTGTATTTTGTATTGTTGCTGTCCAGCACTCTTTATCTTTCTGTTAGATTGTATTTGTCACCTCGAGTCTGGTGTGAGTGCTGGCTCCCTCACCTGTCATTGATTGGTAGTCAGGAGGTTTGTGTTCTGTATTGATGTGCACACACAGAATTTGTGCAAAACCAACTTTTCTTGCCTGTTGGTAGCTACTGTTGTGTATTTGAGATCTGCATAATTACGGAAGTATTATTCTAGCAAATGTATTTGCAAACGTGAATCTCAATCTGTGCGTGTGTAATCCAATTTACATGTGTGTCTGCATTTCAATCTGTGTGTAATCAGATCCGCATGTTGTCCGTATTATGATTTGTCTGTGTAAAAAAAAAAAAAAAAATTATCAGTATGTCCATATTTTGATCGGCATGTGTGTAAAAAAAAAAAAAAAGGAAAAAAGTGTGTTTGCGTATTTAGGTGTGTGTGTTCTTGTATTTTAACCCTTCATGAGACATGAACAAGGAAAAATACCTTCCATATGAGGACTGGTGAACAAGTTAGGACCAAAATCATACCCATCGTCCCAATACGGAAAACCATTGCATCTAATAGAGAATGTCTCATTTGCACCCCTGGTGGTGAAATCTATCAAAATGATGGTGGTCCCAAAAAGGAAGGATTTTTCAAATTGACTGTGTCGGTTTTAAAATTGCTCTCCCTCTGGTCAACATATGAAATAGCAAGTGTGTGTAAAAATGTGAAGTGCTCCCCCTTTGGCCAACATATGTAATAACGAGTGTGTGTAAGAAATTGAAATGCGCCCCATTTGGCCAAAATTAATTAGAATAAATAAATAAATAAATATGTATATAGAGACATACTTGTCAGGACGTGGATTTGTTCTCCCGTGATGCAAACGGACTAGGCTTGAAGGTAAAAACATGATTTAATCTTGACTATAAAAAGAGGTGATAACAAAAAGGTGCACAAGGCGAAAGCACGAACTTGGCGCAGGGAACAAAACTAACACTTTACGTAAACTATGAACATAAAACAAACAACACTTACTGTGGCATGAAAAGTCAAAACAGAGCAAAGGCACGAGCAGAGCCTGAAATGAACATCAGCATGAACTATGGAATTGCATGAAACACCACAGAGTAAATAAATAAATGATAAATGGGTTATACTTGTATAGCGCTTTTCTACCTTCAAGGTACTCAAAGCACTTTGGCAGTATTTCCACATTCACCCATTCACACACACATTCACACACTGATGGAGGGAGCTGCCATGCAAGGCGCTAACCAGCACCCATCAGGAGCAAGGGTGAAGTGTCTTGCTCAAGGACACAACGGACGTGACTAGGATGGTAGAAGGTGGGGATTGAACCCCAGTAACCAGCAACCCTCCGATTGCTGGCACAGCCACTCTACCAACTTCGCCACGGCGTCCGAGTAATGTCGCCAGGCCGACTAACTGGCAACCACAGGCTTAAATAGTCCCTCCTGATTAAAGCAGGTGCGTGTCCTGAACAAAAGAGGCAGATGAAAACTAAAACAAACAAGAGTGCACAAAAACAGGAACTAAAACCAAACAAAACATGATCTAGACCACAGATCATGACAATACTGTAATAACGTGAAGTAAATAATCAAGATTAAAAACCAATTACAAACAAAAAATTTGAAAAAAAAAATGTATTACAAGCTTACCTTTTTTATATTTACATAGTATGTATATATTATTAATGTTGTAAATACAAATCTTTCTATATCTAGAAAGGGTGGTCCTAAAGAGGTAGGCATTTTTCAGAGGTCTCAAGAAGGTAACGTGTGTGTGTGTGTGCGTGTGTGTGTGTGTGTGTGTGTGTGTGTGTGTGTGTGTGTGTGTGTGTGTGTGTGTGTGTGTGTGTGTGTGTGTGTGTGTGTGTGTGTGTGTGCGTGTGTGTGTGTGTGACGCAGGAACTCTCTATTGGCTTCTGCCCTGTACGATTTGTCTGTCTGTACAGCCATTTGAACGTGCAAAATAATTTGTAACTCCCCCTTGCCATTCCTTAAACCAGTGACGTGCAGTCACTAGAGGCAGGTGAGGCGGGGCCTCACCTGCCATCTTGGAAAGAAAAAAAATGTAAAAAGAAAAAAAAACAATTAAATTGTTATATGTATCCAGTGATTATACTATAAAGTTATTTTCCATTTAACTTCACCAGTTTTAGATTATTTTTATTCAAAATCGCTGAATTTTCACATTTGCCGTTCAAATACTGAGAAGAGACGGTGCGGTGATCAGCAGCCAGTTGAGGCACGTCACTGCGTTGTGCCTCAACATGGATTGCGGACTCGGCTAACTGCTGGCTTGCTGTGCAGTGAGACCGTATTGCTATATGAATTATATTATACATTTGCATACTTTAGTTAGCTGAGGTATATAATGTACAGTGTATTTTGTCAACAACTGTATGTGTGTAACGTATTTCTTGTGCTGAGCAATCATAAAACTGCTGCGAATATCAACTAAAGCCCACACTTAAACTTTCCACGTGCAAGATTGAATCTATTGTAACCTATTTTTATGGGCTTTCCTCTTTGTGATGTTAATTCCTGTTACACGCTGTTATACAGTATATGCCTTGCGCTCTTATTTTGAAGGCGCTAATAGCGGAAGTGATGACACGTTGGAGTGGAGCGGAGGTTTTTGAAAGAAGGTAAATAAAGTGGTCCTCGTGTAAACTGGAGCCTCCGTGTTTATTATTTTGTAGTTTCATACAGTATATGCGACATTTATAAACCCTCGGTTACACTATTTAAAAAAGTTATTTAATAAGAAGCCAAAAAGTGCAAAAACAATAATGATTATGTTGGAGGAGTTGTGAATGACCGCAGGGCCACAACATAAGGTACACCTGCAGACTGCAGCATGGATTTCATATTTCATTCATTCACAACTCCTCCAACACGAACATTATTGTTTTTGCACTTTTTGGCTTCTTATCAAATAACTTTTTTAAATAGATTAAATCTTGCAAGTGGAAAGTTTAAGTGTGGGCTTTAGTTGATATAACACTCCCGTAAGGGGGTGCATTCTACGACGGGAGTGCATTAATCCAGCACAACAGAGGGGCATGGACTTCATTTATAAGTAAAGGTAAGACCATAATAACGTTTTTTTTTAATTAAATATGCTTTTTTGTGTGCTACAGTTTGTATGCGTAAAGTTAAAGTTAAGTTAAAGTACCAATGATTGTCACACACACACTAGGTGTGGTGAAATTTGTCCTCTGCATTTGACCCATCCCCTTGATCACCCCCTGGGAGGTGAGGGGAGCAGTGGGCAGCAGCGGCGCCGCGCCCGGGAATAATTTTTTGTGATTTAACCCCCAATTACAACCCTTGATGCTGAGTGCCAAGCAGGGAAGAATGCTGGTATGAGCTTTTAAACATTACCCGTTAACTGCTACCAATCAAATGGTGAATAAGATACTCTTTAGGGTTTATATGTTTGTAAATCTGACTGTGATGAAGTCAGTGCCTCACCAGCCATGAACCTCACCGCACGCCACTGCCTTATACTCACCACTAGTCGGCGCCTTGCAGACATTCGGACTCGTGTTGCCGTTGACTTTTCATCACTTGCTGTAAAAAGAAGTTCATGTTTAAGCAGTAACTTAGTTGTCAGAAGTATTTTTGTACTCAAAAGATCATGTAATGACATAGAAAATAAAAGACAGCTAATAGAGAGTTCCTGCTTCACACACATCTAAATACGCACACACACTTTTTTTTACACACACGCAGATCGAAATACGGACACAGATTTTTTTTACACAGAGACAAATCATAATACGGACAGACAACTTAAAGCAATCGCACATCTAATTACGCACGCACGCACGCACGCACGCACGCACGCACGCACGCACGCACGCACGCACGCACACACACACACACACACACACACACACACACACACACACACACACACACACACACACACACACACACACACACACACACACACACACACACACACACACACACACACACACACACACACACACACACACACACACACACACACACACACACACAAACAAACAAACTATGGAGGCATTACATAGATATTTGTAAAATAATCTGGCCTTCCTTCAAACTTCCGCCAAACGTTTGGAATACGCACAATTGTTGACGTCACCGGTTGGGAAAATCCTCAGCGGATTATCCATATATGGTATACAGTAAATGTACCCAGAGTGCATTGCGCCTGTCCACCATTGTAGTCAGACGCTGTCGTCGATAAGCTTCTTCTTTTTCGATTCTCTCTTGTTGTGGGGCAGACTGTCTCGTACCTGCACGTGCATCCTCCGCTGTTACCATTTCTAATACAAATTAGCGTATAGTACAAACTTATATCTGTCAGTAGACTCTCTATGGATCGGCTAAACATACAACAAAGATGACGTGGAAAAGACTCCGTCGAAGTGGAGGCACGTAAATAAGACCAGCGCATCCTGAAGCGACTGTCAGAAAGCGGCTTGAAGATGGTCTGTAAAACATCATCTATGCAATATTTTGACCAAAGAACCACCATTTCATGTTATGTACACCACAAGGAAGTGTTTTAGATGTAGAAAAAAGTCACTATATTACCCTTTTTAAGACCTTTTTGGATCATTACTTTACTTTTGTTCTTGCAATGCGCCTTTGCTTTGTGTTATTTGTAAGCATGCATTACTTTCCCTTCGCTTCCTGTGCACTTTCCTGCTGCACTTTCTCCTTGTTTTAATAATTATATTTTGCCTGCCGTCTATGCATCCTGGGGTCCAGACTAACGACACCCACTACTAGAGATGTCTGATAATGGCTTTTTTGCCGATATCCGATATTTCGATATTGTCCAACTCTTAATTACCGATTCCGATATCAACCGATACCGATATATACAGTCGTGGAATTAACACATTATTATGCCTAATTTTGTTGTGATACCCCGCTGGATGCATTAAACAATGTAACAAGGTTTTCCGAAATAAATCAACTCAAGTTATGGAAAAAAATGCCAACATGGCACTGCCATATTTATTATTGAAGTCATAAAGTGCATTCTTTTTTTTAACATGCCTCAAAACAGCAGCTTGGAATTTGGGACATGCTCTCCCTGAGAGAGCATGAGGAGGTTGAGGTGGTGGGGGGGTAGCGGGGGGTGTATATTGTAGCGTCCCGGAAGAGTTAGTGCTGCAAAGGGTTCTGGGTATTTGTTGTGTTGTGTTTATGTTGTGTTACGGTGTGGATGTTCTCCCGAAATGTGTTTGTCATTCTTGTTTGGTGTGGGTTCACAGTATGGCGCATATTTGTAACAGTGTTAAAGTTGTTTATACGTACACCCTCAGTGTGACCTGTATGGCTGTTGACCAAGTATGCGTGCATTCACTTGTGTGTGTGAAAAGTCGTAGATATTATGTGATTGGGCCGTCACGCAAAGGCAGTGCCTTTAAGGTTTATGGCGCTCTGTACTTCTCCCTACATCCGTGTACACAGTGGCGTTTTAAAAAGTCATAAATTTTACTTTTTGAAACCGATACCAATAATTTCCGATATTACATTTTAAAGCATTTATCGGCCGATAATATCGGCAGTCCGATATTATCGGACATCTTTACCCACTACTAAATATGCTCTGCCCCTCACCCATAGTCAGCTCCAACATTGATTAGAGCACATGTTTGGGGGAAAAAAAACTGTTGGCGCCTCACCAGCTCAACAGTTGCTTCATGTCCTAAACCGTCTTCTGTATCGAGTGTATCAAACACTGCTGACGCACCCTGAATGTAATTGTATTTGAAATGAGTCAAGTTGGACAAGAAAACCCCAAAGTTGACTGTGGCTTTCCATTCAAGGTCATCTGAAGTAACTGGCGGTGACTGTCAGGATGAAAGCGACGTGAAGGAGTATGTCACGGAGACAAATTGCATGAGAAAATGGGTCAACTCTCTTGGGCACGCTCAGAATGGAGAATGGTGTCACAACGGAGCTGCCGCTTGACAGCTGCTTAGAAATCTATATTATTTCATCTGTTTAATAAACAGCAGGCCCTCGTGGGAACGGCGTCCTTAAGGACAGAATGCTGTGACTTTTAACAAATTGGATATTGATAATTACACACCGTTTTATCTTAGCGCGTATGCACGGTGTGCTAGTTTGCACAAGTCAGGGTGTGGGTGTGCGCCAGCATGTGAATGGCTTTCATTGGAGTATTATTAGCGCTGCAAGCCTGGTGTTGTTGGCGCTGCTTTAAAAACAATTTGACACCCTGCAATTTCCTGATGACACAAACCCCAATTACCAGATTAGGTTTTTTTCTGCTCAATAATAAACAAACACTTCAGCGGGCATACCGAGTGCATCATCTTGCGGGAACACACAAACAGCAAATGCCGTTCGATAAAGTGGTTGGGAAAAATGTGTTTTCATAAAAATGTATAACATTTTTTTTAGGGTTGTCGAATTTAAGAAGTTAGCATTAATCACGTGTCATTGCAGATTAATCACCCAATTTATCCTGCGTGCAGATGCTCATTTACTTTAAGCGCGGATGGTTACCCAAAAGGCGACGTGTGTTTTTAAACGGTCAGTGAACAAGTGAACACATGCATCACTCCAAAGATGAGTGGGGAGACTCCGACTGGTGTGCTCGCTGGCAAATGTTTCAATTTTTTTTTCTTTTTTTTCAGTGTAGATGAATGAAGGTGTGTGTTGCTGAACCCGACTTGGACAATATCTGGACTGGACCTGGTTTTAAAAACCCTTTAAACAAATCTAATTTCATTTACAACCTGGTCTAGTGAAGATCAATCAATCAATCAATCAATGTTTATTTATATAGCCCTAAATCACAAGTGTCTCAAGATAAGCTCCTTTTTTTTTTCTTTAGATAAGATAAATACATTTTTCTTGGATAAAAAAGAAAGTAAAACAATATAAAAATAATTACATTTAGAAAAAAAAGGAATTAAATGAAAATGTTAGTGGACCAGCAGCACATACAATCAAGTGTGCTTCAGGGACTGTGTCCCTTGCAGAAGTGTTGTCCATGTTGTGGGAATCAGAAATATTGGTAGCAGAAAGAAAAAAACCCTTTTTGTGTGAGTGGGTGTGTATGAGTGTGAATGGGGGAGGGAGTTTTTTTTTTTTTGGGTTGATGCACTAGTTGAAAGTGTATCGTGTGTTTTTTTCTATGTTGATTTAATTAAAAAATAAATAAATAAATAAAATAAAATAAAATAAAAAATATTTCAAAATACAACCTGAGGGAAATAAACAAAAAAAATAAAAACTGGTACCAAGTTTTGAGCAAATAACAATATTCAAGTCAAATATATAAAAATGTTCCTGTGTCACATTCTGACACTGAAATTAATTACATTTAGGTCAGAATTTTCAAATATCAGGCAAATATGCACGCAAGTCATTTACTGTGATTAATCATGATTAATCAGAATCAGTAATACTTTATTAATCCCCGAGGGGAAATTAACATTTTCAGCAAAATCCCATTCAAGATCAGACAAACATTACAGGAGACAGAACAGGATCACTGACGGGTCTGCCATCTTCCGGCGCCCCTTACAGAAAAGGTGAGATACAGGTGAACAATGGGGGTTACCCTCTTACATGTGTGTAAGAGGGAAACATCAAAGAACACAAAGGACATTAAATACATTAAAAGAGCAGAGCTGATGCAACCAGCCATTTCTACATACAGATATGAATAAAAAGTAAAAGAAACATATACACTGTGGTGGCCTCTGCGGTGTTCCACGCCATCGTCTGCTGGGGTGGAGGGAGCATGGCCAGAGACAGGAGCAGACCCAACAAAGCAACCAATTAAAGGCCTACTGAAACCCACTACTACCGACCACGCAGTCTGATAGTTTATATATCAATGATGAAATCTTAACATTGCAACACATGCCAATACGGCCGGGTTAACTTATAAAGTGCAATTTTAAATTTCCCGCCACACTTCCGGTTGAAAACGTCTAGATATGATGACGTATGCGCGTGACGTCAATGGTTGATACGGAAGTATTCGGACCCATTGAATCCAATACAAAAAAGCTCTGTTTTCATCCAAAAATTCCACAGTATTCTGGACATCTGTGTTGGTGAATCTTTTGCAATTTGTTTAATGAACGATGTAGACTGCAAAGAAGAAAGCTGTAGGTGGGATCGGTGTATTAGCGACGGACTACAGCAACACAACCAGGAGGACTTTGAGATGGATAGCAGACGCGCTACCGTGAGTACAGCTTTGGCTTCCAAACATTTGATCGCTTGCCCGCACGTGCGTGTCGCTATGTGCATGTCACGTACGTAACTTTGGGGAAATATATGTTTCTTGCCGACTCTGATGGCGGCCGGGGTGTCGTCGAAAGCTACAACGCCCGCCGCCGCCGCTGCCGTCCCGTAGCTAAGTTAGCTTCAATGGCGTTGTTAGCAACAGCATTGTTAAGCTTCGCCAAGCTGGAAATTATTAACCGTGTATTTACATGTCCATAGTTTAATAGTATCAATCAATCAATCAATCAATCAATGTTTATTTATATAGCCCTAAATCACAAGTGTCTCTTATTGTTGATCTTCTGTCTATCCTTCCAGTCAGGGGTTTATTTATTTTGTTTCTATCTGCATTCGAGCCCGATGCTATCACGTTTGCTCAGTAGCTAAAGAGCTTCGCCGATGTATTGTCGTGGAGATAAAAGTCACTGTGAATGACCATTTCGCGTTCTCGACTCTCATTTTCAAGAGGATATAGTATCCGAGGTGGTTTAAAATACAAATCCGTGATCTACAATAGAAAAAGGAGAAAGTGTGGAATCCAATGAACCCTTGTACCTAAGTTACGGTCAGAGCGAAAAAAGATACATCCTGCACTGCCTCTCTAGTCCTTCACTCTTACTTTCCTCATCCACGAATCTTTCATCCTCGCTCAAATTAATGGGTTAATCGTCGCTTTCTCGGTCCGAATCTCTCTCGCTGCATTGTAAACAACGGGTAAATGTGAGGAGTCCTTCCTCCTGTGACGTCATGCTACTTCCGGTATAGGCAAGGCTTTTTTTTATCAGCGACCAAAAGTTGCGAACTTTATCGTCGTTGTTCTCTACTAAATCCTTTCAGCAAAAATATGGCAACATTGCGAAATGATCAAGTATGACACATAGAATGGATCTGCTATCCCCGTTTAAATAAATACAAATTAATTTCAGTAGGCCTTTAATCAAACAAGTGAGATTATTCCAAATTCAAAAGTGTGATTAATCAGATTAAAAAAACAAAACAGCACTGTTTTCTCATTAGACAGGAACTGCTTCAATAGCAAGTGACCAAACATCCTTATGGTTGACATTCGGGCAGTAAATCAGTCATATTGTGTCATTTATAAATGGTTGATTTATATAGGCTAGTAAGGTAAAGTTTTGTACCTGACAAGTTTCGGCTATCTTGCACTATCAAAGAGGTGGTTGAAATCAGGAAGCGGGCCCCAAAGACTGTCAACAGGGACGAAGGAGCCTACCAACTATCCCACACCTGGGACACAGTCCTGCAGGGCCGCCCCCGGCCGTTTGGTAGACATCCAGACGACAGGGGGCGCCCCGCCCTACCCCCGGCGCACACCAGGGGACACCGCCATCCCACCACTTCGGGTGGGATGGAACAATCCATATAACACGTCACAGATGACGTCACGCTAACATCACGTGACACCTCTGATGAAGGCTGCAGAAGCAAGATAGCCGAAACTTGTCAGGTACAAAACTTTACCTTACTAGCCTATATAAATCAACCATTTATAAATACACATTAGTAGGCTAAATGAACCTCTTCAACATATTGTGTTATCATGACAATAATCAAACCTTGCTTTCTGAGCAGAAAGACAGAAGTAGACTTCACTACTTATCCGAGTTTTTTGTGTTTTCTGGTTAAAGACGCTTTAAGTAGTGTAGTTGAGTCTACTGATTAAATATACAAGTCTTTCCTAATCCTATTGAGAGACAAATCCTAATCTTCAAATGAAAACCATGCTGACGGTAACCGTCTTAAAGTGACTGCTGAATTCTAATACCGTACTTTTTTTTTTTTTTTTTTTTACATACAACCCATAATCACTTTTCTTAGCTCCAAACACAATTGCTTCAGAGGAAGAAAAACCTGGCACCTTATTTGATGCTCGGGATTATAGCCCTCTATGCAAATGTGTCTGTCATATGCATAATTAACCTAGCATATTTTGTTGTGGTTCATAATCTAAGCTAGTGGGAGCGTGTGGATTTGATGAAAGAATGGAGCCTTGGGGATCTCTGCGTGACTTCCCCCCCCCCCCCCCCCCCTCCCTTGGATGTGACAAAGACAATATGCAAAGAGAAGGAACAATGCATGTACAGTATAGTGTATTAGTGTATTGGTGTCTGCACCCAAATGATGTCCTGGTTATGGGAATCTTGGGTTATGGAAATGTATTGGTGTGTTTTCATAACATAAATCCCTTCTCTTTTGCACACACAATAATTCTTTGTCTCTGTTGTCAGTCATCATTCACACTGCAGGCATTAATAATACAAAAGGAGGCAGAATAGAAGAGGAGGAGCGCTCAGACAGTTTGGCAGCTATGAAGGATTGGAATAAAGCCCCTTGATGGAATATGTCTCATGTCTGCAATTCTTTGACCGATTTTTAATGCTTCTGGCCTTCACCGAGTGGACGGCTTCATTGTGCCGCGCCGGACCGGCCTGCAGGAGAAAGATGGATTGTGTCCAGGCGAGCTCTCAAGTCTATGAAACAAGACGGCGCGTCCATAAGTGTGTGGGATCAGTCTAATGAGAAACAGTCAAAGGGATCAAAAAAGGAAACTCCGGAAAAGAATCATTATTTTTTCATAGTGACCGAAAGATGTAGGTCTCCAGTAATACTCGCCCTCGCAGCAGCAGTGACACTGAGACACATCTGGAATAACAATTACAGTCAAGGTTGCATTTCTCAGCCGCGCTCCCCCAGTGTATGAATTCTTACAATTATATATTTGTCTATTGATTATTTGCCGGGGATTCAGGATAATCTCATTAATTATAGATATTTCGAATTAACGCATTGCACCCTTTAAATTATTGAGGATCTATTTTGTGGTAGTTCTCAAAGAGACTGCTGAATTATTAATGGCTGCAGCCACGACTGGGTTTCATAGATGAGGGCTGCTACCTTCTGCAATTCTGCTCCACCTGCTCTTTCCTCATGCAGACGCTTAGCCTTTATATCAGAAGCAGACCTGTTTTTTTTTCTTTTTTCTTTTTTCTCCTGGACTCCTTCGACCACGGCAGTAAGAGTATCTGAGCACATTTCATTACTGTTGGTTACAGTAGAAGCCCATATGTCACCCTGCTGCCATGTGTGCCTGAAAGAGCAGTAATCAGGTTTCACAGTGAAGGCCAGCGTTAAAAAGAGAAGGATTTTTACATTTAGGACAAGCACAGAGCATTCTCACATAGCTATCCTATCATTTAGCTTCATTTTATTTTATTTATTTATTTAAAAAAAAAAATTTTTTAATTTGGATTTTTTTTCTTATCATTTAGCCTTATTTTATGTTTCTTATTATTTATTCATTTGATCTTTTTAAATGTATTTATTTTTCTTATTCAGCTTGATTTAATTTGTCTATTTTTAAAATGTGTATTTTAGTATTCTTATAATTTTGCTTCATTTAATTTTTTCTCTATTCTTTATAAATTTGTATTTATTTACTTGTTCTTATAATTTAGCTTAATTTGTTTTTTTTTGTATTTATGTTTTATTAATATTTTTAATTTGGAGTTTTTTTCTTATCATTTAGCCTCATTTCATGTTTCTATTTATTTCTTCATTTATTATTGTTAAATGTATTTATTTTTCGTATGATTTAGCTTCATTTTATTTTTTTTGTATTTATTTTGTATTTATATTTTTAATTTGGATTTTTTTTCTTATCGTTTAGCCTTATTTTATGTTTCTATTTATTTATTCATTTGATCTTTTTAAATGTATTTATTTTTCTTATTTAGCTTTATTTAATTTTTCTATATTTAAAATGTGTATTTTAGTTTTTTTATAATTTAGCTTTATTTTGTTTTTTCTCTATTCTTTATAAATTTGTATGTATTTACTTTTTCTTATAATTGAGCTTTATTTGTTTTTTTTGTATTTATGTTATTTATATTTTTAATTTGGATTTTTTTCTTATCATTTAGCCTTATTTCATGTTTCTATTTATTTCTTCATTTATTCTTTTTAAATGTATTTATTTTTTGTATCATTTAGCTTGATTTTATTTTTCTATTCTTTTTACATTTGTATTTTTATTTATTTTTAATTTAGCTTTATTAATTTTTTTGTCGATTCTTTTTAAATTTGTATTTTTTTTTCTTACAATTTAGCTTTATTTTTATTTTTTTGTATTTATCTTTTTTATATTTTTAATTTGGATTAATTTTTTTTTCTTATCATTTAGCCTTATTTTGTTTATTTATTTATTCATTTATTCTTTTTACATTTAGTTTTCTTTCTTATCATTTAGCTTGATTTTATTTTTCTATTCTTTTTACATTTGTATTTTTTTTCTTATAATTTAGCTTTATTTATTTTTTTCTCTATTTTTAAATTTGTCTTTTTTTTTTTTCTTATTTAGCTTTATTTTGTCTTTTCTTTATTTATTCTTTTTAAATTTGTATTCATTTAATTTTCTTATCAATTATCTCTAATGTTATTGTCCCATATGCAGACACCTTTTTTTGTTAATGGAAGTCAACGGAAGCTTATCAGTCTAATACAAAGTTGTCCCCCACACTGCTTCTCGGAAGGTCACACTGAAAATAAGCCAGGGTCGCTTGCTGTCACCGGATCTTGATGTATGACAGTGGTTTCATTTATCCACATGGTCCTTATCACCTCCAAAATAAGAATGATGCAGCTCTGAATGATACACAGAATAAATCAGCTCCTATGTTATTTCATGATAGGTTATCTTTTAGAGGTAAATGACAAATATTCCTTGACTTAAACAACCTGCTGACTGGCATCAAATGTTGATGATGACAAAGCTGCAAACTAAGATGTGATAAGTGTTGTTTTTTTGTGTTTGTTTTATACAGCTGCAGCAGCAAGGTCACTCTTTTAATGGCAAAGTGGAGGTTTGCAAGCGTTGTGACTCTCATATTGCTTGAGTTTATATCACGTCACGTCCGGCTCATTAAATACTCATGGTGGTCAAGCCAGCGTCTGTTTTCAATGGGTACTAGGCGCCGCATAGCCTTTCTGGAAGAAAAATGCCCTCTGCTTGCGTTGTTTTTCGGCTGTACAAACCGTTCAAATCGCTAAAAGGATAAAGGTTTTTTCAGAGTTCCTCCAGAGGGCGGAAGAGTGCAAGATTTTACAAAAGATGACAAGAACACACATGCAGATTTGTCCATGTTAAGTCATCTCGTTCCTGGCACCTATTGTCACCATCGAAACCAAATAAAATACTATGGGCCTGATTTACTAAAGGTTTGCATGTACTTAAACACGTGCAAACTTGATAGCACACGCGAAGCTGATCTACTAGACGTGTGCAAAGTGGAAGAGTGCAAGATTTTACAAAAGACGGCAAGAAAAGCGGCACACACTCCAAGGAAGCAAAGTCGAAGAATGCGCAAGTTTGCAGTGACCACTTCGTTAAAGGATTGTTTGAAATACTTTTACCGTTTCTTATTTCCATTTAAGTATTATCTTGATATCATTTGTATTTTAACTTGTTTCGGAGTTCTTGGACACACATGCAGATTCGTCCACTTTGAGTCATCTCGTTCCTGGCACCTCTTGTCACCATCGAAACCAAATAAGATACTATGGGCCTGATTTACTAAAGGTTTGCGTGTACTTAAACACGTGCAAACTTGATAGCACACGCGAAGCTGATCTACTAGACGTGTGCAAAGTGGAAGAGTGCAAGATTTTACGAAAGACGACAAGAAAAGCGGCACACACTCCAGTCCAAGAAAGCAAAGTTAAAGAATGCGCAAGTTTGCAGTGATCACTTCGTTAAAGGTTTGTTTGAAATACTTTTACCGTTTCTTATTTCCCATTTAAGTATTATCTTGATATTATTTGTATTTAATCTTGTTTCAGAGTTCTTAAACACATTTTTGCTTTTTTGTTTCGTAAAGCACCAACTCGGCGTGTCTAAATAAAATAAATCAAATGTGAGCGAAACCTAAAAGACTAAATTATTTTATATAATAAATGAAGCTTTCAGCACATACACAAAGTTGACATCTATAGTTATATTTTGATAAAGACGGGAAAAACATGTTACTTGTAAACTGTGCGTGCAACAACAACAAACATGGCTATAGACACCAAGTTCAATCATGAAATGCAACCTTACTCGAGCAAAAATGAGGCATATTTATCAGGGAGAGTCTTAATAGCACACAAATAGGTTGAGACCTCCATACTTTTCCAAGTTTTCGTCTGTTTTGTCGTGTAGAATGACGCCTGGAGCACATGCCTGGGAACTCCACTGACAGATAATCCTGGATATCACTCGACAAATCCTTGTTAGTATAGGAATCTAGGGATCTATTCCTTTGCGTAGTTGGATTTTCGTATCTGCTTTTTGCGGGAAGATCTAGGCCCTTTGCATACTCAGAGTTTGTACTTTGCTTGCTGCACAACAGCCATCTTGGCTTGGTTGACAACCTATTTTCTTTTCCGGGAAGAAGTCACTTGATGTAATATAAGCAATTGCTAAAACATGTGGTCCTCAGGCAGGGCCGTTTTTTGTGGCCCCATTTCCAGTCTTTAAAGGGGACCTGTGAGGTATTTTTTTCTTTTCTAGCTTATACATGTTAGAAATGTTGGATACTAGTGTTAAAAAATGCTAAAGTCTTAAGTTTCATGCTTTTTGGTGTGAGTTTGCAGGCAGTTTTGGATGGTTCTGTTGGTGGGGTTTCGTAGTCTGGCTAATGCGAGGTGGATGTACTTATTTAGAAATTAAAGGGGGGCTTGGATCTTTCCTACTTACAGGGCAAATTCCTTCCTGGTTCTTTTTTTCTAATGGCTTGTCTGAACACAGCCAAGAGACTAGAATTGAAAAGTACCAATTTATTATAAATATGGAGTAAGAGCAAACATTAGCAATACCAGCGCTGAAAAGAAGACGTGCCCTGCAAAGTCTGAAGCAATCTCTCTAGATTGTCCCTCTGCTCATGTGCTTTTGTCCTCTTTGTTGCCCCTTCCTGGCAAATTAACCTAAGCAGATGCATCCACTCTGAGTCATCTCATTTCTGGCACCTCTTCTCACCATCGAAACCAAATAAGACACAATGGGCCTGATTTACTAAAGGTTTGCGTGTACTAAAACATGTGCAGACTTGATAGCACACGATCTCCTAAGCGTGTGCGAAGAGGATCGTGTCTGTTAAGTGAGCAGAATAAGGCATGCAATCCATTTTGTATTAGTCTTCATTTATATGCAAAATATATGCAGATCAGCAAAACGTCCACAAAACTGGGTAAAGAAGATGCAAGTACATATATTATACAATACGCGCAATGTGATTTATCAAAACTCATCGTTTTGGGGGCACTATATAGCGTTTTATTTTGCACCTCTGAAAAGTACGTGCAAACCGACAGTTACACACGGGTGCAAGGTCGGTGCTCGCACTGCAAAGACAGGACATATTTGAACTGTTAGAAATAAAACATATTAGTCTGTTCAGCAACATCCTTTTATAATTTTATAGCTGCATGCTGGGTGACTTGAGGGGCTGATTGGAACAAATTAAATTGGTGTCCTTTTAGGTTTCTTTGTTTTTTTTATGTTCGTTTTTCGGATAAAAAAATAAGCATATTTCCTTTATAGACCACAAGGAAGTATTTTAAATGTAGATTTAAAATAATTGTAGCTCCACATTAATGACTTATTATTATTATTATTAGATTCCTAAAGGATCTCTAGTTTGACTCTGAACCTGAAATCCCCACATACACTCATGTTTACAAGCACTCAAAAGTTATTATTGACTTGATTTGGTTGATATTTCAATCAATCAATTTAATGTCTTTATACTCAAATTTTACTCCACAGTGACTTTTATAACCTTTTTTTTGTTTTAGTCTATCTGCAGGATGCTGTTTGTGGTGTTCCCAGTTCGCAAATGAAACCAAAAGTATCTTTATCTATCGTTTAAAAATGTACACTGTTTCAATATATCTTGAAGTCGTCACCACAATTTTTATTTAAATTTTTTAAATACAGTCGAAAATACATTTCATAAACACCATATAGATTCACCCGGTCACTACAATAGGTACACACTGTCCGAACGACTTATGTCACACGTCGGTGTTATTATGCGCGTACCACAATTTGATGAAAATAATACTTTATCTTACCTTTTTTTTCACAGCCTGAAGCAGAGGGGCAAGAGCTCATCCCGCTTTTAGCTGAGCGCTTGACTTAATGTCCAAATATGTACGTCCACCTCACTGTGACATCACAACGTAGCCCGACCTGCAAAGCCTCACCAACAGACACGTCCAAAACTGCGTGTAAGCTCACGCCAAAATGCACGATTTGACGTTTTGACATTGTTTAACACGAGTACCCAACATTGTAACATTCAGATGTCTAAAAAGATGGAAATCATCATAGGTTTCCTTTAAATACAAGAAATACATTAAAACGCTAATAAATGAAAGAGAGAACTCTTCACTTGTATTCATGTGGTTGTCATACCCTGAAAGAGATAGCTTATTGCAAGGAGGAGGTCTCAATAATGAGACCACTACACTGCTTAATTATCACTGTCTATTCCATGTGTTGGGAGGAGGTCTCAATAATGAGACCACTACACTGCTTAATTATCACTGTCTATTCCATGTGTTGGGAGGAGGTCTCAATAATGAGACCACTACACGGCTTAATTATCACTGTCTGTTCCATGCTGTGTGTTAAGAATTCTCCATGTTTATATACGTTTTCAGATACTTTATTTTGAAGCATTTCATGACAGTGTCACTTCCGCTTCCTTCCTATAGGGGTCACTTCCGCTTCCCTTTTGACGGGTGTTAATGTGTGGTGACTTGTTTCTCTGCTACGTTTAATCGGTGCTCTAGTCTTTGACGATGTGAGTACGTTGATTATTATATAAGACTAATTTAGTTTATTAAAGGCCTACTGAAACCCACTACTACCGACCACGCAGTCTGATAGTTTAAATATCAATGATGAAATCTTAACATTGCAACACATGCCAATACGGCCGGGTTAACTTATAAAGTGACATTTTAAATCTCCCGGGAAATATCCGGCTGAAACGTCGCGGTATGATGACGTATGCACGTGACATAGTCAGTTTAACGGAAGTTATGGTACCCCATAGAATCCTATACAAAAAGCTCTGTTTTCATTTCATAATTCCACAGTATTCTGGACATCTTTTGCAATTTGTTTAATGAACAATGAAGGCTGCAAAGAAGAAAGTTGTAGGTGGGATCGGTGTATTAGCAGCGGAATACAGCGACACAACCAGAATGACTTTGTTGGAGAGCAGACGCGCTAGCCGCGACCTCACCTTGACTTCCTACGTCTCCGGGCCACCAAACGCATCGGGTGAAGTCCTTCGTCCTTCCGTCGATCGCTGGAACGCAGGTGAGCACGGGTGTTGATGAGCAGATGAAGGCTGGCTGGCGTAGGTGGAGAGCTAATGTTTTTAGCATAGCTCTGTAAGGTCCAGTTGCTAAGTTAGCTTCAATGGCGTCGTTAGCACAGCATTGTTAACCTTCGCCAGCCTGGAAAGCATTAACCGTGTAGTTACATGTCCACGGTTTAATAGTATTGTAGATTTTCTATCTATCCTTCCAGTCAGGGTTTTTTTTTGTTTTGTTTCTATATGCAGTTAAAGCACGATGCTATCACGTTAGCTCGTAGCTAAAGCGTTTCGCCGATGTATTGTCGTGGAGATAAAAGGCACTGAATGTCCATTTCGCGTTCTCGACTCTCATTTTCAAGAGGATATAGTATCCGAGGTGGTTTAAAATACAAATCCGTGATCCACAATAGAAAAAGGAGAGAGTGTGGAATCCAATGAGTCAGCTTGTACCTAAGTTAAGGTCAGAGCGAAAAAAGATATGTATTTCACTGCATTCTAGTCCGTCACTCTAACGTTCCTCGTCCACGAATCTTTCATCCTCGCTCAAATTAATGGGGTAATGGTCCGAATAGCGCTAGCTGCGTTGAAAACAATAGGAAAATATGAGGGAGTGAACAACTGACAACGTCACGCTACTTCCGGTAGGGGCAAGGTTTTTTTTTATCAGAGACCAAAAGTTGCGAACTTTATCGACGTTGTTCTATACTAAATCTTTTCAGCAAAAATATGGCAATATCGCAAAATGATCAAGTATGACACATAGAATGGATCTGCTATCCCCGTTTAAATGAAAAAAAATCATTTCAGTAGGCCTTTAATAGACATCATTGTGTTTGTGTAACATTTAGTGGTGTTTCATAAGTATTATTGGTGTTATGTTGTCAGAATGCTACGAGCTAACACAGGGGTGGGCAATTAATTTTTACCGGGGGCCGCATGAGCAAACCGAGCACTGCTGGAGGGCCACATCGACAATATTTCAATTAAATTTTGCTCAATATTATTTTTGATATGTACCGTAAGATAAATAATAATAATAATAATAATAATGATAATAATAATAATTAATAATAATAGTAATACTTCAACATAGTGTGTGTAACAGCATTCCATGACTAATATAAATAAATTAACATTAATAATAAATGACAGTAAAATAAGCACACGTATGACTGAGGAGTCATAGTGTAACTTTGTGTGGTGTTTGAGTTGTCCGACTTTTTGTGTGGCCATAAACGCACCAGTGGTTTAGTGCTATGCGTGTTGGTGACAGATGACAAGTTGGTTTTGGCCTGGTTTGTACGGCAGAAAATGACTAGTTTTTCGAGATAGAATTGTTTTACTCATGTTTTTGGTGTGGTTATGTCCGAATATAAACAGTTTTGCTCAATAAAGTGATCTATATAATTTCTGTCCTCGAAGCATCTCGATAGACGTTACAATAATTGAACGGTGTTCAATTGAACGGTGTTGACGAACACCGTTAGGGCCGCGTGTTGTCACTGTCACTCAAAGTTGCATTGCAAAATTCCATAGAATAAATATGTTTATTTTGTTTAGAATTCAGATGGGATTTGATTTGGTGCGCGGCATATATTTGCTGCGCGCAGCAGACGCTTGAGCAGTGCGCAATTGCGCAGGCACGCACCTTCGAGGGAACGTTGCTTTGCAGTCCATGTCTTGTTGGAAACACGCCATTCTTCATCAACTTTTCTCTTTTTAGCGTCTCGGGTGTAAACCGTGCATCACTTGTCGCTGCGTGTGCACCTTCACTCGCAGGTTACACACGGACACACGCCCATAAATAATACTTTTCAAAATAAAAGCAGCACAGTTGTATTGCGCGCACGACATAGATGTTTTTTCAACTTTATTTTGTAATTAATGATTGCAGCTGTTCACATTCACTCACAATCACGCACACGCATACGTCCATACGGAATAAATATAAATAACGATTTTCAAAACAAAAGCAGCACCGTTGTATTGCACACTCGACATAGATACTTTTTAAAATTTATTTTGTAATTTATAATTGGCCTCACGCGGGCCGGACAGGGACGCACAAAGGGCCGGATGCGGCCCGCGGGCCGCAGAATGCCCAGGTCTGAGCTATACATCTTCCTGTTAAGGATAGCATTGCTGCTGCTAATGTGGCTAGCTCATATGCCATTGTGGAAATGCAATAGATTATGTCTCTGGTATTTTACTTTGAGCATATATATATACAAATATACATATTGTTGTTTAGTTAAATGACATAAATGTTGATGGGTGTTTGCTTGTGGTTTACAGATACTAACTAAATGAACCTAAAGCAATATGCACCATTAAAGTTGGAAGAGTCCAAATGATGACTGTGTGTTCTCTGAGCGGAACCCCAACGTGGTCAATATAAAAAAAACAACAGTCGCAGAGTTTAATACTCAACACTGTGGAAGGAGGTCTCAATAATGAGACCACTACACTGCCTAATCATCACTGTCTATTTCATGTGTTGGGAGGAGGTCTCAATAACGAGACCACTACACTGCCTAATTACCAATGTCTCTTTCATGTGTTGGGAGTTCTCAATAAAGAGATCACTGCACTGCTTAAGGGGATCTCAATAATGAGACCACTACAATGTTTAATTATCACTGTTTGTTTAATGTGTTGGGAGGAGGTCTCAATAATGACACCCCTACACTGTTTAATTATCACTATTTCATGTGTTGGGAGGAAGTCTCACTCATGAGACCACTACACTGCTTAATCATCACTGTCTATTTCATGCATTATAGGAGGAGGTCTCAATAATGAGACCGCCACACTGCCTAATTATCAATGTCTCTTTCATGTGTTGGGAGGAAGTCTCACTCATGAGACCACTACACTGCTTAATCATCACTGTCTATTTCATGCATTATAGGAGGAGGTCTCAATAATGAGACCGCCACACTGCCTAATTATCAATGTCTCTTTCATGTGTTGGGAGGAGGTCTCAATAACGAGACCACTACACTGCCTAATTACCAATGTCTCTTTCATGTGTTGGGAGTTCTCAATAAAGAGATCACTGCACTGCTTAAGGGGATCTCAATAATGAGACCACTACAATGTTTAATTATCACTGTTTGTTTAATGTGTTGGGAGGAGGTCTCAATAATGACACCCCTACACTGTTTAATTATCACTATTTCATGTGTTGGGAGGAAGTCTCACTCATGAGACCACTACACTGCTTAATCATCACTGTCTATTTCATGCATTATAGGAGGAGGTCTCAATAATGAGACCGCCACACTGCCTAATTATCAATGTCTCTTTCATGTGTTGGGGGGAGGTCTCAATAATGATACCACTACAATGCTTAATTATCACTCTGTTTCATGCATTGGGAGGAGGTCTCAAAAAATGAGACCACTACACTGCCTAATTATCAATGTCTCATGTGTTGGGAGGAAGTCTCAATAATGAGACCACTACAATGCTTAATCATCACTGTCTATTTCATGTGTTGAGAGCAGGTCTCAATAACGAGACCACTACACTGCCTAATTACCAATGTCTCTTTCATGTGTTGGGAGGAGCTCTCAATAAAGAGACCAATACACTGCTTGAGGGGGTCTCAATAATGAGACCACTACAATGCTTTATCACTGTCTATTTCATGCGTTGGGAGGAGGCCTCAATAATGAGACCGCTACTCTGCTTGATCACTTTCTGTTTCATGCGTTGGGAGGAGGCCTCAATAATGAGACCGCTACTCTGCTTGATCACTTTCTGTTTCATGTGTTGGGAGGAGGTCTCAATAATGAGACCACTACACTGCTTAATTATCACAGTCTATTTCATGTGTTGGGAGGTCTCATTAATGAGACCACTACACTGCTTGATTATCGCTGTTTATGTCATGTTTTGGGAAGAGGTCTCAATAATGAGACCACTACAATGCTTAATTATCACTGTCTATGTCATGTGTTGGGAGAAGGTCTCAATAATAAAACCACTACAATGCTTAATTATTGCTGTCTGTTTCATGCGTTGGGAGGAGGTCTCAATAATGGGACCACTGCACTGCTTAATCATCACTGTCTATTTCATGCGTGGGGAGGAGGTCTCAATAATGAGACCACTACACTGCTTAATTATCAATGTCTATTTCATGTGTGGGGAGGTCTCAATAATGAGACCACTACACTGCTTAATTATTGTTGTATATGTCATGTGTTGGGAGGAGGTCTCAATAATGAGACCACTACAATGCTTAATTATCGCTGTCTATTTCATGTTAGAAGATCAAAAATACCATCTTTATCCTTGATGATGGTCGAGGCATTTGTGCAACTTGGAACGGGTGTGCATCTAATGTTGATTTCTCAGTGTCGAATTTCACTTTCCTTTTTACTTTCACTTTCATTCCGTTTGGAATGCTGCCCACAGAAGAGCCTGTCACACACTTGAGGGACATACTGGAGGCTAAAGTTAAAAAATTAACTACACTACTTTGTCCTTCTTCAATGTATCTTTTTGCTGTGTGCATGTATTTAGGTCTCTTTTTTTTTTTTGTACATTATTAATAATTTATAAGAGTGCTTTCTTAACCGTCGTCATACCACTGAAGGAAAAGACGGACTACCAGTGCACCGCTAAGTCGCTACCATGGCAGAGAAGGACTAGTGGAAATAAGCACACAATACAAAGTGGTGCATACTGCAAAGCCAACACTAAGACCAAGCTATTAATGCCTCTCCACAAGATCATTGATTAACAATCAGTGGTATTGCGGCAAGGAATGATGATGCAATCATCCATGCAAGATACAGTTGCTTCAGTGGGAGGAAAAGCCACAGTTTTATCTCACTTATTTACTGCATTTTCCCATATAATGGCCGAGGGCGTCTAATTACTCAACTGCAGATGGGAGGGGTGTCTAATGCGGGGCACTGGCTTAAGCATTTTCTAGAATCACATTAAATAATCACGTGTAGATTTTTTTTTACAATAATTGCTCAGTTGAGGCAACATATATTGCAATAAATAACAGCTCTAACTGGACATTAAAACAAAGGTGTAACTGCAAGCATAAACACTGTAATATTGGGGAGTCTCCTGGAACTGTGAAAAGATATAATCTCCCTATAATGTAAGATCTTTTCTACTGTGCAGGGAGCTCCTTTCCAACATGTTAGAAGGTACAATTTAATTGATTTAAAGGGTTATTGGCCCAATAACTTTGGACTTTAAGATGGATCATTTTGCATTATTGACATCTAAATGACAAATACATTTTTTAGCAACTCAAAAATGTAAACCGCAAAATGCAAATTCCAAGGGCCGGTTTACATGAAAACAATCGAGAAAAAACTAAAATTTCTGCATGGAGACACTGTTTTTAAAAAGAGGAACTGCACTTTTTTTTTTTTTTTTTTTGCCTATAATTCACAATCATGGTCTACACATGTAGCTGAGATAGGCTCCAGCGCCCCCCGCGACCCCGAAGGGAATAAGCGGTAGAAAATGGATGGATGGATGGTTTACAAGAACACTTTTTTTTTTTTAATGCATTCTAACCCAGAAATAAAAGTCTGCATACAATGCACTCAATGGGATGTCCTCCATTCCGCCCAAAAAAATTACCATCCAAAAAGCGCCAACAATACTCCATTTACATTTTGTGACTTGAATACTATCCACCTATTAGTATTGTTATTATAAGCGCTAATGCACACAAACTATTTTTTAGCGGCGCATTGATCACAGAGAGCTAACTATGCTGCCATATTGACAACATCAGCTGGTGAGCTGCTTCCTCACAAGTCAATACTAGATCATAAAAGATGCCTCTCACCTCGATAGTAGAAAGATGAGGACATAATCCCACAATTTGGTCCACTTTGACAGCAAAATTAGACCTGGAGATGGCAAAAAAAGACACTTGGTTCCACTGTCCTTTTTTCTTCACAAGGATTATGAGTCATTCTTTATCTAAACGGAACATATCAACATCCTAACAGTCTGCATCCCAGTGACATTGTACAGTAAGTTAAAAAAGTTAAAGTTAAAGTACCAATGATTGTCACACACACGCTAGGTGTGGTGAGATTATTCTCTGCTTTTGACCCATCCCTTTTACCACCCCCTGGGAGGTGAGGGGAGCAGTGAGCAGCAGCGGTGGCCGCGCCCGGGAATTATTTTTGGTGATTTTTAACCCCCAATTCCAACCCTTGATGCTGAGTGCCAAGCAGGGAGGTAATGGGTCCCATTTTTATAGTCTTTGGTATGACTCGGCCGGGGTTTGAACTCACAACCTACTCAGGGAGGACACTCTAACCACTAGGCCACTGAGCAGTGATGAGTGATATTTTATTATATTTTTGGGCTCCCATGCAGTCTGTAGCTCCATTGTAAGTGGACTTTAGCTGGCATTTAATTACTTGTTAGAATGCATGAAAAAAAAACAAAATAAATGTGTGCTTGTCTTACATAAGAATTGAGAATGTTAGGTAAAATAAATAAAAAAATAACAGTTCTACTTTAAGAATAAATCACATGGAACTGCAAAAAGAGCCACAGTACTGTGTTGCATACCATGTCCACCAATCTTTTTTTTGTTAGGTTTTTTTTTCTTGCATTTTTCTGCATCGTAGGCTTGAAGTTGTACTGAGGTCAGCAAGTAAAGCCGTGCACACACACACACACACACACACACACACACACACACACACACACACACACACACACACACACACACACACACACACACACACACACACACACACACACACACACACACACACACACACACACACACACACACACACACACACACACACACACACACACACACACACACACACACAAAGATAATTAGGCTATTTTTGTCTTAGAGGATTGTCCTGATGTGGTCTGAGGTGTTGCTAGGAGTGAATTTGTCCGATACAGGTTAGGGTTGACAGTCGTAAATAGCATTTACAAACAAACACTTTCAAAACTGATGACTCCTGAATAAGTCCCAGCTAGAGATGTGAAATTCGCGAACGAGTCAAATCTTTTTAACGACTCCTTTTTATGTGTTTGATGAGAACGGATTCGCAGTCGCGAGTTGTTCGTTTGCCAGGCATTTCATTTACAAATTGCCGAGGACTTGCTGGACTGGGAAATTAGTCAGAGTCAAAGAAAACTTAGCAGTTTTCATTTTTCTGGTTGAACTGCTAAGGTTTTGTAAACCTAGTTCAGGTGCACACATTTTTATCACTTCCTAATTTTTATTCTAGTTTTATTGATATTTTTATAATCTAATAGGAAGGGCTTTAGGAACTTGCCAGTCAGGGTTCAGGGTCAGCTGCGCTGATGAAAGGCAGAGCGTGAGGACGCCACCTCTCTCTGGCAGCTTCCGGTTGAAATCGCGGCTTGAGTGGAGCGCGTGGGATGCCAAAACCTCTGAGCTTCCATGCACATTCAGCTACCTTTGACGCAAATGTAAGTTGGCATCCGCACGCTAAAGTGTCACTTTTTTGTAAAGGATGTTGTGGTGGACTCGGAGAGAGGTTGATTAACAATTGACACTGGTTTGTATTTATTAGGTTTTATTCGATTATCTTCCTAATGTGTGATGCTTGTTTTTTGTAGGATTGTTTTACTGTGCACCATTCCACAATTGTAACTGTTGTATTTATTAAACATCGAATGTTTTACTAACCCTTTTTAACTTAGTCACTTGGCACATTAATTGAATTACTGGGTTTATGCAATAGTTTAAATTATTATCCGGTGCTGTTATTTTAAGGCTTGGTTTTATTTTGTAGTGTGTTCCCTTATATTTGCAGTGTGTGTTATTTATTGTGGGAACATTTGTGTTTTAATTACATTTGAGTCTTTTATAATAGCACTGGTTTTAATTCAGAGCTACCGTTAAATTATTGCCTTTTAACTACTAAGTGCCTTGTGTTTTCTCTGGGAAATAAATGGACCGCACAAAAGTTCAGACTCCTCCAGTTTATTCTGGCAACCTGTTGTATCTGTAATATAGTTCTCGCTGCTTTGAGTACCCACGCCCACCTAGCAATACGACATATGCGTATTGACATATTAATCTTATTCATTTTTTGTATATTTTTCTGTATGTGTGCAAATTGCTCCTTCATGACTGTTTTGGTTTTGTGTTGTATTTTCCCGTGTTTGGTGTTTCCTCTTGTTCAAAGCTCTTATTTTGTTGTTCCACTTCCTGTTTTGGGTTTGTCTTGCAGTTTCTTTACCACTGCTTTTGGCTGCTGTCATCTTCACGAGTTCCTGGTTGGCGATTAGGAGGCTCACCTGTCACTAATTGCCAATTAATACACGTGTGTGTGTGTGTGTGTGTGTGTGTGTGTGTGTGTGTGTGTGTGTGTGTGTGTGTGTGTGTGTGTGTGTGTGTATACGTGTGTTTCGGTGGCGGGCCGTGCGTTTCCCACCTAGGCCTTCAGTGATGTCCGACTTTAATGATTACCTCTCAAAATACCATCAATTATGTCACCACATGACCATTGCTGGAGAAATACTATACAGTAACACATGTATGCCCTCCTTTGTATTGAATCACATCAACAGTGTACAAAACGGGCTATTTTCTGGCGCATTTAAAAATCTATTAAAACGCATCAGCAAATAGCAATTAAAACATATCTTATGTGGTACTGTCAAAATCAAAATTGCAAAAAACATATTAAAAGTGAAAAAATAAAATATTTGAACTCACAATTAGTAGGACCTAGTCGACGCCGTATAAGCCAGTGGTACCCCTCGTCGTCGGCTTATTTGAGTGTAAATGGCGAGCATTTCCCCATTTCATCGCCAGAACAGCTGAGCTAGCTTCCGGGGTTGGCTGACATCGTCTCACAAGATGTAGTTTCTCTTTAAATATCCTTCTTGAAAATAGCTTTGCAAATATATATCTGCCACATAATCAACGTTTTGTTGTCCTTCTCTGCTATCACGGTCTGGCTAAGGCGCAAACTTCCCGCTTCCTGCTAAATTGAAACTTGTGATTGTATACTCTCTTTGGAAAGACAAGTGAGTATCCAATCACAGTCTCGTTAACATCAGGCTACCTAGATAGGCTACTGTCAACAACTGATTGGCTATCGCAACTGTCTCTCAACTCTGTGTTCTCAAATTAATTCGCTAATGGTCCCGATGAGTATCCAATCACAGGACGCGTAAACGTCACGTTCAACGCGAGGCCAGCGAGAAGGCCTTACTGACAACAACTCGTGATCTGATAGGCTATCACAACTGTCTATCAACTGTATGTCCCCGATCGCTTACAGTGCACAGACGCACGCATTGTTGATTCGGAAGGCCTTGTTATGTACGGGAGGAGTAGACGGCACAGACACAAGAGGCGTAGTATTTAACTTAATGATTTATTATATATAAAAAAACAAAAATAATATAAACTAGAGAATGGTGTGTGACAAAAATCCAAGAGTGTGTATGGTGTGTGACTAAGTGTGGGAATTAATTGTTGTGTTACCGGGCGTGTTGAGCGAGAGGCAGAAGTCCCAGAGGGGAAAGGCAGGCTCGAATGTCCGTGAGACAAGCAGGAAGTCGGGGGGCTATAGCGGGGCGTAAGAGGTCCATGTCCAGGCGAGAGGTCTAGATCCAAGGGGGCAGCCAGAGAACCAGGGAGGAATAACAAGGAAGACGAGACGCACAGCTCGTCACGCAGGAACGGGGATTTGCTGCAGGAACGACACGACACAGGACAATGCACAATGAAACACGGAGGGGAAATCAGAGAAAGCAGGATTGCATAAAGCATGAACACGGCTTATTGTACGAACAGATGGTTACGTTCTGGCCTGGAACGCAGGTCTGCACTGGCTTGAGAAGCCCAGGAAGCTAATCAATCACAGGTGCGCTGAGTGCAGATTGATTGCAGCTGCTTGCTGCCGCCGGAGTGACGCATGCAGGAGATGAGCGGGGCTCATAGATGAATGCGCCCGGGCCGTTGACAGGTCTCTGGCAGATTTCGTACAGCATGGCAACATAAGCTAGCTGAATTCTGATTGGATACAAACTTGCAATTATTATAATCATTTGACAGACCTAATATATATTTTAAAGTAAAATGTTGTGTTTTAGGTGACTAAGTTTATTATTTGTTCACACAATTCAGCTTCTTTTCTTTACATTCTCTTCTTTTTTTCTTACATTTTTGCTGTTGTTTTTTTAGATGGAGATGTTATTTGCAAACACAACATTTTTTAAATCAGACATATTAAGTATATTTGCACAAAGTATCGTTATTGGCTGGATATCGCCAATACAAGCCTGGATTCGGAGAGAAAAACAGTGCACCACTAGTCTTTCGCCTTGGAAAATACAGTTATTGTTTTCTGTTGAACAAAGAACAAACGGTTGTGCATTCCTCAAACTTGTGTTGGTGTGAGCTAGGGGAAAAAAAGATTGATGTCACTTTTTTTCTTTTTTTTCACAGTCACAGACAGTGCAATCACACGTCCCCCCCCCCCCCCCCCCCCCCCCCCCCGCCATGATCTTAAATTACTCGTCATTGTTTCCTTTTTGTCACCGAATAATAATGTGATAATTACAGAACGTTTTATGACTCCTGCATTGTTTTTATCTGCACTCAGAGAAGAGCATTCAAGAATTGCACAATACATTTTCCATTACTGTCCAACAAAAAGAACCCGGCACCAGAATGATATTTTATGACCATTAGGTGTTGCATATCCATTTTTCAGTCAAAAACGCACACAGTGTTGTCTTGAGAGTTGTCCTTGGCTCACAATTAAAAGTAATCATGAACACCCTTGAGCTGTACTCGGAAAAACATTGGAAAAAAAACTGCAGTGTGTGAGTGTTCTGTCAGTTTAAAGGTCAGCTTACAGTCCAGCTATTACTATTGATCAGACTTTTTCTCTGGTAACTCCCTCATAATGCCACACAAAATAAATCGTTTCCCATTTGCAAAAAAGATCATTACAGGGAGTGAGGCCCTAAATATAGTGTTTTTATTGGGTTGGTTTCACCGTGCATCCCTTCAAGTATTGGTGATTGGGCCCCTTGAGGTGTCAGCTTAAAGGGAGATAATGGATCAATATGGAGGTCAATGAACATGACACATGATTATCAACTGTTTGACATGAGAAAGTAACTTGTTAGCAATATCTCAGAAGTAAATGAGAAAGTGAATGTCAAATCAATGGTGGCCGTTGTTTTTGAAAACAGGCCAGTGGTATTGATGCTCGCCTCCGAAGAGCTGATCTGCATGACAATGATGAAGACAATATTAACTGGATATGTACGCACTTTCCCATTTTATTACAGTATACCTACTGCCCTACACCTACAACAAATACAAATGGAATAGAATAAAGTTCCAAACTAATAATAATGGATTTAGTGTTGCATTGGTACCGGTACCAAAATTATTTTGATACTTTTCTGTACTTATCTAAATAAAGGGGACCACAAAAAATTGCATTATTGGCTTTATTTTAACAAAAAATTTTAGGGTACATTAAAGATATGTTTCTTATTGCAAGTTTGTCCTTAAATAAAATAGTGAACATACAAGGCAACTTGTCTTTTAGTAATAAGTAAACAAACAAAGGCTCCTAATTTATTCTGCTGACATATGCAGTAACATATTGTGTCATTTATCATTCTATTATTTTGTCAAAATTATTAAGAACAAGTAGAGATGTCCGATAAATGCTTTAAAATGTAATATCGGAAATTATCTGTATCGTTTTTTTAATTATCTGTATCGGTTTTTTTTGTTTTTTTAAAATTAAATCAACATAAAAACACAAGATACACTTACAATTAGTGCACTAACCCAAAAAACCTCCCTCCCCCATTTACACTCATTCACACAAAAGGGTTGTTTCTTTCTGTTAACATTCTGGTTCCTACATTATATATCAATTAATATCGATACAGTCTGCAAGGGATACAGTCCGTAAGCACACATGATTGTGCATGCTGCTGGTCCACTATTAGTACTAACCTTTAACAGTTAATTTGACTCATTTTCATTAATTACTAGTTTCAATGTAACTGTTTTTAGATTGTTTTACTTTCTTTTTTAATCAAGAAAATGTTTTTAATTTATTTATCTTATTTTATTTTATAATTTTTTTTTAAATGACATTATCTTCACCATACCTGGTTGTCCAAATTAGGCATAATAATGTGTTAAATCCACGACTGTATATATTGGTATCGGTTGATATCGGTATCGGTAATTAAGAGTTGGACAATATCGGAATATCGGATATCGGCAAAAAAGCCATTATCGGACATCCTTAAGGACAAGTGGTAGAAAATCAATTATTAATCTACTTTTAACATGTTCTATCTACACTTCTGTTAAAATGTAATAATCACTTATTCTTCTGTTGTTTGATACTTTACATTAGTTTTGGATGATACCACAAGTTTGGGTATCAATCCGATACCAAGTAGTTACAGGATCATACATTGGTCATATTCAAAGTCCTCATGTGTCCAGGGACACATGAGTTTATAAACATAATATACATTTTAAAAAAACGGAAAGAAGATGTTGTGATGCCAAAAAATATCGACGTAATCATAGTAGTAACGACTAGATACGCTCCTGTACTTGGTATCATTACAGTGGCTTTCAGGTGTAGATCCACCAATGGTGTTGTTTACATTTTGACACCGGTGAGCTACGGTGTGTAGTGAAGCATGTTTAGCTATTCTTCGTCCTGCAGGGATGATACTTGTAAGAAACGTACTTTATTTGTCGCCATGGAGGCGAGGATTAGTGATTTAGAAGTAGCTAAAACACCTCAGACGGCGGATGGAATTTAGCCGCTAACTAGCTACCCATGTCTTAAAGCACCTCTTCCTGAGGGCGTTTCAGTGTTATAACTTCACCTTTATCGTTAGTTTTTAAGCCAAAAAGCTTCCGTTCTCCCTTTTCTGTCTAAAGAGCGCTAAAGAGTCGCGGGTTGCTGACCCCTGGTCTAGCCGTACACCAACACCACACAATCCTATTTCGAAGTTAGTTTTTAATGTGATTCACAATTGATGTACTTTTCTAATCGTGTCAAAATGGTTGCATTAAAGCAGCCACATTCGGCCCGCCAAAGCTTTTCATTTGGCCTGCCAAACATCACCCAAATAGGTCTGATGACACCATTTAAAGGCCTACTGAAACCCACTACTACCGACCACGCAGTCTGATAGTTTATATATCAATGATGAAATCTTAACATTATAACACATGCCAATACGGCCGGGTTAACTTATAAAGTGACATTTTAAATTTGCCGCTAAACTTCCGGTTCGAAACGCCTCTGAGGATGACGTATGCGCGTGACGTAGCCCGACGAACACGGGTATGCCTTCCACATTGAAGCCGGTACGAAAAAGCTCTGTTTTCATTTCATAATTCCACAGTATTCTGGACATCTGTGTTCGTGAATCTGTTTCAATCATGTTCATTGCATTATGGAGAAGGAAGCCAAGCAAGCAAAGAAGAAAGTTGTCGGTGCGAAATGGACGTATTTTTCGAACGTAGTCAGCCACAACAGTACACAGCCGGCGCTTCTTTGTTTACATTCCCGAAAGATGCAGTCAAGATGGAAGAACTCGGATAACAGAGACTCTAACCAGGAGGACTTTTGATTTGGATACACAGACGCCTGTAGAGAACTGGGACAACACAGACTCTTACCAGGATTACTTTGATTTGGATGACAAAGACGCAGACGTGCTACTGTGAGTATGCAGCTTTGGCTTTTTTTTGCGTATGTACGTAACTTTTTTAAAATATATAAGCTTTATGAACCTTGGGTTAGGTGAACGGTCTTTTGGGCTGAGTGATTGTGTGTGTTGATCATGTGTTTGAATTGTATTGGCGTGTTCTATGGAGCTAGGAGCTAGCAGAGGAGCTAGGAGCTAGCATAACACGTACCGTACCGTAAGTGCGCGTCACGTACGTAACTTTTTAAAAATATATAAGCTTTATGAACCTTGGGTTAGGTGAACGGTCTTTTGGGCTGAGTGATTGTGTGTGTTGATCGGGTGTTTGAATTGTATTGGCGTGTTCTATGGAGCTAGGAGCTAGCAGAGGAGCTAGGAGCTAGCATAACAAACACGCAGGTGTTATTATGCAGGATTAATTTGTGGCATATTAAATATAAGCCTGGTTGTGTTGTGGCTAATAGAGTATATATATGTCTTGTGTTTATTTACTGTTGTAGTCATTCCCAGCTGAATATCAGGTACCGTGAGTATGCAGCCTTGGCTGCTAAACATTCGATAACTTGACCGTATGTGCGCGTCACGTACGTAACTTTTTAAAAATATATAAGCTTTATGAACCTTGGGTTAGGTAAACGGTCTTTTGGGCTGAGTGATTGTGTGTGTTGATCAGGTGTTTGAATTGTATTGGCGTGTTCTATGGAGCTAGGAGCTAGCAGAGGAGCTAGGAGCTAGCATAACAAACACGCAGGTGTTTTTATGCAGGATTAATTTGTGGCATATTAAATATAAGCCTGGTTGTGTTGTGGCTAATAGAGTATATATATGTCTTGTGTTTATTTACTGTTGTAGTCATTCCCAGCTGAATATCAGGTCACCCCCGGCTCTCACAGCATCTTCCCTATCTGAATAGCTTCAACTCCCCACTAGTCCTTCACTTGCACTTTACTCATCCACAAATCTTTCATCCTCGCTCAAATTAATGGGGAAATTGTCGCTTTCTCGGTCCGAATCTCTCTCACTTCATGCGGCCATCATTGTAAACAATAGGGAACTTTGCGTATATGTTCAACTGACTACGTCACGCTACTTCCGGTAGGTGCAAGCCTTTTTTTTATCAGATACCAAAAGTTGCAATCTTTATCGTCGTTGTTCTATACTAAATCCTTTCAGCAAAAATATGGCAATATCGCGAAATGATCAAGTATGACACATAGAATAGATCTGCTATCCCCGTTTAAATAAAAAAAATTCATTTCAGTAGGCCTTTAAACTAGGGTGGCTCAGGAATGCAGTGCTCCCGCCATACCACAGGGGGCAACGGCGAGGCATATGTGTCACAATGAAGCAGCAGTTTGGTGAGTAGAAGAAGATTACTCATTCAACCCTGAAAAAATCTAAATAAATTGCAAAAATCTGACTCAACGAAGAACGGACAACAAAGTATGAATGTTCAACCTTTAGCAAGCGTTCGAGTCTTTGTTTCCTGTCGGACATTTCAATCAGCGGACACTATTGCAGACAAGCAGCAACAACGGTAGAAATCCAGTCAAATCTTTGTAAGTAGATATTGTGCATGAATATATTTAGTTTGTTAAGTATTGAAATTGCTGACTTTGTGATGTCTTTTGTATTTGTGGCCGTGTTGTTTTTTGTTTGAGAGTAACTCTGGTAATCAAAGTTTGTTAAAAACATGCAGCTCTAAATTTGACCAGTAGAGGGCAATAATAATACACCTTAAGTTTGGTTGTGATGAATCACATACATTGTGTGCAATGTTTGATGTGTGAATGTTATTTAATTCGTATATGCGTAAACATTTGTAGTTTATTGTGTTAATGTGTTAACATTAAACCTTCTATTATGTATGGAAAATACACAATGGACTTAATACTTTTGTAATGTTTTTTTTATAATTATATTTTCAGTCTTCCAAAACTAAATGAAGGAAGAAGTGTAAAGAAATAAAAGCGAGAAAATAAATCATTCAAAAGAAGGAACATCAATCTCAACAAAACTTCTGGAGCTTCTGTTTCTTCATACTGTTAACTATTTGTCTAGCTGCACAGGCTGGAAACGAGTAGCCAAGGCAGAATAATGAATTTATTGACTGTGCAGTGTGAAAGCCGATGTGTTTACTTCGCAATTAAGTAAACGCAGTCTCAAAGAAATATAACCCGTGGAGGCACTATTCTGACAAAACATCTACATTTCAATGTCCAAACCCTGAGCCCTTGGGCTCTTGAAACTGCGGCCCTTTTAATTATGTAGTTGAATAGCCCTGCATTATAGCCAATAATAGTAAATATCGGGTGGGATATCATAATATTATCATCATCATATAATTATTTGCAATGAAGGCAGAGGAAATTAATCACAACAACTGCTGTTTCAGCACATGAGTTTATCAATTTATATAGGTTATAAAAATACTTTGTTTTAAAGTATCATCCAAACTGGTATATACGCGTTTTGGCTTATTTCTTTTTGGTCTGTTGTCCTTTAAATTGCTTTGTCCAAGTCCATGTCCTCCTCGATTGTTCTGCACAGGAAAAAAAAAAAAAACCCTGAAAAGTTAAACACAAGATCACATTAATCATTAATAGAAGTAAACATTTTCAAATAACATGCACATGTACGCAAAAAAACAGCAATAACTAATATCGGTTCATTGATGCACACATTTACAATACTGCACTGTTCCGGCCACACATTAATAAAACATAATTAAGTGAACTTATTGTTGTCTAAAAAGGTAAATCAAGAGATCTAACGTTTTACATCCAAACGTTAAAAAAAAAAGCTCTGGGCATGAAGCCGTCTGCAATGGCCGGATATTTGGCTCTCCCTCGGGGTAAAGAGAGGGGCAAAGAGCACGGAGGACGCTCAACATTACGATAGTCGAGGTCTCGTATTTTAACATAAATGTATATCACTTGGCAGCACGGTGAAACAGGGGTTAGTGCATGTGCCTCACAATACGAAGGTCCTGGGTTCGATCCTCGGGGTCTTTCTGTGCGCCTTCTGCCCGAATGCAGCTGAGATAGGCTCCACCCCCCCCCGCAACCCCAAAAGGGACAAGCGGTAGAAAATGGATGGATGTATATCACTACTGTCACCCCACTTTGACATAGCTGCTTTTAGGTGTTGTAATCAATCAATAAACACATAAATAAAGCTATACTTACATTTAGGATAAAATATTTTAGCTATATTGTAAAACTTTCCAACGTTGCTTGGAGTTATGAATGAAGAATCAATACAAAGTAGAAACGGTATGGATGGCTAGAAGAATGAACAGCACTCTACTTCCGGTTGAAAGCAGTAAATGGAAGGACACTGCAGCACCTACAGTAAACAAATTCATCCAAAAGATGGAACCACAGCGCAAAACAACGAAACACATTCTCAGTGTATTTGCTTAAGTTGAAAAAATATATATATATAATCGTATTACCGTTCCCCCAGGTGCATGTCTTTGGATAGGCTCCAGCACCCACCGCGACCCCAAAAGGGACAAGCGGTAGAAAATGGATGGATGGATGGATTACCGTTGTCAGTGAAGAAAATTCCATAAATTAGCCGAACTTTTTTATAAGCCGCAGGTTCAAAGTATAGGAAGAAAGTAGCGGCTGATAGTCCGGCATTTACTGTACATAAATCTAACCCCTTTTTAAAAGCATACAGAGTAGCACAATAGCTAACAGCAGCACTGTGCTGACTGAATAAGCCTAGAGAGCGATCAATCCGCCCACAATGGATGTGCTGCCGGGCACAAATTGACTGTGCTGCAGGCACACAATGGGTGGATGAAAAGTGCGTACACTGAGACAAGGTTCCTACAGAAAAGCATATTTTTCGTGAATGGAAAAGTTCGTAGAATAAAAGGTTATATACTGTACTTGGCTACATTGATTCAATCTAGTTTGTGGTGTGAAGAAAGCTATGGAAAATTGAGGTATAGTTTCTAGATTTAAAAATGTACTTGTGGTGGATATACACACACAGGACACTTATTAATTATTACGGTTATAATTCACTGCGTTCTAGCCCATGTTTACTTGCATAGGTGCAAAGGTGCTTTTACTTTGAAGTGTTGAGACACACCTCTGTGGTGCTGACGTAATTACCGGTGCGACAGGTTTGTTGTTGTGTTGTTCTCTCTGAAAATAAACGGAGTGTTACTTGGCTCTCCAAAGAGGAATAAATCTCCGTCGTTTCTCTGCCTACACTCCTACATTGGTGACCCCTTTTTACTCTTGGACGTTTCCAGAGTTTACTGAACATGTCTGCTACACTAAAGTTGCCCGACTTTTGGGAAGGGAACGCAACTGCGTGGTTCGCACAGGCGGAGGCTCAATTCGCCATCAAAGACATTACGGCGGACGAAACAAAGTTTTATCATGTGGTGGCGTCCCTTACAAGCTCGACTGCGGGGAGAGTGGTGAGTCTGCTAGAACGTCCTCCTGCACGCAACAAATACGCCGCTCTGAAGGCGCATCTACTGGAGACTTTTGGACTTTCTGAATCCGAACGTGCGCGCCAACTCCTCTCACTTCCCGGTCTCGGCGACAGTAAGCCTTCTGAGCTGATGGATCACATGCTGGCTCTGCTGGGAGACCATCAGCCGTGTTTTCTTTTCAAAGAACTATTCCTGCAGCAGCTTCCAGAACAGGTTCGTTTGGCACTTGCGAATTCATCTATTACTGATTTTCGCCAGTTGGCCAGGGAGGCGGACAAATTTTTCTCAGCTGGGAAGAAATGTTTTGCAGCCACGCCCCCTTCCACGTCTACTGCCACCAGTGATGACCATATGCACCAGCCATACTCCATCTCTGCCACCACTACTGTGCCCCGACGTGCAAAGCAGTCAGGAGGATTGTGTTTCTACCACGCCAAGTTTGGCAACAAAGCCAAGAAATGCCTTCCCCCCTGTACATTCAGTGCGTCGGGAAACGCACCGGCCGCCACCTATTAGCAGCCGTGGGTGACGGCCGTACCAGCGGCTTGCTGTTTATTACTGACTCCCTCTCCGGTCGTCGCTTTCTTTGTGACACAGGTGCCCATATGAGTGCGCTGCCAGCATCAGCCACAGACATTCGCGCAGGGCCGTGTGGCCCCCCCCTTCTGGCCGCAAATGGCAGCACAATCCACACCTTTGGCACACGCACTGTGACAGTGAGTTTTGCTGGTCAGCGTTTTACCTGGGATTTTGTGTCAGCAAAGGTGTCCACTCCCCTGTTGGGTGCTGATTTCTTGTTTGCCAACAAGCTTCTAGTGGATGTGAGGAACCGCCGCCTCGTCCATGCTGAAACATTCGGCTCATTTCCCTGTGAACACAGTGACACTGCCCCGACGAAGCTGTCCAGTGCGCTCTCGCCCGCTGATGACTTTTCTCACCTCCTCAAGGAGTTCTCAGACATCACCGCACCTACCTTCTCCTCCGCCTCCGCCAAACATGGTGTGTTGCACTACATCTCCACCAATGGCCCGCCTGTGCACGCCAAAGCCCGGCGCCTTGACCCACACAAGCTCAGTATCGCAAGAGCTGAGTTCGACGCCATGGAACGCCTTGGCATCGTCCGCCGGTCGAACAGTCCCTGGGCCTCCCCCCTTCACCTGGTGCCAAAGCCCAATGGTGGTTGGCGCCCGTGCGGCGACTACCGACGCCTTAATGCTGTCACTACGCCGGACCGGTACCCTATTCCACACATCCATGACTTTTCTGCCCACCTGGCGGGTGCGTCTATTTTTTCTAAAGTGGACCTCGTCCGGGGCTATCACCAGGTACCAGTTCAGCCTCAGGACATTCCCAAAACAGCGGTGATTACCCCATTCGGGCTTTTTGAGTTTCTACGGATGCCATTCGGACTAAAAAATGCTGCCCAGACCTTTCAGCGATTGATGGACACGGTGCTGCGTGATTTGTCATTCGTTTTTGTCTACCTGGACGATATCCTAGTGGCCAGCACGTCTGAGGCAGAGCACCTATCACACCTGCGTCTTCTCTTCAGTCGTCTCCAGCAGCACGGCTTGATCATCAACCCAGCGAAATGCCAGTTTGGACTGTCTTCCATGGATTTCCTGGGCCACCACATCACTACAGCAGGGGCGATTCCTCTGCCGTCAAAGGTGGAGGCAGTGTTGGGGCTTCCGCAGCCTCACACTGTCAAGGCTCTACAAGAGTTCTGCGGCATGGTCAATTTTTACCACCGTTTTGTGCCTCGGGCTGCCGACCTTATGCGCCCCCTATACAGCGCTCTCAAGGGTAAAAAAATTTCTAAGCATGCCCTTTCTTGGTCCACGGACATGTTGGCAGCTTTCTCTGCTACAAAGGATGCACTCGCGGACGCAACTATGCTGGCTCACCCGGTGCCTGACGCCCCTGTTGCTCTGACCACGGACGCCTCAGACTATGCTGTTGGTGCTGTTCTCCAGCAGTTGGTCAATAGTGTTTGGCAACCTCTCGCTTTTTTCAGCCGCCAACTTAGGTCCAGTGAGCAGAAATATAGCACTTTTGACCGTGAACTCCTCGCCCTGTATTTAGCCATCCGTCATTTCCGTTTCCTGCTGGAAGCCCGTCCGTTCACTGCCTTTGTGGATCACAAGCCTTTGACCTTCGCCATGGCCAAGGTGTCGGAACCATGGTCTGCCAGGCAACAGCGCCACCTAGCTTTTATTTCTGAATTTACCACGGACATTAAACATGTGTCAGGAAAAGACAATCCCGTGGCTGACTGCCTCTCCCGTGTGGTCATTGGTGCTGTCCACCTTGGAATAGACTATGCCCGAATGGCTGTGGACCAAGTTTCGGACCCCGACATTCAGGCGTACAGAACAGCGGTCACTGGCCTCCAGTTGGCGGACGTCCCGTTCGGCGATGCCGGCACAACTCTGCTCTGCGACGTATCTCTGGACCTGCCCCGTCCTGTGGTGCCGCAGGTCTGGAGACGGCAAGTTTTCGACGCCATACATGGCCTCTCGCACCCAGGCAGCAAGCCGTCACAGCGTCTCGTGGCAGCAAAGTTTGTCTGGCATGGCCTCAAGAAGGACATTCGTGACTGGGTCAGGACCTGTGTGGAATGCCAACGCGCTAAGATCCATCGCCATGTTAAGGCCCCGTTGGAGCAGTTTGCAGTTCCCGAAAGGCGTTTTGACCACGTCAACGTTGACCTGGTGGGACCCCTTCCTCCCTCCAGGGGATTTACTCACCTTCTGACTATGGTGGACCGGACCACCCGTTGGCCGGAGGTTGTCCCACTGTCGGCAACGACATCAGCTGATGTGGCCCGGGCCTTCATTGGTACCTGGGTCGCCCGGTATGGTGCCCCATCTGACCTTTCGTCTGATCGTGGCCCCCAGTTTACTTCCGAGCTCTGGAATACTGTTGCCTGTCAGTTGGGTGTCTCACTCCACCGCACTACAGCATACCACCCTCAAGCAAACGGCATGTGTGAACGTTTTCACAGGGACATGAAGGCCGCCCTTAAGGCTTCTCTCACAGACGACGGCTGGGTCGACAAGCTCCCGTGGGTGATGCTGGGGATTAGAACTGCGCCTAAGGAGGACCTCCTGTCTTCCTCAGCGGAGTTAGTTTATGGCCAGACCCTCAGAGTCCCAGGTGAATTTATACCCCGCACTACAGTCCCCTGGTCTGCTTCTGACCAGCGGCGTAGCCTCATGGACACTGCCCGTACCTTCCTACCAGTCCCGACCTCGCACCACTGCTTGCCCCAGGTGCACATACCCCCTGACCTGCGAGCAGCGGGGTACGTGTTCATCCGCCACGATGCCCATAGGGGGCCCTTGCAACCACCATACGACGGTCCTTATCGGGTTGTGGAGGCTGGGGATAAGACATTTGTCATTGACATTGGGGGCAGACTGGATCGCGTCTCAGTGGACCGGCTGAAGCCAGCCCACCTGGATTTGGGCCGTTCAGTTGAGGTGGCTCAGGCACCACGTCGCGGTCGACCCCCACACTGCCAACCGACGTCTGCTCGCCGTCAGCAGCCGGCTGTCACCCTCCCGCTTCACCCCCCTCCACCTGCCCAGGAGCTTCGGAACCGCTTTGGGCGGGTCATTCGGGTCCCTGGTCGTTTCACTGGGCCAGTTCTTGTGAATTCTGGGGGGACGTGTGTGGTGGATATACACACACAGGACACTTATTAATTATTACGGTTATAATTCACTGCGTTCTAGCCCATGTTTACTTGCATAGGTGCAAAGGTGCTTTTACTTTGAAGTGTTGAGACACACCTCTGTGGTGCTGACGTAATTACCGGTGCGACAGGTTTGTTGTTGTGTTGTTCTCTCTGAAAATAAACGGAGTGTTACTTGGCTCTCCAAAGAGGAATAAATCTCCGTCGTTTCTCTGCCTACACTCCTACATACTACCCTTAAAGGCCTACTGAAACCCACTACTACCGACCACGCAGTCTGATAGTTTATATATTAATGATGAAATCTTAACATTGCAACACATGCCAATACGGCCGGGTTAACTTATAAAGTGCAATTTTAAACTTCCCAGGAAACTTCTGCTTGAAAACGTCGCGGTATGATGACGTATGCGCGTGATGTCAAGGGAAGTGTTTGGACCCAATTCAAATACCTCTGTTTTCTTCGACAAAATTCCACAGTATTCTGGACATCTGTGTTGGTGAATCTTTTGCAATTTGTTTAATGGACAATGGAGACTGCAAATAAGAAAGTTGTAGGTGCGATCGGTGGAGCGGCGGACTACAGCAACACCAACACCAGGAGGTTGTGTTGTGTTTTGAGCAGGATAGCAGACGCACTACAGTGAGTAAGCCCGCCGCCGCATCTAAGTTAGCTTCTGTTTTTTTAGCTTCGCCAAGCTGAATATTATTAATCGTGTATTTAAATGTTCATGGTTTAATAGTATTTTTGATCTTCTGTCTATCCATCCAGTCAGGGTTTTTTTTAATTTAGTTTCTATCTGCATTTGAGACTGATGCTATCACGTTGGCTACGTGGCTAGGTTAGCTTCTATTTTTTTTAGCTTCGAAAAGCTGAATATTATTAATCGTGTATTTACATGTTCATGGTTTAATAGTATTTTTGATCTTCTGTCTATCCATACAGTCAGGGTTTTTTTTAATTTAGTTTCTATCTGCATTTGAGACTGCTATGCTATCACGCTGGCTACGTTGCTAGGTTAGCTTCTATTTTTTTAGCTTCGCAAAGCTTAATATTATTAATCGTGTATTTACATGTTCAGTCACTGTGAATGTCCATTTCGCGTTCTCGGCTCTCATTTTCAAGAGGATATGGTATCTGAGGTGGTTTAAAATACAAATCTGTGATCTACAATAGAAAAAAGAGAGAGTGTGGAATCCAATGAGCCAGCTTGTACCTAAGTTACGGTCAGAGCGAAAAAAGATACGTCCATCACTGCCTCTCAAGTCCTTCACTGTAACGTTCCTCATCTACGAATCTTTCATCCTAGCTCAAATTAATGGGGTAATCGTCACTTTCTCGGTCCGAATCTCTCTCGCTCCATTGTAAACAATGGGGAATTGTGAGGAATACTAGCTCCTGTGACGTCACGCTACTTCCGGTACAGGCAAGGCTTTTTTTTTATCAGCGAGCAAAAGTTGCGAACTTTATCGTCGATTTTCTCTACTAAATCCTTTCAGCAAAAATATGGCAATATCGCGAAATGATCAAGTATGACACATAGAATGGATCTGCTATTCCCGTTTAAATAAAACAAATTCATTTCAGTAGGCCTTTAATCTAGCTGTGTGCTGGTTGCAAACATCATCTCCAAAAGCCTGTGTACAAGTGCAGCTTGTGTCATCCGAGCTTCTCGCTGTAACCCGGTCGAGTTACAGCTCGGATGTGTCATCGACGGTGCGCTGGAGGCAACGCTGTCTTTCCCGGGAGCACTTTTCTGATCTCGGGGGACAATTATTAGCAGCTTCAAAATGTGTTTAAGCACAGGCAACAACAGCACTCTGTCGCACGGGTGTTTACAAAAGCTGTGGGCGGTTTGATTTAATGAGTTCCCCTCAAAAAACCTAAAAGTGAACAAGAGTCAATGACGATGTGGATTCCTGACGTCAGTGAAAGCTCTTTATCGGTAGCACTGAGATAATATGGAAATATCCGTTTTTTTGGAGTAACCTTTATCAGTATTTCTTTCCCATAGGCTACGGTGAAGAAACATTGATATAAGTTACTCCAAAAAACAGATATTTCTGTATTATCACCAGGAGTGTCCCCTAAAGGGCCGCCAACAAATATTTGTTTTTTAGCTGGGGTCCGTATGGGCCGCAGCGGTATTCAGTTGTAATACACTTTTCCACCCTTTGTGGCAGTAATGAAAATAGCAAACAAACTTCTTTTGTAATAAGTCTGGAGCTAAAGTCATTAAAGTTTCCTAAGCGTTGAAGTTGTATTTTCATTTGCACTTTAATTTTATTGGCAGTTAATTCAAGAAGCATATATATCTATTTTAGCCCTGGATATTTGTGTGTATATTTATTTTGCATCAGTATTTTTTTATCTAATATATTTTGCCTCAGTATTGCCTGCTCAATGGCCTTGTAGTTAGAGTGTCCGCTCTGAGATCGGTAGGTCGTGAGTTCAAAACCCCGGCCGAGTCATAGCAAAGACTATAAAACTGGGACCCATTACCTCCCTGCTTGGCACTCAGCATCAAGGGTTGGAATTGGGGGTTAAATCACCGAAATGCTTCCTGAGCGTGGCCACCGCTGCTGCTCACTGCTCCCCTCACCTCCCAAAGGGTGGAAAAAGGGGAGGGGTCAAATGCAGAGGTTAATTTCACCACGCAGAGTGTGTGTGTGACTATCAGTGGTATTTTAACTTTAACTTTATTTATGAACCCCTTCTTTTGCAGTACATTCAATTAGTATTTATTTTTGTAATCAGCCTGACCTGAGCCTAGATAATAAACTTTGTGATGAGGAGGGGGGGGTCACCCACATATGCGGTCCTCTCCAAGGTTTCTCATAGTCATTCACATCGATGTCCTACTGGGTTGTGAGTTTTTCCTTGCCCTTATGTGGGCTCTGTACCGCGGCTGTCGTTGTGGCTTGTGCAGCCCTTTGAGACACTTGTGATTTAGGGCTATATAAATAAACATTGATTGATTAACAGATGTTTTCATATCATTTGACAAGGTTTATTCTGTTACACTGTAAGTAGATTAGATATATTTATTGAATATGATTGAAATCAAGAGTAAGATGACTAATTAGAGTGTCCACCCTGAGATCGGTAGGTTGTGAGTTCAAACCCCGGCCAAGTCATAACAAAGACTAGGGGTGTAGGAAAAAATCGATTCGAATTTGAATCGCAATCCTCACATTGTGCGATTCAGAATCGATTCTCATTTTTTAAAAATCGATAATTTTTTTTTATTTATTTATATATTTTTTTATATATATATTTTTTTAATTAATCAATCCAACAAAACAATACACAGCAATACCATAACAATGCAATCCAATTCCAAAACCAAACCCGACCCAGCAACACTCACAACTGCAATAAACAGAGCAATTGAGAGGAGACACAAACACGACACAGAACAAACCAAAAGTAGTGAAACAAAAATGATTATTATCAACAACAGTATCAATATTAGTTACAATTTCAACATAGCAGTGATTAAAGATCCCTCATTGACATTATCATTAGACATTTATAAAAAAAAAAAAAGAACAAAAGTGTCACAGTGGCTTACACTTGCATCGCATCTCATAAGCTTGACAACACACTGTGTCCAATATTTTCACAAAGATAAAATAAGTCATCTTTTTGGTTCATTTAATAGTTTAAACAAATTTACATTATTACAATCAGTTGATAAAACATTGTCTTTTACAATTATATAAGCTTTTTACAAAAATCTACTACTCTGCTTGCATGTCAGCAGACTGGGGTAGATCCTGCTGAAATCCTATGTATCGAATGAATAGAGAATCCTTTTGAATCGGGAAAAAAATCGTTTTTGAATCGAGAATCGTGTTGAATTGAAAAAAAATCGATATTGAATCGAATCGTGGGACACCCAAAGATTCACAGCCCTACCAAAGACTATAAAACTGGGACCCATTACCTCCCTGCTTGGCATTCCGCATCAAGGGTTGGAATTGGGGGTTAAATCACCAAAATGATTCCTGAGCGCGGCCACCGCTGCTGCTCACTGCTCCCCTCACCTCCCAAAGGGTGGAACAAGGGGATTGGTCAAATGCAGAGGGTAATTTCACCACACCTAGTGTGCGTTTGACTATCAGTGGTATTTTAACTTTAACTTTATTTAGGATCCCCTTCTTTTGCAGTACATTCGATTAGTATTTATTTTTGTAATCAGCCTGACCTAAGCCTAGATAATAAACTTTGTGATTAACAGATGTTTTCATATCATTTGACAAGGTTTATTCTGTTACACTGTAAGTAGATTAGACATATTTATTGAAAATTATTTAAAATCAAAAGTAAGATTTTAGATAATAGTGTAGCACCGCTAAAGCTAAAAAGGGCCCCTAAAAGGCGTACCCCATGGTTTACAGAAGAAACTAAAGCCCAGAAATTATCATGTAGAAAGCTGGAATGCAAATGGCGTGCGACTAAACTTGAGGTTTTCCATCAAGCATGGTGTGATAGTTTAATAACTTATAAACACATGCTTACCTCAGCTAAAGCTAAATATTAATCAAATGTCATCCACCTCAACAAAAATGATCCTAAATTTTTGTTTAGTACAGTAGCATCGCTAACCCAACAAGGGACTCCTCCCAGTAGCTCCACCCACTCAGCAGATGACTTTATGAATTTCTTTAATAAGAACATTGAAGTCATTAGAAAAGAGATTAAAGACAATGCATCTCAGCTACAACTGGGTTCTATTAACACAGATACGACGGACACTGCCCTCCAAAATAGTTTCTCTCTCTTTGATGAAATAACATTGGAGGAATTGTTAAAATGTGTAAATGGGACAAAACAAACAACATGTTTACTTGACCCAATTCCTGGGAAACTTATTATTTATTAGGTCCATCAGTGTTAAATATTATAAACTTATCACTTTCCTCTGGCACTGTTCCCCTAGCATTCAAAAAAGCGGTTATTCATCCTCTACTCAAAAGACCTAACCTCGATCCTGACCTCATGGTGAACTACCGGCCGGTGTCCCACCTTCCGTTTATCTCGAAAATCCTCGAAAAAATTGTCGCACAGCAGCTAAATGAACACTTAGCGTCTAACAATCTCTGTGAACCTTTTCAATCCGGTTTCAGGGCAAATCACTCTACGGAGACAGCCCTCGCAAAAATGACTAATGATCTATTGCTAATGATGGATTCTGATGCGTCATCTATGTTGCTGCTTCTTGATCTTAGCGCCGCTTTCGATACTGTTGATCATAATATTTTATTAGAGCGTATCAAAACGCGTATTGGGATGTCAGACTTAGCCTTGTCTTGGTTTAACTCTTATCTTACTGACAGGATGCAGTGTGTCTCCCATAACAATGTGACCTCGGACTATGTTAAGGTAACGTGCGGAGTTCCCCAGGGTTCGGTTCTTGGCCCTGCACTCTTTAGTATTTACATGCTGCCGCTAGGTGACATCATACGCAAATACGGTGTTAGCTTTTACTGTTATGCGGATGACACCCAACTCTACATGCCCCTAAAGCTGACCAACACGCCGGATTGTAGTCAGCTGGAGGTGTGTCTTAATGAAATTAAACAATGGATGTCCGCTAACTTTTTGCAACTCAACGCTAAGAAAACGGAAATGCTGATTATCGGTCCTGCTCAACACCGACATCTATTTAATAATACCACCTTAACATTTGACAACCAAACAATTAAACAAGGCGACTCGGTAAAGAATCTGGGTATTATCTTCGACCCAACTCTCTCGTTTGAGTCACACATTAAGAGTGTTACTAAAACGGCCTTCTTTCATCTCTGTAATATCGCTAAAATTCGTTCCATTTTGTCCACAAACGATGCTGAGATCATTATTCATGCCTTCGTTACATCTCGTCTCGATTACTGCAACGTTTTATTTTCGAGCCTCCCTATGTCTAGCATTAAAAGATTACAGATGGTACAAAATGCGGCTGCTAGACTTTTGACAAAAACAAGAAAGTTTGATCATATTACGCCTATACTGGCTCACCTGCACTGGCTTCCTGTGCACCTAAGATGCGACTTTAAGGTTTTACTACTTACGTATAAAATACTACACGGTCAAGCTCCTGCCTATCTTGCCGATTGTATTGTACCATATGTCCCGGCAAGAAATCTGCGTTCAAAGAACTCCGGCTTATTAGTGATTCCCAGAGCCCAAAAAAAGTCTGCGGGCTATAGAGCGTTTTCTATTCGGGCTCCAATACTCTGAAATGCCCTCCCGGTTAAAATTAGAGATGCTACCTCAGTAGAAGCATTTAAGTCTCATCTTAAAACTCATTTGTATACTCTAGCCTTTAAATAGACTCCCTTTTTAGACCAGTTGATCTGCCGTTTCTTTTCTTTTCTTTTCTACTCTGCTCCGGGGTGGACCGCTAGCCTGTTCATCGGATGGGGACATCTCTACGCTGCTGACCCGTCTCCGCTCGGGATGGTTCCTGCTGGCCCCACCATGGACTGGACTTTCGCTGATGTGTTGGACTTTCACAATATTATGTCAGACCCACTCGACATCCATTGCTTTCGGTCTCCCCTAGAGGGGGGGGGGGGGGGGGGGGGTTACCCACATATGCGGTCCTCTCCAAGGTTTCTCATAGTCATTCACATTGACGTCCAACTGGGGTGAGTTTTCCTTGCCCGTATGTGGGCTCTGTACCGAGGATGTCGTTGTGGCTTGTACAGCCCTTTGAGACACTTGTGATTTAGGGCTATATAAATAAATATTGATTGATTGATTGATTGATTGATTGATTCATGATTGAATTCAGTGTTAATATTTGAGTGGAAACGTTGGGCCTCAAGGTAAAAAAAGGTTAAGAACCCTCGACCTATATCCTGTTGTGTTTCCGGTTTTTGGAGTAACCTACATCTTATTGTGTGTTTGTCACGTTGCAAAGACAAGTGACAACCTCATTTGTCATGAAAACCCACACTGGTTCCCCTTAGACTTTGTCCCCGCTGGGTTTCCCATGAAGTTCTGTATGCAGCACAAGAGCTTTATTAGTCCCTTGGGTGGAATTTCCTTCAGAATACAAACAGGTGATCTATGCGATTGTGCATTCAACCTCCACTGACAGACTGGCTTCATGCTTTGTGCTTTGCGGATAAAGTTCCGTAAAAAATCCAATGCAAGACGGCTAAAGACCTGATCCAACAGTCAGGGCTTTTTTGGCCATAAACAAGGTTTGGCTTGTTCTTGAGTATTACTAGTGTAACACGCTAAAGGCTACAGGGCTGACTGCAGCCTAGTGAGTATTGTAATACAGTCGTCTCTAGACACATCCCGCTTCGAGGTTTACAGCCTGTAAAGGTGACTATGTGGGTGTAATGTCACGTCCAGAGGGCTTTCATAATGTTAAAACCATATTTAGAAATTTGCAAACAGATTTTTTAATGATCTTGCTATGAAAATATTAGATTTATAATGAATAATTCCTACTTCGCAAAGAAATAAATTACCGCCGCCAGCGATAAACAAGGGTTACTCTTGACGACCAGAAGTAGACTTGGCCGTGGGAGTGTGCGCAAGAGACACAACAACTACAATTGCAGTTCAAGTACATTCATACAAAGATATAAAGAAATGATGTGTTGTTGATATTTTAAAAGTTATGCAACGATTTGTATTTACTATAAATAATCCCCTATGAACAATAAACATAAAGACTGTATTGACAACTACAGTTTAAGTTTAAATCGAATATGATCAGTAGTCCATCCATCCATCCATCCATCCATCTTCTTCCGCTTATCCGAGATCGGGTCGCGGGGGCAGCAGCTTAAGCAGGGTTTGGGGCTGGGGGGCGTGGTTGGGGCGTGGCCAGGGGCGTGGTTAAGAGGAGAGTATATTTACAGCTAGAATTCACCAAATCAATCAATCAATCAATCAATGTTTATTTATATAGCCCTAAATCACAAGTGTCTCAAAGGGCTTTCACATATATATATATATATATATATATATATATATATATATATATATATATGTATGAAATACTTGACTTTCAGTGAATTCTAGCTATATATATATTTTATTTGTATTTTATTATACATATAAATAAAAGACATACTTGAATTTCAGTATTCTGCAGGCTATCCAGTAGGTGGCAGTATTGTCCTGTTTAAGAGTGTCACAACATTGCTGTTTATGGCAGACGAACTGCTTTACAGTAGACTAAACGTGACTGCTGTTGTTGTGTGTTGTTACCGCGCTGGGAGGACGTTAATGAAACTGCCTAACAATAAACCCACATAAGAAACCAAGAACTCTCTCTGCTTGTTGTGCACTCTACTCTCTAAAAGCCGTAGATGTTATGACGTCATTGGGCAGGCAAGCTGCTGGGAAAGCGGACGTGAGAACGGCTGTCCCCACTCAGGTCCGCATTGAGCTGGAGGGGGCGTGGCCTCCAACTCCGGCTGAATACCGGGAGTTTGTCGGGAGAAGGGAGGTTGTCGGGAGAGGCGCTGAATACCGGGATTCTCCCGCTAAAAACGGGAGGGTTGGCAAGTATGTTGCAACGCTACGTGTTTGACATTATTTAACACTTTATCATGCCCGGGAAAGGACAGTTTTCCTCTTCTGTGGCTGTGGGGGGTGGGCGTGGCTTGCGGACCTGCAGCGAAGCGGAGTGTGTCAGTTAGTCCGATGTTGATGTGATCAAACTTCTTTCTTCCTTGGAAGATACACACACAATTGTAACTGTTATTTCTTCCTGCAAATAATAAATATGTACAACGTGTTTGGATGTATTCATTTATGTAAAATTGTCATTAAATGTAATATTGCCTGACAAAAAGTGATTCGACGTACGTAATATTTTGTACCTACTGTACTGTTTACTTGTTGAAATACCCTTTTTAGAACAAATATATACCCATATAATTTATATGTGTATATAATATATATATATATTAATAATAAAAATAAAAAAAAAATATATATATATATATATGTGTATGTGTATGTGTATGTGTATCTATCTATCTATCTATCTATCTATCTATCTATCTATCTATATATATATATATATATATATATATATATATATATATATATATATATATATATATATATATATATATATATATATATATATATATATATATATATATATATATATATATATATATATATATATATATTATGTATAAGCATGTATATATATACTCTAACCTTTAAAAGTTTGGGGTCACATTGAAATGTCCTTATTTTTGAAGGAAAAGCACTGTACTTTTCAATGAAGATAACTTTCAACTAGTCTTAACTTTAAAGAAATACACTCTATACATTGCTAATGTGGGAAATGACTATTCTAGCTGCAAATGTCTAGTTTTTGGTGCAATATCTACATAGGTGTATAGAGGCCCATTTCCAGCAACTATCACTCCAGTGTTCTAATGGTACAATGTGTTTGCTCATTGGCTCAGAAGGCTAATTGATGATTAGAAAACCCTTGTGCAATCATGTTCACACATCTGAAAACACTTTAGCTCGTTACAGAAGCTACAAAACTGACCTTCCTTTGAGCAGATTGGGTTTCTGGAGCATCACATTTGTGGGGTCAATTAAACGCTCAAAATGGCCAGAAAAAGAGAACTTTCATCTGAAACTCGACAGTCTATTCTTGTTCTTAGAAATGAAGGCTATTCTACAAAATTGTTTGGGTGACCCCAAACTTTTGAACGGTAGTGTATATATATATTATATATTACTGTAACTTGTTCTTAAAAATAGTAGTTATTTTGTATGTCAAATTTAGTGTTTGTGTGTATATATGTATACTGTATATATGTATGTGTGTTTCTTCCTATACAGTATACATGTATATGTGTGTGTGTGCGTGTATATACTGTGTATATATGTATATATATATATATATATATATATATATATATATATATATATATATATATATATATATATATATATATATATATATATATATATATATATATATATATATATATATATATATATATTATATACACATATAAATTATATGGGTAGATATTTGCTCTAAAAAGGGTATTTCAACAAGTAAACAGTACAGTAGGTAGTTGATGTTGATATATGTAATGCACATAAGGGTATTCTAGTCAGATGCGCGTGTGTAAATATGCGATGTGTAAATATCAAAATATTACGTACGTAGAATCACTTTTTGTCAGGCAATATTACATTTAATGACAATTTTACATAAATGAATACATCCAAACACGTTGTACATATTTATTATTTGCAGGAAGAAATAACAGTTACAATTGTGTGTGTATCTTCCAAGGAAGAAAGAAGTTTGATCACATCAACATCGGACTAACTGACACACTCCGCTTCGCTGCAGGTCCGCAAGCCACGCCCACTCCCCACAGCCACAGAAGAGGAAAACTGTCCTTTCCCGGGCATGATAAAGTCTTAAATAATTTCAAACACGCAGCGTTACAATAACCAGGAAGATAAAGTGTTTGTCTCACACCTACTAATCAAGCATTCACATTTTGCCACAACACACATGGGGGAAAGTCCTAATTGGAAATACAGCCATATTAACTCCTAAACTGCCACTTTAACACACACCAAACCACCAGCACGCATCCAATGCTTTCTCGTGGCCACGAGAAATTTTTAGTAAAAAAAAAAAAAAAAAAAAAAAAAAAAATTTTTATTTTATTTTATTTATTTTTTTAATAAAAAAAACATGTATCTCGTGTCCACGAGATACATGTCTAAAAAAAAAAAAATTCCCATGTCCCTTTAGGGCAGGGGTCGGCAACCCAAAATGTTGAAAGAGCCATATTGGACCCAAAATACAAAAACAAATCTGTCTGGAGCCGCAAAAAATTAAAAGCCATATTACATACAGATAGTATACGTGTCATGAGATATAAATTGAATTAAGAGGACTTAAAGGAAACTAAATGAGCTCAAATATAGCTACAAATGAGGCATAATGATGCAATATGTACATAATATAGCTAGCCTAAATTGCATGTTAGCATCGGTTAGCTTGCAGTCATGCAGTGACCAAATATGTCTGATTAGCACTCCACACAAGTCAATAACATCAACAAAACCCACCTTTCATGCACAACCTTAAAAGTTTGGTGGACAAAATGAGACAGAAAAAGAAGTGGCATAAAACACGTCCTAGAAAGTCGGAGAAAGTTATACATGTAAACAAACTATACGGTGAGTTCAAGGACCGCCAAAATAAGTAGGACAAAACGGCGCTCGCCAAATACTCGAATCAGTGAAGCATGTTTAATATAAACAGTGTGATTTATAACAATTAGGGAGGTTTGTGTCATGTTTGTCCTCCTACAGAAACCATACTAAAACAAAAAATATATTTTTTCCCCCTCATCTTTTTCCATTTTTCATACATTTTTGAAAAAGCTCCAGAGAGCCGCGGGTTGCCGACCCCTGCTTTAGGGGCTCCGTAATTTGATGTTCAAACTGATAAACATTTTTTTTTGTGCAAATAATCATTAACTTTAGAATTTGATGCCAGCAACATGTGACAAAGAAGTTGGGAAAGGTGGCAATAAATACTGATAAAGTTGAGGAATGCTCATCAAACACTTATTTGGAACATCCCACAGGTGAACAGGCAAATTGGGAACAGGTGGGTGCCATGATTGGGTATAAAAGTAGATTCCATGAAATGCTCAGTCATTCACAAACAAGGATGGGGCAAGGGTCACCACTTTGTCAACAAATGTGTGAGCAAATTGTTGAACAGTTTAAGAAAAACATTTCTCAACCAGCTATTGCAAGGAATTTAGGGATTTCACCATCTACGGTCCGTAATATCATCAAAGGGTTCAGAGAATCTGGAGAAATCACTGCACGTAAGCAGCTTAGCCCGTGACCTTCGATCCCTCAGGCTGTACTGCATCAACAAGCGACATCAATGTGTAAAGGATATCACCACATGGGCTCAGGAACACTTCAGAGACCCACTGTCAGTAACTACAGTTGGTCGCTTCATCTGTAAGTGCAAGTTAAAACTCTCCTATGCAAGGCGAAAACTATTTATCAACAACACCCAGAAACGCCGTCGGCTTCGCTGGGCCTGAGCTCATCTAAGATGGACTGATACAAAGTGGAAAAGTGTTCCGTGGTCTGACGAGTCCACATTTCAAATTGTTTTTGGAAACTGTGGACGTCGACCAAAAAGCCAGCATCTGTGATGGTATGGGGGTGTATTAGTGCCCAAGACATGAATAACTTACACATCTGTGAAGGCGCCATTAATGCTGAAAGGTACATACAGGTTTTGGAGCAACATATGTTGCCATCCAAGCAACGTTACCATGGACGCCCCTGCTTATTTCAGCAAGACAATCCCAAGCCACGTGTTACATCAACGTGGCTTCATAGTAAACGAGTGCGGGTACTAGACTGGCCTGCCTGTAGTCCAGATCTGTCTCCCATTGAAAATGTGTGGCGCATTATGAAGCCTAAAATACCACAACGGAGACCTCCGGACTATTGAACAACTTAAGCTGTACATCAAGCAAGAATGGGAAAGAATTCCACCTGAGAAGCTTAAAAAATGTGTCTCCTCAGTTCCCAAACGTTTACTGAGTGTTGTTAAAAGGAAAGGCCATGTAACACAGTGGTGAACATGCCCTTTCCCAACTACTTTGGCACGTGTTGCAGCCATGAAATTCTAAGTTAATTATTATTTGCAAAAAAAAAATAAAGTTTATGAGTTTGAACATCAAATATCTTGTCTTTGTAGTGCATTCAATTGAATATAGGTTGAAAAGGATTTGCAAATCATTGTATTCCATTTATATTTACATCTAACACAATTTCCCAACTCATATGGAAACGGGGTTTGTACAATAAAAGTCACATTTTTAGCACGCCAGTTAGTGCCAGCATCTCCAAAGAGATGCTGGCACTGTCGGCGTGCGCTGTAAGGTTCCAGGCGCAAAAAAATGCATATTGCAAGAAGTTTTTTTCATATAGTGTGCATGAAATAAACTCTATTAAAAAATAAAAAAAAGTCTGCAGACATCAAAACTCATTGATTAAAATTCAATTTAATCAGCCCCTTAAATCAACCAGAAGCTATGAAATTATTAAATGATATTGCTGAAAAAATATGAACACTTTTATTTTTCACAGTATATGTTGACAAGTATACGTAGAATGGAGCCGCAGCGCGATCGCCTCTTTTCTCGCAGCTGTTTCTGTGCAACTTCCAGTTTGCACGTTCTTTCTAGTCGTGCTAAATAAAGAGGCAAAACAGCTCCCGCAGTTTATTTGTATTATTGATAAATCACACTGCGTGCGCTAAATGTTTTATTTGCATTTTTACTCCCAGTGCTGTGGCCGTTCTGATAATCAGAATATAGTCTGCATATACAGTACATGAATACAGACACTCTAAATGGATTGCACTCCTTATTTTGCTCCCTTAAAAGACGCAATCCTTTAGTAGATCGACATAGCGTGTGCTATCAAGTTTGCACATGGTTTAACACACGCACAACTTTAGGTCAGGCCCGATATCTTTACGGAAGAGATTCGGCTATGATATAAACTTAAATAGTTCGATCATGGCCCTGCGATGAGGTGGCAACTTGTCCAGGGTGTACCCCGCCTTCCGCCCGATTGTAGCTGAGATAGGCTTCAGCGCCCCCCGCGACCCCGAAGGGAATAAGCGGTAGAAAATGGATGGATGGATAGTTCGATCATTTTAGAAATATGGCCACAAGTCTGTTGCGATGATGGCGTTCTAAGCAATGCTATCCAAGCAATTATTTCTATGGGCTTTTGAAAGGCTGCGGCTGCCACAGAACTAAAACTATTACACAAAGTACATGGTGACTCACCGCTGAATAAGAGCTGAACAGAACCAAAGTATAATTGTATCCTTGAGGTCATTCAGTCCATCAAACACCTGCAGAGCACAACCACCATGTTGATGATCAGCTACTAACTGAAGTGATTGGTCGACATAATCATTTGGCCCCCCTAGTGGTTAGAGTGTTTATGCCGGCGGCATGTGTTCTGTCAAATTGGCTACCGCATGGACGCTAAAGTTTTCCTCGAACAAAATAACAATAGAAATTAACTACTTTGAGCCTAATTTACTAAAGGTTTGCATGTACTAAAACGCATGCAAACTTGATAGCACACGCAAAGCTGATCTACTAAAGCGCAGAGGATTGTGTCTCTTCAGCAACGTTCCCTCTAAGGTGCGCGCTTGTGCAATTGCGCACTGCTCAAGCATCCTCTGCGCACGGCAAATCTATGCCACGCACAAAATCCAATAAAAAAATAAGCGCATATTAATTTTCGACACACGGACACGACAGAGAAAACAGTTTTCGTCATCATTGTTCAAATATTGTAACGTCTGTCGAGACGCTTTGAGGACATGAAATCCATCCATCACTTTACTGAGCAAAACTCTTTATTGTCGGCCATAAACACATCACCAAAACGTTAGTAAAAAATATATATATCTAGCAAAAGTGGTCATTTTCTGCAGCACAAACCAGACCAAAAGCAACTTTGTTATATCAACAGCAGCCGCTCGCTCTTTCTTACTTGCGCCAACACATGCACATATGGCACTTAGCCAGTGATGCGTTTACAGCCACACAAAAAGTCGGACAACTCCAACACCACACATAAAGTGTCATTCCAGGTCGTTACACTATGATTTACCAATCAAATGTGTGCTTATTCTAGTGTCATTTATTAGGAATCTTAATTTATAAATATTAATCATGAAATGCTGTTAGTATATTAAATTAATACTAATAAAAATATATTATTTACAAACAGGAAGTTGCAGGAATGTACACATGATCCCCTGCTTACATCTCATTGTGCAACAAGTGAATGTTTTAATGGGAACTAAATGCAATGTCTGAAAGGGGTACAAATTATTTCCAAAGCAGGACCTCCACCCAGACAAACAATACAAGTACACAGTTCATGAAAAACAACATTTTGTGTTATTGTCATTGTAAGTGGGCCTAAACACTTATATTAGAAATGGAAATGACTGCTGTCATTTGATTATAATAATAAGAGAATGTTGTCTGTCTATCTGTGTTGGCCCTGCGATGAGGTGGGGACTTGTCCAGGGTGTACCCCGCCTTCCGCCCGAATGTAGCTGAGATAGGCTCCAGCGACCCCGAAAGGGACAAGCGGTAGAGAATGGATGGATGGATGGAGATTGAACTTGTTATTTAGTCAGGTTTGGGACAGGTGTGCTGCTGGTGTAGCCACAGTGTGCACGTCTGATGTTGCTCACATGGGCTCCACTGAATGCTCAGGGAGTTTTTGCGTTTGCTCACACACATGAAAAATTAGAGGGAACATTGTTCTTCAGTGAGCAGAATAAGCCATGCAATCCATTTTGAGTCTCTGTCTTCATTAATATGCAAAACATATGCTGATCATCAAAACGCCCACAATACTGGGAGGAGAAGATGCAAATATAATTATTCAATGTGATTTATCAACACTGATCACCATTTGAGAGCTCTATTTTGCATTTTGTTTAGCACGTGTCAGAAGGACGTGCAAAATGACAATTCCACGCACGGCTGCATTTTTGTCTGTATTTTTTTCAATGACATTTGTTTTTCAGTAATCCAAAGATGTTCATTAGGTCTTCAAAACATTATGCAATTTGTTATTCTTATATGTGACAACCTCTGAGGAGGGCAACAATTGTAGCCGAACCCACCAGGTACGGAAGTAAACACGCAGGTCTGGCTATAAAAATGGCAAATTGCGACATCGATTGAAGACTAAGTATATTATTATTAGTTATAAGTTGGAAAATTTCAGCTTTTTCTCATTAAGCATAAATTTTTTTCTTACATTTTTACAGTTGTTTTTCTTTCAAATGTAAGAATAGAATAAACATATTAATAATAATATTGAGTAACTTAGGGGTGTCAAAAAAAATATTTTCAATGAATTGTGATTATTTTACTTGTAACAATTCTTAAACGATTCAAAACAATCAAACATTAATTTCTAAAAACAAAAAAAACATAAATTTTTATTTTATTTTTTTAAATGTGTCCTGTCCAGACACTCAGGCAAATCGTATAGTTGATGTAAATGCCAAATCTGCTGTACACATTCTCTTTAGAAAAGAGAAGTGTGGAATACTTCTCTTGTTGCCTTATTTTTAATTGACTTTATTAAATGTTTGGGTAGAATTTTATTAAACAAAACCAGTGTGTCTTCTAAGTACCGATGACATTTGTTCGTTATCTATTTTATGGATGAATGTAGTTAATCATAGAACTGGCACCCGATGTTATTAAAGTATTGATTTTTGAATCGAGAATTGATTCTGAATTAAATTGTTTCCCCCAGGGATCGAATCAAATCGAATCATGTGGTGCCCAAAGATTCACAACCTTAGTGTAACTTTATAAACTAGATCGGGGTCAGCAACCCGCGGCTCTCGAGAACATCGTTTTGTCCTACTAATTTCGGCGGTTCTTGAACTCACCATAGTGTGGACTGTGACGCAACAGTTTGTTTACATGTAATATCTTCCACTTCTTCTTTGTCTCTTTTTGTCCACCAAAAGTTTCATGCTGTGTGTGAATGCACAAAGGTGCACTTTGTTGATGTTATTGACTTGTTGGAGTGCTAATGAGGCATATTAGGTCTTTGCATGACTGCAAGCTAATCAATGCTAACATGCTGTTTAGGCTAGCTGTATGTAGATATTGCATCATTATGCCTCATTTGTGGGTATATATGAGCTTATTTAATATCCTTTACTTTTATACTCTTTGTATATAATTTAGTTTTGCATGTCCCATGACACATTATCTGTATGTTATATTGGCTGCATTTCAGATAGTTGTTTGTGTGACATGTTGTTCCAGACCACAGCAAACATTACCTAGCTTGCCAAAGATTGTAATAAATCTATTAAAAGAAGACAGTCTGCCGTTTCCTTTAACTTGGACACACACATCTTTACCTTCGGCCATTAAAAGTCAGTAACTTCCAGGAGTTATCTCACCTTCTGAGTAGCCTCTGATTTACTAATGGTTTCTAATGTTGTAAAAATGTGTAGAATAAATATTAAATTTCAACATTTCTATCAATAAAGATTTGCTTCAGCCTGCAACACATAGTCAAATTGATAGTAGGCTATTATAGCTAATATAGATACTTACGTCACGTGTTGTCTTCATTATAAATGGGTTATACTTGTATAGCGCTTTTCTACCTTCAAGGTACTCAAAGCGCTTTGACAGTATTTCCACATTCACCCATTCACACACACATTCACACACTGATGGCGGGAGCTGCCATGCAAGGCGCTAACCAGCACCCATCAGGAGCAAGGGTGAAGTGTCTTGCCCAAGGACACAACGGACGTGACTAGGATGGTAGAAGGTGGGGATTGAACCCCAGTAACCAGCAACCCTCCGATTGCTGGCACGGCCACTCTACCAACTTCGCCACGCCGTCCCCATTATAAGACTTACATACGGCTTTTCATTTTTTGCGGTAACAGACAGATTAGTTTTTTTATATTTTTGGTCCAATATGGCTCTTTACATTTTGGGTTGCCGACCCCTGAACTAGTTTGTCAAAAATTCTGCCTGTATGAAAATATTCATGTTCAGTTACAGATTTAACAGTGTTTGTTTTGGTTGTTGCAATTTTAAAAATTAATAATTTGATATTTAAACTTTGTTTATATTTAAAGCATACTTTATTTTATCACGAGAGCTTCTAATATTTTAGATCAGGGGTGTCTGAAGTTTTTCCACTAAGGGCCAAATACTGGAAAGTCAAGTATGGGGAGGCCATTTTGATATTTTTATATATTAAAAATAAATGCTAAAAAACAACATTATATATATTTAAAGACAAAACTTTGTGTTATAGGTGATTAAACCAGGGGACACAGGGCCTTCTCTGTGGTCGGCCCTAAGCTCTGGAACACTCTGCCTCTCCATGATGGAACTGCTCCCACAGTGGAGTGCTTTAAGTCTCGTCTTAAGACCCACTTTTATTTTCTGGCTTTTAACACTACTTAAGTTGTGTGGTCCTCTGTGTCTATACATTTGTATTTATATTTATTGTTTAGATTAGTTGTATCCTTTCAAATCGTAAAATCAAATTTATTTTTATATTGTTTTAATATTGGTTTTATATTTATTTATTGTGTTTTTATTCAGTCATTGGTGGAGCTAAGGATAGTATTTGAATCTTGTTTTTAGTATTTTTGCGCAGCACTTTGGAAACATTTTTGTTGTTTAAATGTGCTATATAAATAAAGTGGATTGGATTAAGTATTATCATTAGAGATGTCCGATAATGGCTTTTTTGCCAATATCCGATATTCCGATATTGTCCAACTCTTAATTACCGATTCTGGTATCAACTGATACCGATATATACGGTCGTGGAATTAACACATTATTATGCCTAATTTTGTTGTGATGCCCCGCTGGATGCATTAAACAATGTAACAAGGTTTTCCAAAATAAATCAACTCAAGTTATGGAAAAAAATGCCAACATGGCACTGCCATATTTATTATTGAAGTCACAAAGTGCATTATTTTTTTTAACATGCCTCAAAACAGCAGCTTGGAATTTGGGACATGCTCTCCCTGAGAGAGCATGAGGAGGTTGAGGTGGGGGGCAGGGGATAGAGGGTAGCGGGGGGTGTATATTATAGCGTCTCGGAATAGTGCTGCAAGTGGTTCTGGGTATTTGTTCTGTTGTGTTTATGTTGTGTTACGGTGCGGATGTTCTCCCGAAATGTGTTTGTCATTCTTGTTTGATGTGGGTTCACAGTGTGGCGCATATTTGTAACAGTGTTAAAGTTGTTTATACGTTCACCCTCAGTGTGACCTGTATGGCTGTTGACCAAGTATGCCTTGTGTGTGAAAAGCCGTAGATATTATGTGATTGGGCCGTCACGCAAAGGCAGTGCCTTTTAAGGTTTATGGCGCTATGTACTTCTCCCTACGTCCGTGTACCACTCCGTACAGCGGCGTTTTAAAAAGTCATACATTTTACTTTTTGAAACCAATACCGATCATTTCCGAACCGATACCGATAAGTTCCGATAGTACTTTTTAAAGCATTTATCGGCCGATAATATCGGCAGCCCGATATTATCGGACATCTCTAGTTATAACACTGAAACGCCCTCAGGAAGAGGTGCTTTAAGACATGGCTAGCTAGCTAGCGGCTAACGTCCATCCGCCGTCGGAAGTGTTTTAGCTACTTCTAAATCACTAATCCTCGCCTCCATAGCGACAAATAAAGTACATTTCTTACAAGTATCATCCCTGCAGGACGAGGAATAGCTAAACATGCTTCACTACACACCGTAGCTCACCGGCATCGAAATGTAAACAAACGCCATGTGTGGATCTACACCTGACATCCACTGTAATGATATCAAGCACAGGCACGTATTTAGTCGATACTACTATGATTACGTCGATATGTTTTGGCATCACAACATCTTCTTTCGGTTTTTTAAAATGTATATTATGTTTATAAACTCAGGAAATATGTCCCTGGACACATGAGGACTTTGAATGTGACCAATGTATGATCCTGTAACGACTTGGAATCGGATTGATACCCAAATTTGTGGTATCATCCAAAACTAATGTAAAGTATCAAACAACAGAAGAATAAGTGATTATTACATTTTAACAGAAGTGTAGATAGAACATGTTAAAAGAGAAAGTAAGCAGATATTAACAGTAAATGAACAAGTAGATTAATAATTAATTTTCTACCACTTGTCCTTAATAATGTTGACAAAATAATAGAATGATAAATGACACAATATGTTACTGCATATGTCAGCAGACTAATTAGGAGCCTTTGTTTGTTTACTTACTACTAAAAGACAAGTTGTCTTGTATGTTCACTATTTTATTTAAGGACTTAACTGCAATAAGAAACATATGTTTAATGTACCCTAAGATTTTTTGTTATAATAAAGCCAATAATGCAATTTTTTTGCGGACCCTTTTACTTACAAAAGTACCGAAAACTATTTAAATAATTTTAGCACCGGTACCAAAATATTGGTATAGTTACAACACTACTTTGCGTGCATATCTTGTGTGCACTGGCTGCTTGCATGCGAGTCGTCTCCGCGTGTTAATGCTCTTTAAAGATCCTGCCAGTACAGTTGCTCTAAGACATTGATTTAATTGCAGGGACTGCCAGGGATGAGAGTGATGGGCCTGATTGAAGACACAGTTCACACACAAAGAGATTTGTGCTTCAACGGGAGGGATGATCATCCGGATCTCACTCTGCATGTAGCAGTTGCTGAACATCTGGAGGTGGGTTTGGGAGGGGAGAAGCAGATGCAGATGTCGGGATTAAAATCGAAAAAAACTCATTGTATAAAAATGTTTTAATTCGCTTAATACTTTTTTGTAAACAAGCTTGTTTATTTTCTCTCAGTGAAAAGGCTGGGTGCCAAGTGTTTCACATGACCGCCATCTGCCCGCACACACACTTGTTCGTCCTCTATCCTAAACTAAACCTAACCCCAAATCACACATGTGCACAGAAACACACACACACACATTCTAAAATATCATGATGTACTGTATGGCCTTGATACATGACCTCCCACAATGTGCCTGTAAACTGATCTACTTAGCCTTGGTTTTTGTTCTCCTACCCTATTTAAAGCATACTTTATTTTAAACATGAGAGCTTCTACTATTTTAGATAGATAGCTAAATAGATACATAGATATATAGTACTTTATTGATTCCTTCAGGAGAGTTCCCTCAGGAAAATTCCAATTAAAATTCCAGCAGCAGTGTACAGAATTCAGATCGAATTTAAAAAGTAAAAAGTAATTAATGGGGGTATAAATGGAAATAAAATAGAAAATATTACAATAGGAATACAAATAAAAAGCAACAAAAAGAATACAAATATAACATTAAAAATAAGAACATAACAAGAGAAACTATGCAGTAGTGACCATGTTATGAAAATGTATTGCACTGTTAATTGCACTGTTTTTTGTCGCAGTTTATTTCAGTATTGTTATTGTTTTGCATCCCCTGTCATCCTAGTAGCCCCCCTCTTCCCCAGAGAGGACTTGTACAGTCTGATGGCGTGTGGGACAAATTAGTTTTTGAGTCTATTAGTCCTGCACTTGGGATGAAGCAGTCTAGCACTGAACAGGCTGCTCTGGCTACTGATAACGGTATGCAGAGGCTGACTGGCATCATCCATGATGCTCACTAGTTTTTCCACAGTCCTCTTCTCTGCCACCGTCACCAGTGAGTCCAGTTTTATTCCGATCGTAGAGCCGGCCCGCCTGATCAGTTTCTCCAGTCTGGAGCTGTCCTATACCTTTGGCCATTCTAAGACAGTAATTTCCAGGAGTTCTCACCTTCTGAGTAGCTTCCATTTTACCAATGATTTCCAATGTTGCAAAAATGTGTAGAATAAAAATTTAAATACAACATTTCTGTCAACGAAGATTTGCGTCAGCCTTTGATAGTAGGCTAATATAGACACTTAACATCATGTGTTGCCTTCATTATAACACTTACATAAGGTTTTTAATTTTTTTTCCGGCTCCAGACAGATTTTATTTTTATGTTTTCGTCCAATACGGCTCTTTCAACATTTTGGGTTGCCGACCCCTGGTTTAAGCAAATAAGTCAAACAATGTACTAACTTGATGCAGTTTAAGAGGTTGTTCAAACAAACACAAAGTATTTACAATGTAAAAGGAAGAAGAACAATGATACTTACTGTAAATAGGATACGATTCCTCTCTTCATGTGAATCGTAACTCGAAGTCAATCGATCAAAGTTTATTTATATAGCTCGAAATCACGAGTGTCTCAAAGGGCTGCACAAGCCACAACGACATCCTCGGCTCAGATCCCACATCAGGGCAAGAAAAAACTCAACCCAATGGGATGATAATGAGAAACCTTGGAGGGGACCGCATTGCACCGCAATGCAATGGACATCGAGTGGATCCAGCATAATAGTGTGAGAGTCCAGTCCATAGTGGATCTAGCATAATAGTGTGAGAGTCCAGTCCATAGTGGATCTAGCATAATAGTGTGAGAGTCCAGTCCATAGTGGATCTAGCATAATAGTGTGAGAGTCCAGTCCATAGTGGATCTAGCATAATAGTGTGAGAGTCCAGTCCATAGTGGATCTAGCATAATAGTGTGAGAGTCCAGTCCATAGTGGATCTAGCATAATAGTGTGAGAGTCCAGTCCATAGTGGATCTAGCATAATAGTGTGAGAGTCCAGTCCATAGTGGATCTAGCATAATAGTGTGAGAGTCCAGTCCATAGTGGATCTAGCATAATCGTGTGAGAGTCCAGTCCATAGTCCAGTCCATAGTGGATCCTCGTCCCAGGAAGAATGCTTTGCGGAAATCTTTTATTTATAGATCTTTATCGCTTTGGAATAACCTGCCTCGAATTCTCACCAGCATTGAAAGTAAACAGGTTTTTAAAAAGAGAGTAATATTTTATCTGAGTTTTTAAACTAGTTTGCTCGTTGATGATTTGTTTGGTTTTATATTGTGTAGTTATATTTATATGGTAATTCTTATTCTGTGACTGTGAATTGTTTGCTTGTTTTTTATTGATGCTTTTATTTTTTTCTGTATTGTGTAGTTATAATTATATGCTTTTACTTGTAATTGTATTGAATTGTGGACCCCAGGAAGACTAGTGGGTTGTTGAGGCAACCAGCTAATGGGGATCCTTAATAAAAATCAAAAAAATCAAATCTAGCATAATAGTGTGAGAGTCCAGTCCATAGTGGATCTAGCATAATAGTGTGAGAGTCCAGTCCATAGTGGATCTAGCATAATAGTGTGAGAGTCCAGTCCATAGTGAATCTAACATAAGAGTGTGAGAGTCCAGTCCATCGTGGGGCCAGCAGGAGATCATCTTGAGTGGAGACAGGTCAGAAGCGCAGAGACGTCCCCAACTGATGCACAGACGAGTGGTCCACCCTTGGTCCCGACTTTGAACAGCTAGCGCAACACCTGTGGTCACCGAATCTGTGCCCCCCCCCCCCCCCACCTCCATGAAGGAGAGGGGGGCAGAGTACAAAAAAGATGGCAGATCAACCCGTATAAAAAACTGACTTAACTATTTATGAAGAGAACTGTGGTATTTAGAAAACATTGATAAAACTGCTACGAATTGAAAACAGGAAGTGAACATGTGTGTAAAAAAACTGCTTTGAAGTGGAAAAGGGGTAGGATTAAGTAAGCTCTGCTTCTTCCTACTCCTTTTCGAGCATGTTGGAAAGAGAAATGGAAAACGTGTGAATGTATCACTTTGAAACTGCATTCATGTTCAAAATAAACTTCAACCAACAAAGCTCACCAAGTTGTTGTCAATTTTCCGATTCACCATCTTAGATATATTTCACAGTGTGATTGTTTAAAGCAAAGAATTCCAATTCCCTCACGGCCACAAGCAGGAAAAGGAAGAGATCCTGCTTTCTCCGTCTTCTCTTTCTACCCAAAATCCGATATACTTCTCCAAAGGGGAGTTTTCTTTGTCCCAATTGATTCTGATTTCCATGGTAACTCCTCCTCCGCTAGCTTATCTTGATGATTATTTGAGGTTGGGGAGGCACTGACCCACTAGTCAGATTTACAAACATACAGTATGATGCTAAGTCACTGACTGATTGATTGATTGATTGATTGATTGAAGCTTTTATTAGTAGATTGCACAGTGGAGTACATTTTCCGTACAATTGACCACTAAATGGTAACACCCGAATACGTTTTTCAACTTGTTTAAGTCGGGGTCCACTTAAATTGATTCATGATACAGATATATACTATCAAATATATACTAACATTATAATACAGTCATCACACAAGATAATCATCAGAGTATATACAGTACATTGAATTATTTACATTATTTACAATCCGGGGTGTGGGATATGGTGGGAGCGGGGGGTTAGGTTTGGTTGGTATCAACACTTCTGTCATCAACAATCAGCATCAACAATTGCATCATCATAGAAATGGACATTGATATAGTGTAGGACTGACTTGGTAGGATATGTACAGCAAGTAGTGGACATAGAGAGAGAGATATCAGAAAGCATTAGAAAAACATTTGAAGAGAACTCACAAGTCAGATTTACAAACATGACAGTATGATGCAATGGCACCGGCTCAAAATCACAAAAACACACAATATGATGCTAGAATAAAACATTTCAACACACTTAGCACACAATTAACACATTGAATCATGGCTCTATTGAGTGGTAGTTTAAAACTAACCATTTACAGTAATACTTCATGACATACTAGTTAACGTGCAGTAATATAATGGGAGGATTGATATACTAATTTCATTCTGTGTATGTGTATGCTAGTAATATATGTATTTAGCAGTACAAATACGCAAATCCTTCAGGATGGACACTACACCGGTACTCATAAAAATACAGCAGTACTAATGAATTAAAAAAGGTACTATAATGCCTTTAAAAAATACCGGTACTTTTTTCTCATGTGCTGGGGCATATATTGCGAGTCAACACATGCACAGACCACATAATTGCAAGCAGAAACAGTGTGGAGAAAGAAGAGGTATTTTGGCTTCAATGCTAACAATAATGGTGGCGCTATAAACATTGAAGCGCCTCCCTGCAAGCGGTGCTTTAAAAACATAGCTAGTTACTAGCTAGCTAGCGGCTAATGTCAGTCGACAGTGTTTTAGCTACTTCTAAATCGCTAATCCTCTCCTCCACGGCGACAAATAAACTACGTTATTTACAAGTATCATTCCTGCAGGACGAGGAATAGCTAAACATGCTTCACTACACACTGCAGGAGGATACAATAGCTAATCGCTAACAGCAATCTAGCGCTCCTGAATGTAAACATATGGGTGGATCTATGCAAATATTGACTGTAACGATACCAAGCCACAAGGGCCAAATAGTCGACACTACAATGATTACCTTGATAGTTTTTACGACACAATGTAACTACAACACAATCTTTTTTTCTTTTTTTATTGTTTATAAACTCAGGAAATATGTCCCTGGACACAGGAGAACTTTAAGTATGACAAATGTATGACCTTGTATCTACTTGGTATTTGATTGATACGTTTTGGGTGATACAAATTTGGGTATGTAAAGTATCCAAACAGAAGTGATTATTACATCTTAACAGAAGTGTAGATAGAACATGTTAAGACAGAAGGTAACCAGATATCAACAGTAAATGAACAAGTAGATTAATAACCCATCCATCCATTTTCTACTGTTTGTCCCTCATAATTTTGACAAAATAATAGAATGGGAAATGACACAGCCAAATTAGGAGCCTTAGTAACCTGTTTTGCTGACTTAATACAAAAACAGAAATTGTCTAGTATGTTCACTATGTTATTTATTTAGTGCCAATAATTGTTTTTTGATTGCAATAAGACACATGTTTAATGTAAGATTTTCTGTTCAAATAAAGCCAATAGTGAAATTGTTTGTGGTCCACTATATTTTGAAAAGTAGTGAAATACATTTTGGTACTGGCACCAAAATAATGGTATCGGGACAACCCCAGTAATCAGTAACAAAAGGTCAGACTAATCTTACAAACATTGAATACATGTTTCCTATAAGAAATAATGCAAATTAATTTGATCTGTTCCAGACACCCATAAATACAAACACATTTGATAGAGAATTATTCTGTTTTTACATGTAAAAAACAAAGAACAAAAATGCATATAAATGAGGAATAAAATTGATAAATGAACATTTAACATAGGGCTGCAAATTTAATCACATTTTAAAGGATGCAGCGATTAAATGAAGGTGATTGTCCGTGATATCACCGTTTAAAAAGCAGGCTCCGCTGCATATCAAATCAAGCACTTTCAAATCTGCGACCCAGAAGAGCAACAGCGGCTTGTCTTGAAGCCCCGCCCACGCCAGAGGTACTTCCGTCTGGCCACAGATGTCCATGACCACGGTCACCACCTCACCGGCCGGCTTTAGCAAACTTTTTCTCGAGCTGGTGCAGCCGGCCGTCCTCGTTTCACTTCTGTGGGGTCGGAAGCGTGCGTTCAAGACCGCATTGCTGTTATTAAACAGACAGGTGTGGACCGCCTGTACAACAACCTGCTCTGCTTGTCTCCTTGGAGTCACACCAGCATGTCTAACAGCTAGCCATGGTGCGAGATAGAGCCGAGAAACACATTTCCGTCAAGTGCCTACACCGGCGAGACATTAGAATGCATGCAAAAGTTTGGACACACCTTCTCATTCACTGTTAGGAATTGGTGAGGTGGATCCCAAGGATGCAGAGACGTATTGTGTATACAATTGTTCTTCCTTTTATTTAGGAGGAAGCACAAAGTAGCAAAACAAAGGCGATGGTGGTAAACACAAAAAACACACCATGTAAAAAACTACTAAGAGAAAAAACATACACAAAATTAAAAGCGCTAGACAAGGCTAGGAAAAATACTTAATGAAAGAAGTTAATAGAAAAACAAAGTACAAAATAAACGCTAGACAAGGCTAGGAAAAATACTTCATGAAAGAAGTAAATAGATAAAGTACAAAATAAAAACGCTAGACAAGGCTAGGAATAATACAGGCAAACCTGAAAAGAATGGCACACGACAAACTAGGGAGTTCTCTGGCAAGACCAACAGCATATGCGACGATTGCAAGCAGTGACAAAGTTCCGACGCTCACATGTTGTCAGCAACCAGGTTAAATAGGCTGCCACTTAATTGTCCTTGGGTGTGTGCTGCTGCCTCGCGCCAGCTGCACCCCGCACTGTGGACGAGAGAGAGAGTGAACATGTGTACAGACAAAACAGAATTGAGCAATGAATTTCAGATTACCACATTCACAACACAACTGATGGTCCCAACCCCATTGATGGAGCAAGAAATTCCACTTATCAACCCTGATAAGGCACACCAGTGAAGTGAAAACCATTTCAGGTGACTACCTCTTGAAGCTCATCGAGAGAATGCCAAGAGTGTGCAAAGCAGTAAGCAAATTTTGAAGAAACTAGAATATAAAACATGTTTTCAGTTATTTCACCTTTTTTGTTAAGTACATAACTCCACATGTGTTCATTCATAGTTTTGATGCCTTCTACAATGTAAATAGTCATGAAAATAAAGAAAAAGCATTGAAGAGAAGGTGTGTCTAAAATTTTGGCCTGTCCTGTATATGGAAGTTTTTTAATGTCCCTGGGGGGGAAAAAACATAAAAATGGATAAATAAGGCTAAATGCATACTGTAACAAAAAGAAAAATGAAGTGTTAACACTAACACTATGAACAAAAACAAATATTTATCTTTAAAATATATGAATAATGCTCATTCAGACCTTTTTATTAGATTTTTTCATGACAAATTACATGATGACGTCACATTCAGGGCACTGTGTTTTACCTAACGTAATGAATAATCTTGATTAACAATCGTGATTTTAATATTATTAAAAATAATTATGTTTATTATTTGTGCCATAAACATGATTTATTGAATACTCTTGTTGGTGAAGACGGCAATGGGACAATGGGAGGAGAGAGCTACGCAGATGCTACGTTTGTACTAAAAGTTATTTATTGAATTCAACAGTGTTTCCCCCGATCTTTAGCAAAGTGCTATAACTCGCAACTTTCTTTGGCCTATTTTGCAACCACACCACAAAAAAAGGGCACAAATACTTAGTTACGTGTGGGATTCTTTGGTTGGGTACATCATCCTGCAGAATGATACGCGGGCAAACAGACTAATTTGTTACGTGCAAGGTTTCGCTTTACAATAACCGAGCTAAAATGTTTGCCGAAATGTTTTGTTTAAAACCAAATCGTGCAAAAAATTGGGGTGTACCAAAATCGAAATTACAAAACAAATACCAAAACTGAGCATTACAGGAACATACTGTGTCTTAATCAGATAACGTTGTAAACAATACTGTAAGGAAATGTGTATGAACAATAAAATATATGTAAAAAGTGAAAAAGATAGTAATTCATTGTGATTGAGTCCAAGTATTTCCAAGCAGTCCAAACAAAAGCTCAGATGCTCAGTGTCATTGTGTCACTTTATCAGTTCTATTGCCATGTTCCATTTTTCCAGTGATGCAGACAGCAAACTCCCAGCAGACAGCCACATTAACTGAGCTGGCAGGAGAGATATTTCTTAACGCTCCATAATTTCCTTTTCAAATAGGAGAGTTGTGCATGAAAGGTGCATATGAACTGCACTCAGCGATCAAACTAGGTAGCTTGCTCTCGTGCTCACGCATGCAGAACTCACTTTAGCTCACTTCACACTTTGTTATCAGTACCAGAAAATTCTTGCAAAATGGCAATAGAAATATGAAAAAGTAAGGTTCCTTTTTTAAGTGAACCCATGACTTGGATTTAAAAAAAAAAACTTTAATGCTGGGTTCTTCAACAGCCCCCAGTGCAAGGACCTCCAAATTGGCGAGGATACTAAACGGGGGCTCCCTTCTTGTATTAAATAGTGTGTAAATTAAAGTGGTCCTCGGGTACTTTGTCGACATGCCGTCTCTGAGGTGGAGGGTCCAAAAGTGTTATTGTAGTAAAGCAGTTTGCAAATAGTCAAGCATGACAAGGCAAGTTTATTTACAGAGAACAATTTGTACAAAAGGCAATTCTCCAAAGTGCTTTACAGAAAACTACAAAAAGGCAACAAAAAAAAAAGATAATACAAATAATCATAGTTAAAATTTGAATCATCAACAATCAAATTCAAATTAAAGTCAACAAGTGTAGCTAAAACACTTTCAGTTGCCATACGAACAATTAAATAAGAGTGTTTTCACCCTGGATTTGAACAAGGCCAACGTTGAGGACGGACTCGCATCTTCTGGAAGACTATTCCAGATTTTAGAATCATAAAACTGAAACTTGGTCTCACCATGTTTGGTCCTGACTCTGGGCACCAGACTCTGAGATGTCTCTAACATGTCAGAGATGTACTTTGACACAAGACCAAGAAGAGACTTGTACACAAGGAGAGCTGTTTTAAAGTCTATTCACTGGTCAACAGGAAGCCAGTGCAGTGATGTAAGCACTGGACTGACGTGGTTGTATTTCCTGGTTCTAGTGAGAACTCGAGCAGCAGTATTCTGGATGTACTGCAGCTGCTGTACAGCTCGTTTAGGGATCCCAGTGAGTAGGACATTACAGGAACCTGCTGGACACAAAGACATGGATTAGTCTTTCTAAGATTTAGACATTATTCCTCTGATTTTGGCAATGTTTGTAGGTGGCAAAAAAAAAAGCTGCTGATGTTATTGACTTAATGTGGCTGTTAAAGTTCAGGTCTGAGTTCAGAGTCCATTATTACTCCTAGATTTCTAACCTGATTATTGGGTTTCCAGGAGAGAGTTTGAAGGTGACTAATAATAGTTTAATGTGCTTCTGTGGGCCAAAGACAATTAATTAAGTTTTGTCTGAGGTTAACTGAAGAAAATTGTTTTTCATCCACACTGATCTGTTCGATGCAGTGACAAAGTGAATCAACAGGGCGACGTTCACCTGCTGTCAGTGACACATAGATCTGAGTGCCATCTGCATAGTTGAGGTAGGACACACTGAAGCTGCATATTAGCTGGCCTAGTGGCAATATTGGTCACAGAATCGAGCCCTGAACAACCCCACATGGTCATGGCCATTTGGTCAGACACAGTAACACAGTAAATTGTGGAACAGATGCATCAAATTTCATTTAGAGCTTGTTATATAATTGTTGCAATTATACAACACTGGGTGAATGTGATAGTCAAAATAGCTGGCTTGTTGCAGTGGGCTCAAACAGGTTGTATTCCCCCCACTACATCACTGCCTGAAGTATTTTCTCTATACATGGACAGTATACATTCTACCCTTGTGTTGTGTTCTGGTGACTGATTTAAAAGTTTTATCTCTAAAAAATGTTGTTAATTGATCAGCCTGACCTAAAATTCCATGACTTTGTCCACGAAGAAGATATCAACAGACAATTCAGTTCCGGGGAAAGGAATGTTCCTGAATGTGTGGATGTAATGGGGGTATGCATGTTTTCCGTTTAGTATGATAATTAAAGCCATTAATCCATTTACATTTACATTGATGGAATTTGGACACTTTTGTCCAAAGCGACTTACCAGGCAGACACTATTGTCTACCCTGAGCACTTGGTCCACCACCTGTTGCTGATGTGATGCCACATATTCCAATCCCTGTTGACATCATTGCATTTTGTAAACAACATGACAGTATCTGAGATGGAAAAGAAAGACAAACTATGGAAACTGGATTGATTCATTCAGAGAGAAATGCCTGCAGGTGGTACCAGAAGAGCACAACTCTGTGGATGAGACGATGATGTTGCAGACACTGCAATACAGGATACACCAACACACAGTGCAGAAAGTGTGATGTTCGCCTTTGTTTTACAGATGACAGGGACTGTTTTTAGGACTTTCACCACCAATGAAAGTCTTGACCAATGTCATGAAAAGAAAAAAAGAGGGGGAAAAAGCGTTTTTTTAAGAGTTTTATCTTGTTTCATATTTTTTATATTTGTAATAGATGACTTCATAAAAATATAACTAATGTGTGATTATTATTAATGGTATATACCGTTATGGGGATAAGTAAGCAATCAACCCTGCAAATGAACCTTTAATTGTTCAGACAACGTGAGTACAAATACAGAAATTATGCTCCCATCAAAGCCCAATGTTGCAATATTACAACATATCTCTAAAAACATACATACATTTTTTTTTTAACTCTTCAATTTCTGCATCACATTTCTCCTACAACAACATCTGAAAGGTCAAATTTTTTTTTTTTAGGTTTTTCTATATTTGGGTCTTACAGGGTTAACTGTTTTGTCGGTGACAGGAGTGAAATGTGCCAGCTCGTCAACTAGAGCTGGCTGCAGAGTGGCTATTTGTTTTCCAGCATTGCATTTTAAATGCCTTAAACTTTAACATGAAAGAATATTGCAAACACATTGCACTTTGATGTAGAAATGTGTTCTATTGCAAGTGAAATTGGGTATTAAATGCATATCTCAATCTTTGTGTGTGTAATCAGATCCGCATGACAGTATTCTAATTTGTGTGTCTGGGTTTCGATTTGACTGAGTCACACCCTTGTGACTGTTTTGGACTTGTTGTTTTTTCCTGTTTATGCAGTGTTAACGTTCCTGTCCAGTACTCTTATTTTGTAGTTTTACTTCCCCTGTTTTCCCGTTGTGTACTGGCTCCCAAACCTGGCATTGATCAGCAACCAGGACACACCTATACCCGATTGCCAATCAGTCTCCTATTTCAGTCGCGTCGGATCATTGCTATGCTTAATGCCTGATGTTTTGATTGTTTGTTTGCCCTTGTGCCCTTTTTAGCTGAACCCGCCTTCTTTCGTTCTTTTCTCCGCTCGTTTTGTGAGTGTGTTTTCTGTTTATATTAAATAACATTCTTTTTACTCTCAATTTGCCTGTCATCTGCTACATGTTTGGGTCACGTCGCCAAAGCTGCCTCCACGCTCAGGACAGTCTGTGTTTGTATAAAAACAATATGTGTATCCATGTTTCAATTTGTACGTGTGCGTTTATATTAGTGTGTGTGTAAAAACAATATGTGCATCCAAGTTGTAGTTTGTGTCTGTGTTTAGATTTGTGTGTGTAAAAAAACAGTACCATATTTTTCGGACTACAAGTCGCAGTTTTTTTCATAGTTTGGCCGGGGCTGCGACTTATACTCAAGAGCGACTTACTGTATGTGTGAAATTATTAACACATTACCGTAAAATATCAAATAATATTATTTAGCTCATTCACGTAAGAGACTATACGTATAAGATTTCATCGGATTTAGCGATTAGGAGTGACAGATTGTTTGGTAAACGTATAGCATGTTCTATATCACATATGTCAGAGTCAAGGCCCGCGGGCCATATCCGGCCCGCGAGAAGGTTTTTTACGGCCCTTGGGATGATCTTGATTTATTATTAGAACCGGCCCGCAGACCGCAGATCTTTTACACGCACCAAGCGGATGCCGGTCCAAGGTTCCGAAAGGGGGCGAGCGGCCCGCCGGGACGCGCCTGCCGGCCGAAGGGCTGCAGCCCGGCCGTCAGTCGCGGAGCCCGCCGTGCCACGCGCGCCAAGGGGGCGGGCCGAAACCCGGCCCCGAGGCCCTGAGACTTCTGCTTTGTTTCCCCAAACCGCGCGTCACCGCCGGGCCCGCACCACCGTCGGGCTGCAGCCCGAGCGTCGGTGGCGGAACCCGTCATGTGCCGCGCGCGCCAAGCGGAGCGGGGGGGTCTAGCGGGCCGAAACCCGCAGGCCACCCCCTCACCACGAGGCCCTGAGACTTCTGCGTTTGACCCCTACGCGCGGCCCGTTGGGACGCGCCCGCCGTCAAGCCACGAGGGCCAGCCGTCGGGTCGCGGAGCCCGCCGTGCCACGCGCGCCAAGGGGCGGGCCGAAACCAGCGGGGGGTTTCGGGCACCCAACTCGCCTCCCTCCCACGGAGGGAGGAGGGGGGTTTAATGTGAACATTACTGTGCAATCACATATTTAGAGTTTTTACTCAATTCAAGTTTAAAAGTTAAAGTTTAATATTTGTTTTCACTGCATGTTACTTCTCCTTAAACAAAGTGTTGTTTTTGATTTATAGATTTTTGCACTTTATTTTATTGTATTTCAATTTAATTATATTTTAAAAATATTTCAGTTGAGTGGATGATAGAAAATTGCTATTATTGTTTTTTTCTTTGAAGTAAATTTAGCCCACTTTTGCTAAAATAGAAAATATAGGCTACTGATGGTGCCTTGAATACCGGTTTCTTTCATTTAATGTTCATGTTATGGGGATTTTTATATAAAGGAAATTTGTCTTTTGTGTCTGTTGAAAATTAAAGATTACTGACAGAGCCATAAGAAAATATTGCTTTATTTATCTGATCATATTGGAATATATTTGTTAGGTTTTCAGTAGGTTCAATTAGGTTCACTAGACTATATGCGTCATTTAAAAATTTTTCAATGAACATTCGAACAGTCCGGCCCTCGGCTTGTAGCTAAATTTTTTATTTGGCCCTCCGTCCATTTGACTTTGACACCCCTGTTCTATATGTTATAGTTATTTGAATGACTCTTCAATCAATCAATCAATGTTTATTTATATAGCCCTAAATCACAAGTGTCTCAAAGGGCTGCACAAGCCACAACGACATCCTCGGTACAGAGCCCACATACGGGCAAGGAAAACCTCACCCCAGTGGGACGTCAATGTGAATGACTATGAGAAACCTTGGAGAGGACCGCATATGTGGGTAACCCCCCCCCCCTCTAGGGGAGACCGAAAGCAATGGATGTCGAGTGGGTCTGACATAATATTGTGAAAATCCACTCCACAGCGGATCCAACACATCAGCGAAAGTCCAGTCCATAGTGGGGCCAGCAGGAAACCATCCCGAGCAGAGACGGGTCAGCAGCGTAGAGATGTCCCCAACCGATGCACAGGCTAGCGGTCCACCTCGGGTCCCGACTCTGGACAACCAGCACTTCATCCGTGGCCACCGGACCTGTGCAACTCCCCCTCCGTAAGGGAGAGGGGAGAAGAGGAGAAAAGAAAAGAAAAGAAACGGCAGATCAACTGGTCTAAAAAGGGGGTCTATTTAAAGGTTAGAGTATACAAATGAGTTTTAAGATGGGACTTAAATGCTTCTACTGAGGTAGCATCTCTAACTTTTACCGGGAGGGCATTCCATAGTATTGGAGCCCGAATAGAAAACGCTCTATAGCCCGCAGACTTTTTTTGGGCTCTGGGAATCACTAATAAGCCGGAGTTCTTTGAACGCAGATTTCTTGCCGGGACATATGGTACAATACAATCGGCAAGATAGGCAGGAGCTAGACCGTGTAGTATTTTATACGTAAGTAGTAAAACCTTAAAGTCGCATCTTAAGTGCACAGGAAGCCAGTGCAGGTGAGCCATTATAGGGGTAATATGATCAAACTTTCTTGTTTTTGTCAAAAGTCTAGCAGCCGCATTTTGTACCAACTGTAATCTTTTAATGCTAGACATAGGGAGACCCGAAAATAATACGTTACAGTAATCAAGACGAGATGTAACGAACGCATGGATAATGATCTCAGCGTCGCTTGTGGACAAAATGGAACGAATTTTAGCGATATTACGGAGATGAAAGAAGGCCGTTTTAGTAACACTCTTAATGTGTGACTCAAACGAGAGAGTTGGGTCGAAGATAATACCCAGATTCTTTACCGAGTTGCCTTGTGTAATTGTTTGGTTGTCAAATGTTAAGGTGGTGTTATTAAATAGATGTCGGTGTTGAGCAGGACCGATAATCAGCATTTCCGTTTTCTTAGCGTTGAGTTGCAAAAAGTTAGCGGACATCCATTGTTTAATTTCTTTAAGACACGCCTCCAGCTGACTACAATCCGGCGTGTTGGTCAGCTTTAGGGGCATGTAAAGTTGGGTGTCATCAGCATAACAGTGAAAGCTAACACCGTATTTGCGCTGATGTCACCTAGCGGCAGCATGTAAATACTAAAGAGTGCAGGGCCAAGAACCGAACCCTGGGGAACTCTGCACGTAACCTTAACATAGTCCGAGGTCACATTGTTATGGGAGACACACTGCATCCTGTCAGTAAGATAAGAGTTAAACCTAGATAATGCTAAATCTGACATACCAATACGTGTTTTGATACGCTCTAATAAAATATTATGATCAACAGTATCGAAAGCGGCGCTAAGATCAAGAAGCAGCAACATAGATGACGCATCAGAATCCATCGTTGGCAATAGATAATTTGTCATTTTTGCGAGGGCTGTCTCCGTAGAGTGATACGCCCTGAAACCGGATTGAAAAGGTTCACAGAGATTGTTAGACGCTAAGTGTTCATTTAGCTGCTGTGCAACAATTTTTTTGAGGATTTTCGAGATAAACGTTAGGTGGGACACCGGCCGGTAGTTTACCAAGAGATCAGGATCGAGGTTAGGTCTTTTGAGTAGAGGATGAATAACCGCTTTTTTGAATGCTAGTGGAACAGTGCCAGAGGAAAGTGATAAGTTTATAATATTTAACACTGATGGACCTAATAATACAAAAAGCTCCTTGATAAGTTTCCCAGGAATTGGGTCAAGTGAACATGTTGTTTGTTTTGTCCCATTTACACATTTTAACAATTCCTCCAATGTTATTTCATCAAAGAGAGAGAAACTATTTTGGAGGGCAGTGTCCGTCGTATATACAGTTGTATTTGTGTTAATAGAACCCAGTTGTGGCTGGGATGCGTTGTCTTTAATCTCTTTTCTAATGAGTTCAATTTTCTTATTAAAGAAATTCATAAAGTCATCTGCCGAGTGGGTGGAGCTACTGGGAGGAGTCCCTTGTTGGGTTAGCGATGCTGCTGTACTAAACAAAAATGTAGGATCATTTTTGTTGAGGTGGATGAGATTTGAGTAACATTTAGCTTTAGCTGACGTAAGCATGCGTTTATAAGTTATTAAACTATCACTCCATGCTTGATGGAAAACCTCAAGTTTAGTCGCGCGCCATTTGCGTTCCAGCTTTCTACATGATAATTTATGGGCTTTAGTTTCTTCTGTAAACCATGGGGTACGCCTTTTAGGGGCCCTTTTTAGCTTTAGCGGTGCTATACTATCAATGGTGTTGCGCAGGGCGTCGTTAAAGTTGTTAGTGAGGTTATCAATCGAACCCACATAATTTGGGAATGGTGCCATTACCGAAGGCAGTAGGCCAGCAAGAGTCGTCGTTGTGGCAGCATTAATGTTGCGGCTGCTATAGTAGTTATTATTATTATTATTAGTTTGTTGACAATGAGTCAGAACTTCGAATTTTATAAGGTAATGATCGGACATTACTTTAGTGTACGGGAGTATCGTAACTTTAGAGGTGGTGACACCCCTGAAAAGCACTAGATCTATCGTATTACCGTTGCGATGCGTGGGTTCATGTATTATTTGTGTAAGACCACAGCTATCAATTATAGTCTGGAGCGCCACGCACGGAGGATCCGATGGGGTATTCATATGGATGTTAAAGTCTCCCATTATGATTATATTGTCGGCGTGTGTCACTAGATCAGCAACGAACTCTGAGAATTCACTGATAAAGTCCGAATAGGGCCCTGGAGGGCGGTAGATAACGGCCAGGTGGAGAGGCAGCGGTGTGACAAACCTCATAGTAAGCATCTCAAACGAGTTATATTTATTATTTGGGTTCGAGGTAAGGTTAAAGTTTTTGTTGTATATTAGTGCGACTCCCCCACCCCTTTTAATGGGATGGGCAATATGCGTTCCCGCATAGCCAGGAGGAGACGCCTCACCCAGCGCAAAAAACTCGTCTGGTTTGAGCCAGGTCTCGGCTAGACCAACAAAGTCAAGATTGTTGTCTCTAATGACCTCATTAACTAATAACGTTTTGGAAGATAATGATCTTATGTTTAAAAAGCCCATATTATAGGTAGTGGGCTGTTTTGAGGAGTTTTTGTTGAAATTATCCGTAGTAGCAATATTAATAATGTTACGTTTATTATGCGTAGTGCACTTTAAATAGTTTCGACCATATCTAGGAATTGATATGACAGGAATTTTCAGATTATTTGCTTGGTGCTGCGATAAACTGAACGCATCATAGTTTGCCACCTCAGTAGAATGTATGTCCACCTCTGCAGAAAAAACATTATGTGAGTTGTATATTATTCTAAGAGAATTGCTATGTGTGCAGGGATTATCCAGCCTGGCGCTGGCTATTTCTAGTTTAACGGACTCCTTATTAGCGCTTCTTTGAGGATTAGCCTTTAGCTTTGTTGTTAGCCCCGCCCGGCATCCCCGCTTCTGCTTCCGAACACACCGCTTACGTCTCTTTCGTTGACGGTCCCCGCTGGTAGTGAACCCCGCTGCTTCAAAGGCCACTGCTGGATGTAGCTCGCAAAGAATTCCCAAGCTAGCGAGGAGGTCCACCTTACACGCATCTTTCAGCCCAAAATGGCCCGATCTCTCCACATCCAGAATCGTATGTCGGTCGTAAGTGATCACGGAGTGACCACGCTGTGAGCCAGCCATGAAATTGACTGAATTGACGGGTATTTTTGCCAAATCGGTCTACACTTCCACTGCCACCATCAAAACGCCGCCATAATATGTTACGTTAACATACCAGACATGTTCTCAGTTGGTTATTTATGCGTCATATAACATACACTTATTCAGCCTGTCGTTCACTATTCTTTATTTATTTTAAATTGCCTTTCAAATATTGTTGGGTTTTATCAAATAAATTTCCCCCAAAAATGCGACTTATACTCCAGTGCGACTTATATATGTTTTTTTCCTTCTTTATTATGCATTTTCGGCAGGTGCGACTTATACTCCAGTGCGACCTGTACTCCGAAAAATACGGTATATATCTTTGGTGTGTTTAATCAGATCCGCGTGTCTGTAATCTAAGTTGTCTGTGTTTAGTGTAGAAAAAAAAATTAAAATCAGTGCATCTGTGTTGCTGTCTGAACACAGTCACACAATCGTTACATGAGTACACACAGATTGCACACGCTGATTGACAAACAAATTTGCAAATTGTTATTCTACAATAATACAATAATGTAAAGTGTGGTCAAAATGAATTGCGTAATTAATTTGCAACTATACATGATTAATATGATAAATGTTTGTGATTAATCACATGAGTTAATGCATTACATTTGACAACTCTACCGTAATTCATACACATCACAAACTCAGTAGGCAGGAATAAATATGTTTCCTGTTAATGCTTCTTGCTCATTTTGTATTCAGGGGCATTAAGTTGTATATTTGTCAATTTGTCGATGCAATTAAACATTCAAATTTAGTTCTGCCATTTTGTCTTAAAAAAGGTTTTTTTCCATTAAAATAACATTGAGATGCATCAGAGTATTTTATGGTAGTTTATTACCTTGTTGTTACAGCGAGTTATAAAATGAGATGGATACACATTTCAGCCAACGCCTTAGGCTGCAATTAAATACAGGAATGACAAAAAAAAGTTTTGATGATGAACAAATGCGTGACAACCCCTATAGAAAATGAACATCATTACAGAATAAGTGAGCCAAATGTGTTTTTCAGTCAGTAAAAAGCTATTATAAAGTAACAATACTTACCAAGGTTGTGTATGTATTAGTCAGTATAATACATGTGTCCCTGAGTCGGCGCAGGTGCATGAAGGTTCAATGCTTTCATAAGTGTGTGTGGCAAAATGGCAACCAATTTTGCCAACAGAACTCGATAAAATTTGACTGCAACATCAATGGAGTAGTCACTCTCTGCTGTGTGCTGTATGGGCGCTCACTGCCGACCGACTGTTGACCGTTTATAATTTGGTGTTGAAATAAAACAATCATTGTGTGTGTGTGTGTGTGTTACATCGATCAGGAAACATTACTCACTAGAGTGGGGCTCAGCAACCCGCGGCTCTCGAGCCGCATGCGGCTCTTTACCACCGCCGTCGTGGCTCCCTGGAGCTTTTTCAAAAATGGAAAAAAATGGGAGAAATATATTTGTTGTTTTAATATTGTTTCTTGTAAGAGGACAAACATAACACAAACCTTCCTAATTGTTAGAAAGCCCACTGTTTAATATGTTTGTGTTTATGCTTCACTGATGACAGCATTTGGCCAGCGCCGTTTTGTCCTACTAATTTTGGCGGTCCTTGAACTCACTGTAGTTGGTTTACGTGTACAACTTTCTCTTACGCTGCCACAGAAAGACGTGTTTTATGCCACTCCTTCTTTGTCTCATTTTGTCCACCAAACTTTTTATGCTGTGCGTGAATGCACAAAGGTGAGCTTTGTTGATGTTATTGACTTGCGTGGAGTGCTAATAGTCCATGCTAACATACTATTTAGGCTAGCTGCGTGTACATATTGCATCATTATGCCTCGTTTGTGGGTATATATGAGCTCATTTAATTTCCTTTACTTATGTCCTCTGTGTATTTAATTTTATATTTGCATCTCTCAGGACACATTATCTGTATGTAATATTGGCTGCATTTCTGATTGTGTGTCATGTTGTTCCAGACCACAGCAAACGTTACCATGTTGTTCCAGACCACAGCAAATGTTACCCAGCTTGCAAAGATTGTAATAAATCCATTAGAAGATGACAGCCTGTCCTTTCCTTTAACTTGGACACACACATCTATACCTTTGGCAGTTTTAAGCCAGTAATTTCCAGGGGTTATCTTAACCTCTGAGACACTTACTTTGTGTGTTGCCTTCATTATAAGACTTACATAAGGCTTTTAACTTTTTGCGGCTCCAGACAGATTTGATTTTTGTATTTTTGGTCCAATATGGCTCTTTCGACATGTTGGGTTGCCGACCCCTGCACTAGAGGGAACCTGCAGATGTAGAGATGAAATATAAACATTATACACTATAAGGCATTGAAGTAGCAATAAAAATAACTGAATGCAATAATATGACTATAAAGCAGATTTTAAGTACTGTATTGACCTGAATATAACACGCACATTTTTTCCATAGAAAAGGGATTGTCTAAATCAAATTGTAATAAAAAAATAACAGATGTAATATAGTGAGACATTTTGAGACTCATAAGTACTAAGAATAAAGCGCTTTGTCGCCTACAACTCAAAGATGAAACAAAGTTGTGTCTTTAAATATATAAAAGGTCTGTTTTGTGCATTTTATTTTATTTTTTTCCAAAAGTAAAAGAACATAAAAATTGCCACCGTTAAAATTTTTTTATACGACCCTTGGTGGAAAAAGTTTGGTCACCCCTGTCTTGTATCATTTTTGGTTTGAAAAATGTAACTTTGAGAATGCTGAAAACATCCCCTTTAATAGAATATGATTACTAAATGAAAATAATTTAACTCATTTGAGCAATTAAAGGATGTGAGGTTGCCGCTCTACAACAATTTGTACATTAAAGATGCTGAAACAAATCCAGTGTAAGTCGTGATATTGATAAACTGTTTAAAGTTTAGCTTTGATGTTACAGGTCAGGGGTCCTTAACTCTTTTTGCAGCAGGGTCCGGTTTAATCTAGGCATTATTTTCACGGACAGGCCTTCCACACGTGTCATATAAATACAGCAATGAGACGGTCCAAAGGCAGGTTGATGATACTGTATATGCTCAAAACCATCAACCTGCAGATGAAAATTAACCTCTGGCTACATTCTTGCACATTTGCATCTTACGTGTTCATAAACGTGCATTGTGACAAAGATATAACAAATATAACAAATGGCGACTTCCTATCAGTCGTTTTAGAATATGTCTATGAACAGGCTTTTTGGTGTGACTAGTGGAACAGGCAAAAGTTAAGTTAGAGAAAATGTGGTTGTTGCTAATTTTTTGCAACGTTTCTGTGCAAATGCATCACGAACCAGTACCGGTCCTCCGACCGGTTGTTGGGGGATGACTGTTTTAGGTGACAGCAAAAGTAACATGTAATAATATGTGTCACGGCCCAGGCGCATTCTAATGCGCATTCATCTGTGCGCTGCGCTGAGCGCACCTCCAAGCGCGCACCTCCACCGGTGCAATCAATCAGCAATCTGCACACCTGTAGCTGATGAGACTCCGGGCTTTTTAAGCCAGAGCAAACCTGCGGTCTGGGCCAGGACGAAGTTACCTGTTCCGTACAGTAAGCAGACCCGTCTAGCTCTCTCTCCATGTGCATTCTCGCTCTTTGTGTTCTTCCCCCGTCGTGCTAATTGTGTCCTGTGTTGTGTCGTCATCCAGCTACCCGTCTTCCTTCCCCGTTGTCGTGTCTTGTCTTCCCGGATCCCCTCTGGACTCTCTGCTGCCTCTCTGGATCTCGACCACGACGCTTCGCTCCAGCCCTTGACCTTCCGCCTGTCTCTGGACTTCCGAGCCTGCCTTGTCCTCCATGGACTTCCGCCTCTCACTCAACACGCACCTTCAACAACTCCCGGTAATACTCAGTTAGTCACTACACATAGTCGCACACCATATGCTTTGGGATTAATTACACACTTCACGTACATCTGTTTATTTTAATACACACGCTGCACGCTAACAACATCACTGTGTCCGTGCCATCTCCTTCTCCCGCTGTACCGTAACAATATGCCTTACAAATATATTTCATATTCAGAATATGCAGAGGGCCAATAAAAAAACAAACTAAAATTTAACCACTTAGGACTCTGCTGCTTTATAGTCAATGTGTGGATTGTATGTAAAGAATTGCACTTGTTCCAATGTTGTATATATTGATGAACATGTTATGCAAAGTTGTAAAGTACAAACCCCGTTTCCATATGAGTTGGGGAATTGTGTTAGATGTAAATATAAACGGAATACAATGATTTGCAAATCATTTTCAACCCATATTCAGTTGAATATGCTGCAAAGACAACATATTTGATGTTCAAACTGATAAACATTTTTTTTTGTGCAAATAATCATTAACTTTAGAATTTGATGCCAGCAACACGTGACAAAGAAGTTGGGAAAGGGCATGTTCACCACTGTGTTACATGGCCTTTCCTTTTAACAACACTCAGTAAACGTTTGGGAACTGAGAAGACACATTTTTTAAGCTTCTCAGGTGGAATTTTTTCCTATTCTTGCTTGATGTACAGCTTAAGTTGTTCAACAGTCCGGAGGTCTCCGTTGTGGTATTTTAGGCTTCATATTGCGCCACACATTTTCAATGAGAGACAGGTCTGGACTACAGGCAGGCCAGTCTAGTACCCGTACTCTTTTACTATGAAGCCATGTTGATGTAACACATGGCTTGGCATTGTCTTGCTGAAATAAGCATGGGCGTCCATGGTAACGTTGCTTGGATGGCAACATATGTTGCTCCAAAACCTGTATGTACCTTTCAGCATTAATGGCGCCTTCACAGATGTGTAAGTTACCCATATCTTGGGCACTAATACACCCCCATACCATCACAGATGCTGGCTTTTCAACTTTGCGCCTATAACAATCCGGATGGTTCTTTTCCTCTTTGATCCGGAGGACACGATGTCCACAGTTTCCAAAAACTATTTGAAATGTGGACTCGTCAGACCACAGAACACTTTTCCTCTTTGTATCAGTCCATCTTAGATGAGCTCAGGCCCAGCGAAGCCGACAACATTTTTGGGTGTTGTTGATAAACGGTTTTCGCCTTGCATTGGAGAGTTTTAACTTGCACTTACAGATGTAGCGACCAACTGTAGTTACTGACAGTGGGTTTCTGAAGTGTTTCTGAGCCCATGTGGTGATATCCTTTACACACTGATGTCGCTTGTTGATGCAGTACAGCCTGAGGGATCGAAGGTCACGGGCTTAGCTGCTTGCGTGCAGTGATTTCTCCAGATTCTCTGAACCCTTTGATGATATTACGGACCGTAGATGGTGAAATCCCTAAATTCCTTGCAATAGCTGGTTGAGAAAGGTTTTTCTTAAACTGTTCAACAATTTGCTCACGCATTTGTTGACAAAGTGGTGACCCTCGCCCCATCCTTGTTTGTGAATGACTGAGCGCTTCAAGGAATCTACTTTTATACCCAATCATGGCACCCACCTGTTCCCAATTTGCCTGTTCACCTGTGGGATGTTCCAAATAAGTGTTTGATGCACATTCCTCAACTATATCAGTATTTATTGCCACCTTTCCCAACTTCTTTGTCACGTGTTGCTGGCATCAACTTCTAAAGTTAATGATTATTTGCAAAACGTTTATCAGTTTGAACATCAAATATGTTGTCTTTGTAGCATATTCAACTGAATATGGGTTGAAAATGATTTGCAAATCATTGTATTCCGTTTATATTTACATCCAACACAATTTCCCAACTCTTATGGAAACAGGGTTTGTATTTTCTCACTGATGATTAATTGTAAATATGTTCTCAAGATGGTGACAGAGGCACACATTGTGTAAGTATGGTTGGCAGATTTCATTGCGCAGTATGAGTTAGTTTTGTCTATGTGTAACTTCCTTGTATGGTTATTTGTAACTTCCTGGATTTTGGTATTGTATTAAAATTGCAATACCTTACCTGGTGTGTGTACACCTAAAATAAACTACAAAACAAATTTATAACAAAACAATGAAATGTAGTGATGTGCGGATTGATACTTAAAAAATCGATACCGCCGATACCAGATTGTTATGTTCTAACATCGATTCTCAAATCAAAATATCGATACTTTTGATTCTTTATTTATTTGAGATAATATATCATTACCAGTAACACAGTGTAAAGTAACTCAATCATTGAGATCTTGTTTAAATAAAACCCAATTTGTGGTACCTACAAACCCTGTTTCCATATGAGTTGGGAAATGGTGTTAGATGTCAATATAAACGGAATACAATGATTTGCAAATCCTTTTCAACCCATATTCAATTGAATGCACTACAAAGACAACATATTTGATGTTCAAACTCAAAAACTTTTTTTTTTTTTTGCAAATAATAATTAACTTAGAATTTCATGGCTGCAACACGTGCCAAAATAGTTGGGAAAGGACATGTTCACCACTGTGTTACATTACCTTTTCTTTTAACAACACTCAATAAACGATTGGGAACTGAGGAAACTAATTGTTAAAGCTTTGAAAGTGGAATTCTTTCCCATTCTTGTTTTATGTAGAGCTTCAATCGTTCAACAGTCCGGGGTCTCCGCTGTCGTATTTTACGCTTCATAATGCGCCACACATTTTCGATGGGAGACAGGTCTGGACTGCAGGCGGGCCAGGAAAGTACCCGCACTCTTTTTTTACGAAGCCACGCTGTTGTAACACGTGCTGAATGTGGCTTGGCATTATCTTGCTGAAATAAGCAGGGGCGTCCATGAAAAAGACGGCGCTTAGATGGCAGCATATGTTGTTCCAAAACCTGTATGTACCTTTCAGCATTAATGGTGCCTTCACAGATGTGTAAGTTACCCATGCCTTGGGCACTAATGCATCCCCATACCATCACAGATGCTGGCTTTTGAACTTTGCGTCGATAACAGTCTGGATGGTTCGCTTCCCCTTTGGTCCGGATGACACGATGTCGAATATTTCCAAAAACAATTTGAAATGTGGACTCGTCAGACCACAGAACACTTTTCCACTTTTCATGAGTCCATCTTAGAAGCCGGCGGCGTTTCTGGATGTTGTTGATAAATGGCTTTCGCTTTGCATAGTAGAGCTTTAACTTGCACTTGCAGATGTAGCGACCAACTGTATTTAGTGACAGTGGTTTTCTGAAGTGTTCCTGAGCCCATGTGGTGATATCCTTTAGAGATTGATGTCGGTTTTTGATACAGTGCCGTCTGAGGGATCGACGGTCACGGTCATTCAATGTTGGTTTCCGGCCATGCCGCTTACGTGGAGTGATTTCTCCAGATTCTCTGAACCTTTTGATGATATTACGAACCGGAGATGTTGAAATCCCTAAATTTCTTGCAATTGCACTTTGAGAAACGTTGTTCTTAAACTGTTTGACTATTTCTTCACGCAGTTGTGGACAAAGGGGTGTACCTCGCCCCGTCCTTTCTTGTGAAAGACTGAGTATTTTTTGGGAAGCTGTTTTTATACCCAATCATGGCACCCACCTGTTCCCAATTAACCTGCACACCTGTGGGATGTTCCAAATAAGTGTTTGATGAGCATTCCTCAACTTGATTAGTATTTATTGCCACCTTTCCCAAATTCTTTGTCACATGTTGCTGGCATCAAATTCTAAAGTTAATGATTATTTTCAACAAAAAAAAAGTTTATCAGTTTAAACATCAAATATGTTGTCTTTGTAGCATATTCAACTGAATATGGGTTGAAAAGGATTTGCATATCATTGTATTCCGTTTATATTTACATCTAACATCATTTCCCAACTCATATGGAAACGGGGTTTGTACTTTTTCTTCTGCCTAGAATGCGGGATTGCAGCAGCACACTGTGCTGTCCTCAGTCATTCAGTGTGTCATTTTTTTCTTTAGGAAAATGAATAGCAGTTAAAATGAGTCACTCAGTATTATAAATCAGAAAGTGCATGTATCCTTTTATTGTAGGCTATTTGGAGTCTGCACATACAGAGTTGAATTTCAATAAGATAATGCATTCAGTGCAGAATAACGCCATCATTTTTTCGCCCATTATTTGAAATCGTTTGAAGCCTACTCAGTGGCCTTGTGGTTAGAGTGTCCGCCCAGAGATCGGTAGGTTGTGAGTTCAAACCCCGGCCGAGTCATACCAATCCCCACCTTCTACCAACCTCGTCACGATCAGTGTGTCCTTGAGCAAGACACTTCACCCTTGCTCCTGATGGGTTGTGGTTTGGGCCTTGCATGGCAGCTCCCGCCATCAGTGTGTGAATGTATGTGTGAATGGGTGAATATGGTAATAGTGTCAAAGCGCTTTGAGTACCTTGAAGGTAAAAAAGCGCTATACAAGTATAACCCATTTACCATTTATACACACACTATAATAATACTCGTAGGATGAAGCACAGTACAATCCATCAAGCGATGTGGCTTCATAGCTTACCAAAGTCGAACTAAAACATTTTCATAGATTTTTGAGCGCCATGTGTAATGTTCTATATTTTCAATGGAACATATAAAATGTTGGTGTTGTTTACTTGAGTCATATTGCAGTCAACACATATCTCTTATGTGTGACTGCCATCATTTTGCAGTCTATACGTATCTCTTATGTGTGACTGCCATCTACTGGTCACATTTATCATTTCACCTTGAACCAAATAAAATAGCTTCGAAGTCGGTAAGCACAACCAAAATGGTTCCGTATATTAGGCGCACCGGGTTATAAGGCGCACTGTCGAGTTTTGAGAAAATGAAAGGATTTTACGGTACCTAAGGGTAGCAACACTTGAAGTACACAACTTTTTGAATTTTACTAGACACTGTGATGAGGTGGCGACTTGTCCAGGGTGTACCCCGCCTTCCGCCCGATTGTAGCTGAGATCGGCTCCAGCGCCCCCCGCGACCCCGAAGGGAATAAGCGGTAGAAAATGGATGGACTATAGGTATATTTGCACAAAGTATCGGTATTGGATCAGTATCGCTGATACAAGCCTGATATTTCACTTGGTACCGGGTCGGAAAGAAAATCACTGGTATCGCACATCACTAATGAAAGGTGCATTCTAATGTTGCTACGTTTCCTTTGACTCCCACCCAATCTGTGGCTTTTGCAGCCGATGTGACTCCAGTCCAGTCAGGTGGCACACATATGAAAGCAGCAATTTGTATTTTTGTAAAAAAAAAAAAACGCCCGATGATTTCTCTTCGTTCACTTACAAGAGCCGTTCAAAAGACTCGGCTCGTTCGCAAACATCACATCTCTATAAAACATTTTGGAAAGTTAGCACCCTCTAGTTATCCATGTAAAGGTTTAGAAGGGTTATATGTTATTTTTATACATTTAAAACACTTCTTCTGGTGTACATAACATGTAATGGTGGTTATTTGGTCAAACGTTTGTTCGTTTATTTACGTGCTTCCACTTCGGCAGCGTCCTCTCCCTGTCAGCCATGTTGTATTTTTAGCGCTTTCATAGCGAGTCTACTGACAGATGTAAGTTAGAATTATACGCTGCTTTAAACAAGAAATGACAAGAGTGGACGATGCGTGTGCATGTACGAGCCAGTCTGCCCCACAACAAGAGGATAGCGAAAAAGAATGGGCTTATTAACTACAGCATCGGACAACAATGGCAGACTGGCGCAAAGCTCTTCGGGTAAACTTCTATGATATATTGAAATATCCTCTTGGGAAAAACGTCACAAATTGGTCAGATTCCAAATGGCTCATTTGGAGGCAGTATGAAGGAAGGCAAAATAGTTTTATAATTGTCTCTGCAATGCCTCCAAGGTTTTCGGGACCTATGCAGGTCCAAAATATACAAAACAGGTACCAAAATGTATGAAAGGTTGGTTTTGCATAACAGGTCCCCTATAAAATGCTCCCGTGTCCAGAGAAATATTTATTGAGTTTGTAAACATTAACAAAAATGACAAAATATTTTGTGATAACAAAAAATATTGATCTTATTACTGTAGTGTTAACTAAATACTAATACTATACTTGATATAATTACTGTCAATATTTATATCGATCGGTCCACTTTTAAATTTTTTTTTTTTATAACGAATAGCTCTACTTCAGTTACTTTAACTTATTGCAAGGGTTCTTAACCTTTTTGACCTCAGGGCCCAACTTTTACACTACAGAGGGGCCCGGCCGTGGCCCACTCAAATATTAGCACTGAATTAGTAATCTCACTTAATTTTAATCATATTCAATAATTAAATCTAACCTACACACAGTTTACATCCTTGTCAAATGATATGAAACCATGTGTTAATCACAAATTGTATTATTCATTTAACACGTAGACCTTAGGCTTAGGTCAGGATGATCAGAAAAACAAGTAATAACTAAATATACTGCATAAGAAGGGACATATACATACAAAATAAATATACATACAATTACTGTATGTCGTGCTAAAAAAAAATACATTGATAATGTTTACTAAACAGCTTCACAACATGAGTCATAACTTTTGCGCTTAAGAAACTTCTCTATAACTTTAGTTCCAGACTTCTTCTGTTTGTTTGATGTTGTCATTACTGCCACAAATGGTGGAAAAGTGTATTACAACTGAGTACCACTGTGGCCCACATAAACAGATAAATAGATATAAACAGATATTTTTTGGCAGCCCTTTAAGGGGCAATTTTGTTTTGGTAATTTCCAAACCAATATTCTACAAAGCAAATACAACGTGGGAACAACATGCTTTTTGATTACGTTGATTTAATGTCAGCCTGTGACGTTTATTTGACAATTGAACTTTGGTCATTTCCCAACCAACAACGTGCCTCCAACGTTAGAAATCACTTTACAAATACAAGTATTTTGCAACGTTGTTTCAAAGTCAGTTTTAAGGGACATGTATGTATAATCATTGTTGTATTGATGTCTTGTGCCTGTTGGATTAGAAGCACCTTCACAGAACCAATTAAGCTTTTAAGTTGAGGTACTACTATATTTAGAAGACACATAAAGGGGAAAAACATGTGTTCTTGTCTTACATAGTTTTTTGCAAAAAAGTGCAGTTTTCCTTTCCCAACGTAACCATTTTACAAGATGTCTTCTGCACTGCTCGTTTTGCGCTATAAAAACTAGTGATGTGTGATACCACGGATTTTCTTTCCGATCAGATACCGAGAAAAATTCAGGCTGGTGTTGGTGATACCAATCCTATACCCATACTTTGTGCAAATATACCTAATAAGTCTGCTAAAATTTAAAAAGTTGTGTATTTCAAATAACATATCTAATAGCATACGTATTACAAGACAGTTATTTCAAACTCTGAAGTATTTTGAGATAGTGGTGTGAATAATAATGTAGTCAACAGAAAAAAACAGGGCAAAATAATACAAAGTACACAAAAAGAGTGTTTTAAACCATACAAAAAGGAAATTGGTAAAATAATACAAGCATTAAAATAAATGTATTATCAAGAACTACTATTAACATACAGTACAAACTAATTTATAATACAGTTACATGAATGTGTTAATGTGAAAACACTGAACATGTAAATACCCGCAGACACAAAACATTGATACAACGTTGATTATACATACATGTCCCTTAGAGTGTCATGACTCCGAAACAACGTTGCAAAATAGTTGTATTTGTAAATTGGGACAACGTTGATGTCTAACGTTGGATCAACATTGTTGGCTGAAAAATTACCAAAATTCAACGGTCAAATCAAGGTCGGAACCTGACATTAAATAAACGTAGTCAAAAGCCTGTTTTGACGTTGTATTTGTGATTTTGTTGTAGAATATTGTTTGAGATATGAACACAATTCAATGGTCAAATCAACATCACAACCGAACATTGATTAAACATTGTCAGAAAACATGTTGTTTCAACATTATGTTTGAGTTGCTCAACATCAGGACCTAATTCAACCAGTTTCAATGTTGTTTCAATGTCTGTGCCTGTTGGGATAACACTCAAAAACAGCATTCAACATTGACACATTGCCTCAGTCACAAATGATGTTACTTTTTACAATGTGTTCTTGTTAAGGATATACATTATCTCAACTAACTAAAGCAAGGGTTCTTAATCTTTTTGACCTAGGGGCCCAACTTTTCCACTACAGAGGGGCCCGGTCACATTTAAATATTAACGCTGGATTAGTAATCTTAATCTTGATTTTAATCCCATTCAATAATTGTATCTAACCTTCTTACAGTTTAATAGGATAAACCTTGTATACTAGATTATTTTAAACCATGTGTTAATCACAAAGATTGTTATCAAGGCTTAGGCCAGGCTAATTACAAAAATTAATACTAATTAAATAGATTAAAAAAGAAAGGGAAACAAAGGACTAATGAAAACTGATGAAAAAATAAGTTTACATATGATTAAGCAGTGCTAAAATAAATAAATTCAAACTAAATAATTTATAATAATAGTAATAATAGCAATAATAATAATAATAATATACTATATATGTTTCCTAAATAAACAGTCAATTAAATTAAATTGCAAATGAAAATACAGCTTCACCACTTTAGTCATAATTCTTGCGCTTCCACAGACATGCACCTGGGGATGGGCTGATTGGCAACATTAAATTGGCCCTAGTGTGTGAGTGTGAATGGTTGTCTGTCCATCTGTGTTGTGCGATGAGGTGGCTACTTATCCAGGGTGGACCCTGCCTTCCGCCCGAGTGCAGTTGGGATAGCCTACCATTTTATTTGGGTATCAGTGACGTGCGGTAACTAAACACCAGGTGAGGCACAGATACTTTTGGAGGTTTTTTTTCTTCTTTTTTTTAACTTAAATTTACATGTGCAGCTCTAATCATTGTTGATTTAGGTTGCACATTAGGATAACAGGAAAAAGAAGGGAGTTATTCGGTTTCATAAAAACGTTATCATAATGATATTCCATCCCATCCATTTTCTACCGCTTATCCCTTTCGTGGTCGCTGGAGCCTATCTCAGCTGCATTCAGGCAGGATCGAGCGGGGCACACCCTGGACAAGTTGCCACCTAACCACAGAGCCAACACAGATAAACAGACAACATTCACACTCACATTCACACACTAGGGCCAATTTAGCGTTGCCAATCAACCTATCCCCAGGTGCATGTCTTTGGGGGTGGGAGTAAGCCGGGGTACCCGGAGGGAACCCACGCAATCATGGGGAGAACATGCAAACTCCAAACAGAAAGATCCCGAGCGCAGGATCGAACCCAAGACCTTCGTATTGTAAGGCAGACGCACTAACCCCTCTACTCCACCGTGCTGCCTTCATAATGATATTATGATATGATAAATGAGTCTAACAAGTATTTGATAAAGTTGTTAATAAATACTTTTTGGTCCCATTTGTTTTTGACAAAATAAATCAAGTATTGTGAGTGTATCTTACCTTTCTGTATTTGTATCTGAAGCAGCAATAGCTATCCTCCATGAAAAAGTACTTTGTATGATCACATTCATTTTGTCTTAAAGTCCAGTTTAGAGAAGCATTTAATCTCGGATACAGTATATAATCCTCCATATTGGCAGACACATTGATTTCATTCAATTTCATTCCAAGCAATAAAACAATATTTTTTGCATCTGACAAAAACACCCACAAACGCTGGCTTACTCTAATAAAAATGCCATGTTTGTTATAAATACAGTTTAAACATTTTTTTAATTTTTTTTAAAGGCTGGCTTCCGCTGGAGAGACATGTGTCTGCTAGCTTGAGCGCCCCCTTCTCCCAGTGTGGCGAGTCAGAGTACTGAAGAGGCATTGAAGTGCAAGTTGACAATATATCGCCCCCTACCTTGAGGCAGAAGTACTTGCTGCCTCATGGCCTGCCTTTTCCCCGTGGCAACAAGTATGCACGCTCAAACACTTTGTATGTAGCCGTGGAGGCAGCACGTGTGTCTGCCTCACTTCTCCTCTGCGGCGTTATTCTCATCAGGAAACATGGAATTTCCGCCATTTTGACCATGAAAATTATCAAAATATACAGGAACCACACCGAAATCACATAGAAAGCATATACCAAAAGAGAAATATTAAAACTTGTTTTATTTTATTCATTCGTTTTTTACGGAGCCCCTAAAGGTACATGGAGTAAAAAAAATGTTTTGCGAGATCTCGCAATACTTTTTGCGAAATCTCGCAAAAGGTTTTTTTCCTATGTCAGTGAACCGGAAGTGAAAGAGACACAGCGATGGAGGAGCCTACTTATCATCCGTGGGAGAAGTTTATTGATTTCTATTTTAGTATTGGCCTAACATATAAAGACATCGAATCGTATTATGGTGCCATAACAGAGCACAGATGATGGGTAGGCTCCCACATGCTCCTGCTCCTCCATTGCTGTGTCTCTTTCATTTCCGGTTCACCATCGCTGTGTCTGTTTTACTTCCGGTTCACCATCACTGTGTCTGTTTTACTTCCGGTTCACCATCGCTGTGTCTGTTTCACTTCCGGTTCACCATCGCGGTGTCTGTTTTACTTCCGGTTCACTGACATCAATCAATCAATCAATCAATGTTTACTTATATAGCCCTAAATCACGAGTGTCTCAAAGGGCTGCACAAGCCACAACGACATCCTCGGCTCAGATCACACATCAGGGCAAGAAAAAACTCAACCCAATGGGATGACAATGAGAAACCTTGGGACATCGGAAAAAACCTCTCGTAAAAAGTATTGCGAGATCGTGTTGCAACCTCATTATACTATTGGCTAAGTTTTATAATCATAAATGGAAGTTTCTCAATATCCGACGAGTTTTTTGTGCCTTTAAAAAAGAATTAGAACGCTACGTTAAAACACTCTCGACCTCTAACAACCAAAAAGCTGTGAAAACGATGATGCCGTGTTCCAAATTTTTAATTATTTACTGTACTTGTGTGAGCCCATGGCTTTGCACTTTGTTATATATATATATATATATATATATATATATATATATATATATATATATATATATATATATATATATATATATATATATATATATTGCATTCTATTTTAGTTACTTTATTGAGTTTACCATGAATTGATTAACGTGGACCCCAACTTAAACAAGTTGAAAAACTTATTCGGGTGTTACCATTTAGCGGTCAATTGTACGGAATATGTAATGTACTGTGTAATCTACTAATAAAAGTTTCTATCAATCAATCAAAAAAAATGATTTGTACTGTTTTTATACTGTTTTTTGTACTTATTTTGGATTATTATTATTTCTCGATTGTTTGTAAATATTGCAGTTTATAAATAAATGGTTTATAAAAAAATTAAAAATTAAAAAGTATTGCGAAATCTCGCAAAACATCCATGTCCCTTTAGGGCAGACCTGGGCAAATTAAGGCCCGGGGGCCACATGCGGCCCGTTAAGCTTTTCAATCTGGCCCGCTGGACATTCCCAAACAATTTTTTTAGATCTTTAAAATGGAAAGCGTAGCTGCCATTATGATATGCAGTCATGTTTTCTAACGACCGTAAGTCTTGAACTATACAAAGTATTTCAATGGTTGGAATCTGCGCTTTTGGATGATATACCAGTTATTATGGTAATCTAATTAGTTACGATGGTCATCTAATTAGTTACTATGGTAATCTACGTCACAGCAGCTCAGACGAGGCACCAAACAGTGTGGGCGGGAAGCGTTTCCACAGACGCGGAAGGAGACATTCACAAAGTTCTAAAGCCTAGTGATGTATCAGATGTATCAGATTGTAGGTGGGGTTTATTTTGTACCCTTCGCGTTCATATTTCACTGTTTGTTGCGTTTCACTTGATTGTAAAATGTGTCGATCGAAAGGGGGTGTGACGTTCATATCTTGTCAATATTCAGTGTTTTATCCTTCATAGAAAAATGTAAAATTCCATTATGTTTTTTAAGGCTGTGTCATAACGTTTTTAGCATTCAATCAGACATTATTGTGAGGTTTTGTGTTCCTAAAAATAGATATACCGGCCCCCAGACACATTTTCTTTCTCTAAATGTGGCCCCCGAGTCAAAATAATTGCCCAGGCCTGCTTTAGGGGTTTCGTAGTTTTGGAACATCTCATGGTTAAATGCCTACTGAAACCCACAACTACCGACCACGCAGTCAGATAGTTTATATATCAATGATGAAATCTTAATATTGCAACACATGCCAATACGGCCGGGTTAGATTAGTAAAGTGCAATTTTAAATTTCCCGCAAAATATTCTGCTGAAAACGTCTCGGTATGATGACGTTTGCGCGTGACGTCACGGATTGTGCGGACATATTGGGACACCATTGTGGCCAGCTATTAAGTCGTCTGTTTTCATCGCAAAATTCCACAGTATTCTGGACATCTGTGATGGTGAATCTTTTGCAATTTGTTTAATGAACAATGAAGACAGCAAAGAAGAAAGCTGTAGGTGGGATCTGTGTATTAGCAGCTGGCTACAGCAACACAACCAGGAGGACTTTGAGTTGGATAGCAGACGCGAGACCGTGAGTACAGCTTTGACTTCCAAACATTTGATTGCTTGCCCGTACGTGCGTGCCGCTATGTGCATGTCACGTACGTAACTTTGGGGGAAATATATGTGCTGTATGAACTTTAAGGAGGTGAACGGTACTTTGGGCTGTGGGATTGAGTGTGTTGTGCGGGTGTTTGATTTGTATTGGTGGGTTATATGGACGGGAGGGGGGAGGTGTTTGTTATGCGGGATTCATTTCTGGCATATTAAATATAAGCCTGGTAGTGTTGTGGCTAATAGAGTATATACATGTCTTGTCTTTATTTACTGTTTTAGTCATTCCCAGCTGAATATCAGGTCCCACCCGCCTCTCACAGCATCTTCCCTATCTGAATCGCTTCCACTGCCCTCTAGTCCTTCACTCTCACTTTCCTCATCCACGAATCTTTCATCCTCGCTCAAATTAATGGGGTAATCGTCGCTTTCTCGGTCCGTATCGCTCACGCTGCTGGCGTCCATGATTGAAAACAATGTGCAGATGTGAGGAGCTCTACAACCTGTGAAGTCACGCTACTTCCGGAACAAGCAAGGCTTTTTTTATCAGCGACCAAAAGTTGCAAACTTTATCGTCGATGTTCTCTACTAAATCCTTTCAGCAAAAATATGGCAATATCGCGAAATGATCAAGTATGACACATAGAATGGACCTGCTATCCCCGTTTAAATAAGAAAATTTCATTTCAGTAGGCCTTTAAGCCTTTTACCCCCCTGGTGGCAAGGTGAGGCACTGCCTGAAATTGATTGATTGAAACTTGTATTAGTAGATTGCACAGTACAGTACATAGTCCGTACAATTGACCACTAAATGGTAACACCCGAATACGTTTTTCAACTTGTTTAAAGGCCTACTGAAATGAATTTTTTTTATTTAAACGGGGATAGCAGATCTATTCTATGTGTCATACTTGATCATTTCGCGATATTGCCATATTTTTGCTGAAAGGATTTAGTATAGAACAACGACGATAAAGATTGCAACTTTTGGTATCTGATAAAAAAAAGGCTTGCACCTACCGGAAGTAGCGTGACGTAGTCAGTTGAACATATACGCCAAGTTCCCTATTGTTTACAATGATGGCCGCATGAAGTGAGAGAGATTCGGACCGAGAAAGCGACAATTTCCCCATTAATTTGAGCGAGGATGAAAGATTTGTGGATGAGTAAAGTGCAAGTGAAGGACTAGTGGGGAGTTGAAGCTATTCAGATAGGGAAAATGCTGTGAGAGCCGGGGGTGACCTGATATTCAGCTGGGAATGACTACAACAGTAAATAAACACAAGACATATATATACTCTATTAGCCACAACACAACCAGGCTTATATTTAATATGCCACAAATTAATCCTGCATAAAAACACCTGCGTGTTTGTTATGCTAGCTCCTAGCTCCTCTGCTAGCTCCTAGCTCCAAAAAACACGCCAATACAATTCAAACACCTGATCAACACACACAATCACTCAGCCCAAAAGACCGTTTACCTAACCCAAGGTTCATAAAGCTTATATATTTTTAAAAAGTTACGTACGTGACGTGCACATACGGTCAAGTTATCGAATGTTTAGCAGCCAAGGCTGCATACTCACGGTACCCGATATTCAGCTGGGAATGACTACAACAGTAAATAAACACAAGACATATATATACTCTATTAGCCACAACACAACCAGGCTTATATTTAATATGCCACAAATTAATCCTGCATAATAACACCTGCGTGTTTGTTATGCTAGCTCCTAGCTCCTCTGCTAGCTCCTAGCTCCATAGAACACGCCAATACAATTCAAACACCTGATCAACACACACAATCACTCAGCCCAAAAGACCGTTCACCTAACCCAAGGTTCATAAAGCTTATATATTTTTAAAAAGTTACGTACGTGACGCGCACGTACGGTACGGTACGTGTTATGCTAACTCCTAGCTCCTCTGCTAGCTCCTAGCTCCATAGAACACGCCAATACAATTCAAACACATGATCAACACACACAATCACTCAGCCCAAAAGACCGTTCACCTAACCCAAGGTTCATAAAGCTTATATATTTAAAAAAAGTTACGTACATACGCAAAAAAAAGCCAAAGCTGCATACTCACAGTAGCACGTCTGCGTCTTTGTCATCCAAATCAAAGTAATCCTGGTAAGAGTCTGTGTTGTCCCAGTTCTCTACAGGCGTCTGTGTATCCAAGTCAAAAGCCCTCCTGGTTAGAGTCTCTGTTATCCGAGTTCTTCCATCTTGACTGCATCTTTCGGGAATGTAAACAAAGAAGCGCCGGCTGTGTACTGTTGTTGCTGACTACGTTCGAAAAATACGTCCATTTCGCACCGACAACTTTCTTCTTTGCTTGCTCGGCTTCCTTCTCCATAATGCAATGAACATGATTGAAACAGATTCACGAACACAGATGTCCAGAATACTGTGGAATTATTAAATGAAAACAGAGCTTTTTCGTATTGGCTTCAATGTGGAAGGCATACCCGTGTTCGCCGGTCTACGTCACGCGCATACGTCATCCTCAGAGGCGTTTCGAACCGGAAGTTTAGCGGCAAATTTCAAATGTCACTTTATAAGTTAACCCGGCCGTATTGGCATGTGTTATAATGTTAAGATTTCATCATTGATATATAAACTATCAGACTGCGTGGTCGGTAGTAGTGGGTTTCAGTAGGCCTTTAAGTCTGGGTCCACGTTCATCAATTCACTCCCCTGACAGCACGTCACTGCTCCAGCCCCCCCAAGCCCCGAAAGGGACAAGCGGTAAAAAAATGGATGGATGGAAGAAACTTCTCCATGGCTTTAGCTCCAGACTTCTTCTGTTTGTTTGATATTGTCATTACTGCCACAAGTGGTGGAAAAGTGTATTAATACAGAGTACTGCTGCAGCCCATATGGACCGTATATTTTTTTGGCGGCCCGACAATGGTTAAAGGCCTACTGGAACCCACTACTACCGACCACGCAGTCTGATAGTTTATATATCAATGATGAAATCTTAACATTGCAACACATGCCAATACGGCCGGGTTAGATTAGTAAAGTGCAATTTTAAATTTCCCGCGAAATATTCTGCTGAAAACGTCTCGGTATGATGACGTTTGCGCGTGACGTCACGGATTGTGCGGACATATTGGGACACCATTGTGGCCAGCTATTAAGTCGTCTGTTTTCATCGCAAAATTCCACAGTATTCTGGACATCTGTGTTGGTGAATCTTTCGCAATTTGTTTAATGAACAATGAAGACAGCAAAGAAGAAAGCTGTAGGTGGGATCGGTGTATTAGCGGCTGGCTACATCAACACAACCAGGAGGACTTTGAGTTGGATAGCAGACGCGCTACTGTGAGTACAGCTTTGGCTTCCAAACATTTGATCGCTTGCCCGTACGTGCGTGCCGCTCTGTGCATGTCACGTACGTAACTTTGGGGAAATATATGTGCTGTATGAACTTTACGGAGGTGAACGGTACTTTGGGCTGTGGGATTGAGTGTGTGTGCGGGTGTTTGATTTGTATTGGTGGGTTATATAGACGGGAGGGGGGAGGTGTTTGTTATGCGGATTAATTTGTGGCATATTAAATATAAGCCTGGTTGTGTTGTGGCTAATAGAGTATATATATGTCTTGTGTTTATTTACTGTTTTAGTCATTCCCAGCTGAATATCAGGTCCCACCCACCTCTCACAGCATCTTCCCTATCTGAATCGCTTCCACTGCCCTCTAGTCCTTCACTCTCACTTTCCTAATCCACAAATCTTTCATCCTCGCTCAAATTAATGGGGTAATCGTCGCTTTCTCGGTCCGAATCGCTCTCGCTGCTGCTGGCCATCATTGTAAACAATGTGCAGATGTGAGGCGCTCGTCGATGTTCTCTACTAAATCCTTTTAGCAAAAATATGGCAATATCGCGAAATGATCAAGTATGACACATAGAATGGACCTGCTATCCCCGTTTAAATAAGAAAATTTCATTTCAGTAGGCCTTTAAGCCTTTTACCCCCCTGGTGGCAAGGTGAGGCACTGCCTGAAATTGATTGATTGAAACTTGTATTAGTAGATTGCACAGTACAGTACATAGTCCGTACAATTGACCACTAAATGGTAACACCCGAATAAGTTTTTCAACTTGTTTAAGTCGGGGTGCACGTTTATCAATTCACTCCCCTGACAGCACGTCACTGCTCCAGCCCCCCCAAGCCCTGAAAGGGACAAGCGGTAAAAAAAAATGGATGGATGGAAGAAACTTCTCTATGGCTTTGCTCCAGACTTCTTCTGTTTGTTTGATATTGTCATTACTGCCACAAGTGGTGGAAAAGTGTATTAATACTGAGTACTGCTGCAGCCCATATGGACCGTATATTTTTTTGGCGGCCCGACAATGGTTAAGAAACACGGAACTAAAATATCAAAAGTATTTGAGTATCAATATTACAGCATAAATATCTGGTATCGGTGCTGTCGACATTTCAGTTTCGACTCGCACATCACTAAATAGAAGGAAGCTACAGTTTGCTGTGGCCGAGGTCTTCTCCCTTGAGTGTTGTCTGTTTCGACTAAACTTTTTTTTTTTTGTAGTTTAAAAAAATAAAGCTATCCACACCGCTCTTAGGCTTCTTTTAGTGCGCCAAACGTGTCCCAAAAAAGACGAGTTGTGTCGGGCCCGAGCGTCGCGTCGTGTGTTGTGTTGTGTCTCTTTAAGTGCGGTAGGCAGTGCTGTTGGTCCGCGCAGGAGCCGCGCTGCACGCCGCTGCCTCTCCGCAGCTTTGCACTGCCGTCCTTCACTTCGGACGGGGGCCGACGGAGGCTATAAGCTCATCCCGCAGACCTGTGTCAAATCCAACGCCGCGGCGGAACAGATGCCAGGGGCAGGGGAACAAGGAGGGCGGGCTGCCTGGAGCGGACGGGTGAGCCTGCGGTCCCCACATGACTTATTAGTGGCGGGCTCCCAGGGAGCTGCAAGCGGCGAGTCGCGGCACATCTGCGGCGTGTAGATTATTGAAGAGCACTCAGACTGCGCTGGAGCTCATAACACCGAACTGGGGAAACTAAAGACAATACGGAAGAACATGTTGAGTTCTCACAAGATGTGGAGACCTGCTTCTGACTGGGGTAAGATCCTGTTTAGACGTTTTTCTCATGTCTTTTAGTTGCCTTCCTAAAGTGCTGGTAAACATCTCCATGTTTTACTGAGGAGTTTTTTTTTCATGTGCTGCCATTTGTTAAGAAAATTCTGTCTATTTTAGGAGCACTCAAGAACAAGAAATACCTAAGTGAACTTGTCCCTTACATGGAAATAACTTTTGTTATTCTTACCATCCATCCATTTTCTACCGCTTGTCCCTTTCAGGGGTCACCATTACTTATTCCCACTGTATGCCCATGTTGGGTTGGTGCTTGGATGATGCTCAACAATCCTTTACTCCCAAGTGTGAAGGAGTTGACTTTCATTTGAGCCTTCCTGCTAATTTTTAACCAAAGCACCAGCAATTTGGATGCAGAACGCAACCCAAAGTAAACCTCATTCTCTTTCATGTGTTTATTTGCTTTAGCGGATTAGTTATCACATTAAATATTGATATTGTCTGCCTGTTTACTGTACAACAAATGCTCAGTGGAAACACAACATTACGTACGCCTGCACAATTTGAATCAGTGACTTTACAGAGATTTTGATTGACACTAGGGCTGCAGCTATCGATTATTTTAGTATTTGAGTGATCTTTAAATGGTAAATGGGTTATACTTGTATAGCACTTTTTTACCTTCAAGGTACTCAAAGCGCTTTGACACTATTTCCACATTCACCCATTCACACACACATTCACACACTGATGGCAGGAGCTGCCATGCAAGGCCCTAACCACGACCCATCAGGAGCAAGGGTGAAGTGTCTTGCTCAAAGGCACAGCGGACATGACGAAGTTGGTAGAAGGTGGGGATTGAACCAGGAACCCTCAGGTTGCTGGCACAGCCACTCTCCCAACCGCGCCTTCGATGTACTAGTTTCTTCAATTAATCGAGTAATCGGTAAAACACTTTATAACTTCAATGCGTATTTTAAAAGTTAAAGTTAAAGTACCAATGATTGTCACACACACTGGGTGTGGTGAAATTATTCTCTGCATTTGACCCATCACCCTTGATCACCCCCTGGGAGGTGAGGGGAGCAAGCATCAGTCGTGCAGAAACAACGCCCGCATATTTAAAGTTCCAGGCACTTTGGATAAAACACACTTTATTGCCTCAATGTGTATTTTAGGTGTAGTAGTTAAGATAAACTATCGCAGCAGCTGTGCGGAAAATCAGTCCGCGTATTTAAAGTTCCGAGCACTCCATACTATCTAGATTTGATGCGTTTTTTTATTAGTCAATAAACAATAAATCGAAGCAACAGAATATAAATTGAAGCAAAATAATATAAATCAAAGCTTTTTTAATCAAATTAATTGATTAATAATTGTAGCCCTTATTTGTGTAATCTATCAATTAGTTTGTTTGATTAATCAAGTAATCGGTAAAACACTTCATAACCTGAATGTGTATTTTAAGTAAAATAGTTGAAATAAACTATAGCATCGGCCGTGCAGAAACAATGTCCGCATATTTAAAGTTCAGGGCACTTTGCGTTCCAGATTTGATACATTTTTCTTAGTTACACTTATTAAAGGATTAATTGAAGCGATATAATATAAATCGAAGCAAGAGAATATAAACCTGAGCTTTTTTTCCTATTTAATCGATTAATCAATGCTGCCCCAAATCGAGCGAGCTATCGATTAGATTGTTGGATTAATTGAGTAATCGGATAAAACACACTTTATTGCCTCAATGTGTACTTTAGGTGAAATAGTTAAGATAAACTATTGCAGCAGCCGTGCGGAAAATATGTCTGCGTATTTAAAGTTCCAAGCACTCCATGCGATCTAGATTCCATGCGGTTTTTTTATTAGTTACACTCAATAAACAATAAATCGAAGCAACAGAATATAAATTGAAGCAAAATAATATAAATCAAAGCTTTTTTTAATCAAATTAATTAATAATTGTCGCCCATAATTGTGTAATCTATCCATTAGTTTGTTCGATTAATCCAGTAATCGGATAAAACACACTTTATAGCCTCTATGTGTATTTGAGGGTAAATAGTTGGAATAAAGAAACTTTATTCTTCTTTTATAATAAATGCACATTATCCACATAGAAATTAAGTTTTTAACATGTGTGCACAAATACAATTTAGAAAAACACGCAGATCACGTCCCCCACACACTATTGCTCATTTGTGCTCTATAGCAGCAGCCGAGTGGAAACGATGTCAGCGTATTTAAAGTTCTGGGCACTCAACTCAGTCCAGATTTGTTATATTTATATCAGTTACACTTAAACTTTTATCCTGCACTACCATGAGCTAATGCAACAAAATTTTGTTCTTATCTGTACTGTAAAGTTCAAATTTTAATGACAAAAAAGGAAGTCTAAGTCTCTAAGTCTAAAGGTGGAGGGAACTAGTCGATTTTTAGGTGCATTGCAATTCGGACATGAACGATCATAAAATCAATTAGTAAACGACTAAACTTCAATAATTGATAATCAATTTATTTACTGTATATAAAGTCAAGCAGACAGTTCTAAAGTTTGGCTAACTGCAGCGAGCCACCTCACCGAGAGATCCCACCAGCTCCCTTATTATAAAGCACTTATGTTCCAGTTTTACACACATTTCTATTAATTTAATTCATGTAATGGGAATTAATTTAACTGTTTCTTATTACAAATACACTGTTTTTAAAAGTTGCAAGTGATAAACGCTTATTTAATGAAACGAAAATAAATGTAAAACTGCATCAATATACATAACTTAAAGATTCATCAATAATTGATTTCTAATCATCGAATCGTAGCTCCTGAATCGTAATCGAACCGTGAGCTGCCCAAAGATTCCCACCTCTAGTTACACTCATTAAAAGATTAATCGAAGCATCCATCCATCCATCCATCCATTTTCTACCGCTTATTCCCTTTGGGGTCGCGGGGGCGCTGGAGCCTAAATCAACGTTTTTTTCAAAATGTGTAATCTTATTTTTTTTAAATAAATGCACATCTTCATCATTTAAATGTATCTATTAACATGTGTGCATTAATAAATATATAAAAAAAACAACCTCACCTCTCATGTGCGCTATATTGCAACGGGCATGCGCAGTCTTAAGTCCGCGTATTTAAAGTTCCGGGCACTCCATGTGGTCTGGATTTAAAAGGTTTTTATTCGTTACACTCATTAAATGATTAATCAAAGAAAAAAAATATACATCTAAGCTTTTTTACAAACGATACATCATTGCAGCGCGAATTGGCACTGTCAGTAAGATAATAATTATTCATATTCTAATGTCTTATTCCCACCGTATTTTGCATAATACAGAGAAGCATTACTCCTATTTTGAGTAGAAAATATGATCAAACATCAGAAACAGCTCTCTGTATCATGCAGTTTCGACACCACAATAATAAACATAATGTTCTCTGACAGTGTCACTCAAAATTCCACCTGTGTTGTCTTTGTAAAGAGAGACTTTGTGATACAGATCGGTAGAGTGTGCAGGTGTACATAGTGAAGGGTGCTTAGTGTGTGCGCTGTATTCATTTAACAATTTTTCCAAGATGTATATTTTAGTCTTCGACTCTGTATATCTGACAACTGTTCATTTGTATGCTTTGAAATGTCGATGCCACACAGAATCCTTGTTAATGATTTTAATGAGTGAACGTCTGCACATTCAGCAGATTGCACCACATCTCCCCTTCATTGTTTGTGATGGCCTCAGTACACTGTAGATCACCGTATCGAACCATGTCCTCAGCGCTATGTGCAAAATGCAAGAAAAAAGGTTACGGCGGTTTAAAAAAAAAAAAAAAAGATTGAATAGGTCACAAAATGAGTTGATGCATTGGCAATTAATTGGTCATGCTGCTTCTCTTCCAGCACTGGAGATGCCAGTAAATAAGAAGTATAGAGCACGACAGAGCCCTAGTTATACCGGCGGGGACACAGAGCCCAGTTCATCACTTCAGCATCCAGGCCGAGCAGAATTGATCAATAGCAGGAGTGTCAGTGTTTAACAGAAATTATCGCTCCCCTCCCTGTTGCTCTGTGCTGTAACACCCTGCTAATGGAACTTTGAATCCCATTATAGCACTATGGAGGTGCACAAATATGTGGGCACTCATTAGAAAAAATAAAATCACCTGCTGGCAGGGGCTATGACTCCCTGCTTGCTCCGTTCTCCCCGAGGCAGAGGGGAACAAGCGTCAGAGAAATATGCCAACTAATGCGATTCATATTTGTGCGCTCAAGAATGAGAGCGCGCTGTTCCCACTGCTGCTGTGAATAATCACGGTCAGAGTAACAGCATTTTGCGCCACCAGAAGCATCGCTCTTCCCTATCGCAGCAAAAACGGAGCCTCAGCCTCTACAATCATACGGCACATTTGGTGTTAAATTCGAGGGGAGTTCAAGCCTGGCTTCTGCTAAGGGAACCGCACTCGCCGCAGACCTGATGCCTTGTATAGTGACAGGGTGGCTGGCAGCATAGTTTGAAGGCTTTGAATTCCTCCAGAGCTTATCTTTTCATCCCCTCGGCGACCTCTCAGGGACGTGCCGTGGATCATATCCAGTGGCCGCGGGCTTTGAAGATGGCCGCAGGAACCGATAGGACTTGGTTTCTTATGGTTGCCATTACAGAGACACGATAGAGGTGGTGTGTAAGTTGTTTGTCTGCCGGTCAGTGGCTCCTGGTTAACTGCCATCAAGAAAGGATGTCAAGATCCTCATTAGAGCTCCTACGGAAATAGCCTGGCATTAAATACTCCACTATAACAGGCAGTGACGTGTGGAACCTCTCAGGCTCTTGATAATGTCAGACGTGCAAGAAGTAGAATAGCACATTAGTCAGCTGAATTTTAAGCATTTTACTGTAACCTGTTTTCCTCGAAAGGAAATTAGATTTTTAGAAGGAGTATAATCTTTCAAGCACAGTTATCTCTGCACTGATCCAAGGACAGGGTCAATCTTGCTGCATGCACATCTCAGACAGATTTTCAGCTTATGGTAGGATTATGCTCAACACTAGACCTTTTTTTCTAGAAGACACATCAAGATAATCACTGCCTTGACAGGTGATAAAGGGAAATACCAAGTGTTGTGTAGAAAGACAATGACCTTAGAAATGCAGTACTGTCAGGTAGGGTTGGGTATCGTTTGAATTCGAACAATTCCGATTCCGATTCTTTGTTTCGATTCCGATTCCTGACTATTCTCAATTCCGATTCTTTTAAGAGGCAGGGTCAAAAAAAAGTTTAGGATATTTTAAATGAGCTAGCTAACCTACAGTCTTTCTGAATGAAATAGTCTGACATTCTCCATCAATTTTAATTCTATTAACTTTTTATGAACTTTACTATAAATTCCTCACAGGGCTGTTTTCAACTAGAATATAAATATCAAATCTATGAACTGGAATATAAATATTATAAACTATGAATACATTTTCCCAGGGGTACACTTTCCTCAAGAGAGCTTTATTTTTGAAAACCTCATGAAAACACATTTACACATAAGTGTATGATGCTGCAGGAAACCTCATGAAAACACCTTTACACATAAGTGTATGATGCTGCAGGAAAGAGCACATCGCGGAGCCTGGCTAGCAGGTTGTAAATTGTCTATGAAAAAATATGCGGGCTAATTTGTTAGCTGCCTCAACGTTGGCGCAAAACACATTATTTATTGCATATATATTGTTTTACTTACCGGATTCGGACTGCAGTGCAGTCACCGAGGTGTCAGGCTGGGCGTCGAAGCCAGAGGAAGAGCCAGAGGAGGACAGTCGGCGCAGCGCGTCGAAGACGGGACACGCATGTATATGTACTCCATGAACTCGGAGGTGCTTCATCATGTTCAACGTGCACCCTCCTAAGCACGAAACAGTCCTGTCGCACGTGTTACATTCCGCTGATATTTCATTTTTTTTAGTAAAGTAAAGCCACACTTTCGACCGCCGACGCCCGATATCCATGCTTGACTGACTCGCTCGGCTACATAGGCTCGGCTACGCTAACACTTCCGGCGGTGGGCGCTTCTTCGTTGGTGTTCAGCGGCTTCTTCTTCCGGTCGGCGGACTTATTCTTTTTTTCCGGTCGGCGGACTGGGTATCGAAACTAGGAATTGAAATTTAAACTTTTGAACGATTCCGGGAAAATCGGAAATTTAGTCCCGGTTCCAATCGATACCCGATACTCGATACCCAACCCTACTGTCAGGTATAATACATAAACTGGGGTGGAATGCGGGTATGTTTCTTAGAAAATCAGAAAAGAGAATATATGGCATATACTGTATGTCCTTCTAGGTTGTATTCAGACACATGACTATTTGAGTACGCAAGGAGCCTAGATCTTACCACTAAAAGCAGATACGAGCAAACAATCAAACTATGCAATGAAATAGATACCTATACGTTATAAAAAAAAAGAAGATTTGTCGAGTGATGTCAAGGATTGTCCATTGGTCGCGTTCCCAGACATATCGAACTATCTGGTGCTTCAGACATTATTCTACACGACAAAACAGATGAAAACTTCTAAAAGCACAGAGGTCTACAAGTTCTTTATGTGTGGCTGAGTAAAGGAAATTGGTATCAGGACTCTCCTGGTTAAATCATGCATCCTAGTCACGTCCGTTGTGTCCTTGGGCAAGACACTTCACCCTTGCTCCTGATGGCTGCTGGTTAGCGCCTTGCATGGCAGCTCCCGCCATCAGTGTGTGAATGTGTGTGTGAATGGGTGAATGTGGAAATACTGTCAAAGCGCTTTGAGTACCTTGAAGGTAGAAAAGCGCTATACAAGTATAACCCATTTACCATTTATTTACCATTGTTTTTGCTCAGTTAAGCTTTCATTTGATGACTAAACTTTGCATTTACAGCCTTGTAAACACAAATGGTCTTACAGTTATTGCTGTACCTGCCGTTTACAAGTAGAGTGTTTTTTCCCAGCTTTATCAAAATATAACTATTAGGGCTGTCAAAGTTAACACAATAATAACACGTTACCTATAAATTTCAATAACGGCACACATTTTTTTAATGGCCGATTAACGTACAGGTGTCCATTTGGACCCTCGGGTAGTGCTGTAGCGGGGGGAACTTGGCTGTAGTTCACTTGTTATTCATGAGCCACAAGCGAACAGAATTGGACAAAGGAAAGCCTACCTTATGGAAATATCAGGTTCAAAGCCATGGCAAGTTGTTCTCCCGACAAGAAAGGACTCTTTCTCGCTGTGAGAAGAGGCGATGTCCCTGCAGCAAACGCCTGCTGCGCGCGTAGTTCAGGTGGGTAGTGCTTAACTTCCGTGTTCAGATTGCGATTAAGGTGCAGTGATAGCATAACATTTAGATTATTACAGTGACTGATTTAGTAAGTAAAATGACATGAAAGTTCAACAGAAATTAAAGATGGTCGGCAGGAAGTCGAAAGGAGACTTTTGCAAACAGTCGATCCAACGTCAAAACATGTGAAGACACTTTCTCAAACCAATCATATACTTTTCCGGCTTCAAAGTAAAAGCACTACGCTATACATCCGGTTTAATTGCATTTACAAAATAAAAATGTTTTACATTACGATCCTGTTTAGTCACCAGGGGTGGGCTCCGGATCCTGTACTTTTTTGGCACCGACCGAAACCAGCTGGTACTACCGGGCACAGATTTACGTAAGATACAGCGGTGCCATGTTTCGGTGCTTGGGTTGCGCGTGACGTCACGTCAGTCTGAATTAGCACTTGTGAATGGCGAGTACTTGCTAGCACTTGAGAGGAAAACAGGCGATTTCGAAGCGGGCATGCTCTTAGTAATCTTGCAACCCATCAAGGTTTCATGGCAAAAACCCAACCATGCCAAATAGAAAATACTCTAAAGTGTGGCTCGTCTTTTCCAAGTGCGATGCCGATGCAGATTACGCTCGCTGCAGTATTTGTGATTTAAAAATCAAGGCAAGTGGCGGGAATACTTCCAATCTGAGGAAGCACCTGGTTAAACACAGGATTTTTCTCATGGCTGAAGAGTGCAGCCAAGTTAGATGTACGACTGCAACTCCTGCATTTGGCTCCTTTAGCGACTCGGCTGCAGCCGACAACATGGGGGAAGAAATGGCGTTAAATGGTGAAATGGCGTTAAATGGTGAAATGACGTTTGGTGACGATAACAGCGACACCATCATCCTCTGCGTCTGCTCCAGGTAAAACGCCTACTGTATAGAAATACATTAGCTTTGCATTTTAACTATCAATAGTTATCGTAATCCGCTCGGTTCCTCGTACAGTACTTTGTGATGGTAATGTAAAGTTTTTGCTTCACTTTCATTTTTAGTTTAATACTTTTGAAAAAAAAATTCTGGGTGGCTGAAATATTGTGTAAATTATTTTATAACATGTTCTGGTTGAGTCCTCAATTACAAAATGATTAGCAGGCTTAATATTGCATTTGATTATTTATAGAGAAGGTTAAAACTAAGGCTGTAGCTAACGATTATTTTTCTATCGATTAATCTATAGATTATTTTTTCGATTAATCGGTTAATCTATAGATTATTTTTTCGATTCATCTATAGATTATTTTTCCTTTTACCGATTATTTTTTATTTTATTTTATTTAAAATGAAGATGAAAAAATAAAAGTAGGCCAGTTTTTTCAAAAGGCATGGCTTTTATTTACAAAAAAAAAAGTATGGCCACTCAGTCAACATTGACAACAACACGACAAAATATTCTGTAACAATGTAAACATTTAAAACTTTTAACATTTAACAAAATTAAAAGTAGCTTATTTGCTTTTTAATGTGCAAATATAAAAGTAAACATCCAGTGCAAATCTTAATATTCTGCAATAGTATAAGCATTTCAAAAGTAAAAGTATTGCTTATTTTGCTTTAAAATGTGCAAAAATAAAGATAAACATCCAATACAAAAAAGTGCAAAACAAAATATTCTGTAACAACAGTGTAAACATTTCAACAAAAGTGAAAGTATTGCTTATTTGCTAAACTGTGCAAAAATAAAGATAAACATCCAATACAAAAAAGTGCCAATCTAAATATTCTGGAGCACTGTAAACCTTAAGTATTGCTTTTAAAATGTGCAAAATAAACATCCAGTCCAACACAGTACACAATAACCAAGTCTACTCATTCCAGTGAGTGACTAACAGTTGTAATGAAGAAAGGTTAGCATGTCTACATGCTCTGCTTCTTTTCTTGTTTACAATATTCCCAGCAGCTGAAAATAGGCGCTCAGAAGGGGTCGATGTGGCTGGAACTGAGAGGTAATTAGCCTTCACCTCAAACCAGGACTGCGAGTGAGCTGAGCTGCAGTTTAAGTTTCTAGAAGGTCAACGGGCTCATAGTGATGTTACTAGTAGTTGACTGGGAGGTGTTTATTATCATTTGGGGAGAGTCCGCTGCCTGATGCTCACCTGCTAAACACCTATCTGCTCCACGCTGAAGCGCTGACTACATGCGCTCTGAATACGCACTGCTGATTGGCTGATAATGCTTTCTGTGTACCAATCAGGTGGTTGTGTGGGTGGGACAATGCTGCGTGCTGAGACAGAGGCAGGAGGAGCAAAGCAGCTTGTTAAGACTTTAGCAGCTAAAGTTAGCTTTAGCTTAGAAACTCGTTCGGTACACCCCCGTACCGAACCGAAAGCCCCGTACCGAAACCGAAAGCCCCGTACCAAAACGGTTCAATACAAAACACGTACCGTTACACCCCTAGCAGATACAAATTACACATTCATGTTTTTGTGTAATGATGACAACGTATGCTAACGCGGACGATTGACTAGTTGATGGTTTTCTTTTCAAATGTTCTTTTATAGCCGTTGTGCTGCTATGATAGGCCATTTCCGCTCGACACAGTGTGCATACAACAACATTATTAGGCTGTGTATTGAAATACTCCCACACTTTTGACGACTTTTGGCGTGCGTTTTCCCCCTCGCTCTCACAGTCTGCTTTGCGCTCCGCCATGACGGTAGTGTGACGTAAATATGCGACGCGTCGACGCACAAAAACGGCGTCGACGTATTTACGTAACCGATGACGTCGACTACGTCGACGCGTCGTTTCAGCCTTAGTTAAAACATTGCCATGCAGCAACATGAAGACCATTAACTTGGACAACATGTAATGTACATAATATCAGAATAATTTCAGGTACAAATATCACAGATTACAGCTGGGATAGGCTACAGCCCCTTGTGACCCCAAAGGGGACGAGCGGTAGAAATTAGATGGGTGGATATTACAAAAACATCTTTGAAAATGAAAGCATGATCATAACAATCAACATTTTGTGTTATTTTTATTCGTGAAACTGTTATCTAAACATGGAAGGTAGCGCCTCCTCTGAATGCAAGTGCTCCTAAAGCAGGAATATACATTTTGTATTTCTACAAAATACAAAATCTGGCAAGACACCAACACACAGTAGGGATTTTTTTTTTATTGTCATTAAATCATGTTTGTTCTTTTTGTATCGAGCTGTTTAAAAAAGTATAATGTTTAAAACATTTATTTATAGCAAATTAATTTGTTCGTTCATGGTGTTAAAACTTTAAAATTATTTGTCTAGGGTACACTTATTAATGATGAAAAATTATATGTATATCTGCGATTAATCATGATTAATTCTGAGTTAACTATGAACAATGCGATTAATTTTTGTATGTGCTGAAAGCTTCATTTAGGATTGCTGCCTTTGGTGAAACTTAACTCTTTTAGGTTTTGCTCACATTTGTTTTCTTTTATTTTGACTCGCCGAGTTGGTGCTTTAGGCAACACTTGTAGCGAACATGCCTTTTAAGAACTCTGAAACAAAATAAAATACAAATAATATCAAGATATTACTTAAATGGAAAATTCTAAACGTCAAAAGTGTATAAAACAAATCTTTAACAAAGTTATCACTGCAAGCTTGTGCGTTCTTCGACTCTGCTCCCATAGAGTGGAGTGCTTACCACCATTCTCGTCTTCTTTCGTAAAATCTTGACATCTTTCGCCCTTCATGATTACCTCTTGAGGAACTCTGAAAAAACTTGTATCCTTTTCGCAATTTGAACAGTTCCAACAGCCTAAAACAATGCAAGTATAGGGCTTTTTTTTTTTGAAGAAATGCAAAATGCCGCCCAGAACACTATGACAACAGACGCTCACTGGCCCACCTCTTTGAGTCACACATATTTAATAAGCCGGACATAACGTCAAGTGAGTACAACTTATTCCAGTGTGTCTTGAAGCAATTTAGGCAAATTGGAAGGAATTCTCAGGGCATTCAATCGATCGCAACTGGATGTTTCAGTTTGTCCTAGGATACGTTTCATCTTTCCTCCAAGTACGCTTCATCAGTTCATGCTCATAGACTTAGATTGGTGAAAGCTAGTCTTAGACTTAAATTAGTCAGCTCTTGACTAGATCTGACAAATCAAAGTCTTAAGACTAGGTCTGAAGCCTACTTGGATGAGAGGCAAAACGACTTCTAAGACAAACGGAACAGTCTGGTTGCGATCGATTGAAAGCCCTGAAAATACAACGACCTGGATGAACGAGAACGTACTTAGACACAATGGAAGGAACTCTTGACAGAAACCAGCAGAGGTGCTGAGTGGTTTGTGATCAGAACAACATCAGCTGGAAAGTTCAGTTAGATCCATACAGACCTTTGCTATGGTAGAGCTTTAGTTTGTTCAATAGAATACAGTCGCCCCTCGCCACTAGCACTGATTTTCTTTATTTTTTTCTGAGGAATATTCTACCTATTTCTGGTCTATATTAACCATATTCAAGCACAACATGGCTAAAAAAACTAAAATATGTTATGGGCGTGGTTGCCATGACATCATCGAGTGATTTGCATAATTTGCTGTGATAGGATTCTCTTTAAAAAGGCAAACCAATGTATACATACATTTAAAACAAACCACATACATTTAAAACAAATGTTAGTATTAATTAGTAATAACAATTTTTTTTTATCGTTTTGCCATATTTTTAATTGTTGCTGCTTTTTGTACAATGTACTTTGTTGAGACTTTTTCAAGTGTTTACATACTTTTATTAACCTTTTTTAAAAAAATTAAAAACAACTAGTAACAAATCTAGCATCTTTTTCTGGTGGTATTGTAAAATGTACTTGTGTTTAGAGACTCTTATCTTCTGTCCCTCGATGTTGCTGACGAAAAAAGAGGGCTGCAGCAAGCTTGACGTCACACTTGCTTCGCGCTGTTGCTCAAGTTGGACTTTTTCTTCTTAAAAGCCGCCACTGTCCTCTTAATATTTGCACATTGCGTAGATGGCTGTCCGCGGGTATATCTGCAATACACATGAAAATTACATCCAAGTCACAGACATGCTGACAACGCTGCAGACAGTCACCATTGTGTGCGTTTTGTTTGCATCTGGTTTCGGTAGCACGATTTTGGATGATCAATGTCTTTGTTTTGTGGTCCAGTTTTTGGTACATCACTTGTCAATAGGGCGCCAATAATAGGCTATATGTATCAATTCATACTGTGACGACCAGTAATGTTAATGTTTTATGTACATGTTTTTTGGATTTGATGTCAGTTTTTCTCACATTTGCAAACACACCGTCCGTGCCTGAAAGGTGATTGGTGGAGAATGAGGAAGTGTTGTTGTGTGTCCGGGGAACCGTGGACTCACGAGACAAAAGTGTTTGCATGGGAGGTAAAACCTGTTGGAATTGTGGTGTTTGTTATCATAAGATTGGTAAAACAAAGTTAAAACTAATATCAAACTTTGTGTGATTTCTTCAGGGGGCAGCAATATATTATAATACTTTAATTTGTTTTCAAGTAAAAAAAACAACCTTATTTTCAAGGTGTGGCGGTAATGAAAATGCCGTGGCGGCACGCCACATTCAATTACATTAAGGGGAAACCCTGCTTCTATATCGCCTAGAAAAGTTGATACACATTATATTTCGTTGTGAAGTGAATTATATTTATATAGCGCTTTTCTCTAGTGACTCAAAGTGCTTTTACATAGTGAAACCCAATATCTAAGTTACATATAAACCAGTGTGGGTGGCACTGGTAGCAGGCGGGTAAAGTGTCTTGCCCAAAGACACAACGGCAGTGACTAGGATGGCGGAAGCGGGGATCGAACCTGGAACCCTGAAGTTGCTGGCACGGCCACTCTACCAACCGAGCTATACCGCCCACATGTTGCTGCATGTCAACATGACGAAACGCCACTTGTTGGACCATGTGATGCTACAAATGTGGAGAGAAATGAGTGTCTCCATTGTGGCAGCCGGTGTACACGCACAACCCTCATTTAAAAAGAGAGATCTGCACCACTTTTGCACTTGTTATCAATTTTACACGCAGTCTTAGTAGATCACTCACAATACGCCCATTCATAGTACACACAATATTATTGCGGAGGTTTCCCTCTTGTCGTGGGTTCTCCTGGCCGACAGATCTTCGTGAGCCCGGTAGACAGTTTGAATACAGTCTTTTTATTTGGCATAAACACCCGGGGGTGGCTTGCTTTCCAGCATTGTATTTTTGTCTCTACGTGCATGTCTCTCCCTGGCTCCAACTCCAACAACTTGTCTTGTTCCGGCTGCTGCTAATAAAGGCAACAGGTGATTAGATAACAAGGCCGAGCCGGGCAATCTACTCACCTGCCGCTGTCTTCGAGGCCGGTCCTTGCACACTCCGCGGCAGGCCCGCAGGCCACGCCCCCCTCCACAATTATATTTTGCACATGCTATTTAATATGTGTTATTTAGATCTTAGTAGATCAGGCCTTCAGAGGACAAGGTGTGTGCGTGCCACTCAATTAAATGAGCGTCATAACTCTTCTACTGTATAGGGTATTAAAAACATTGTGGATGTGACTAGACAAGCAATTGGTATGCGCACATACGAGGGACAGGGACGAGCAAATTCTGTTCTGTGGCATTTTCACAGCTGGGTGGGTGTGCAGATTATAACAAACAAAAAACATGGTTGTCTGTTGGTGTAACTTGTCAGAACGCAAAGAAACAACATAAAAAAAAACTGTTGAATTGGCCCTAGTGTGTGAATGTGAGTGTGAATGTTGTCTGTCTATCTGTGTTGGCCCTGCGATGAGGTGGCGACTTGTCCAGGGTTTACCTCATCTACCACCCGAACGCAGCTGAGATAGGCTCCAGCACCCCCCGCGACCCTGAAAGGGACAAGCGGTAAAAAATGGATGGATGGATGGATTGTGAAGTATCCCATACTATAAATTATTACATTCGGTACAATTTACATCAGTAAATGTGCGTGTTTACAAGCTCACTAAGTTTGATATTAAATGGACATTTAAAATAAAAAACTCAAGAAAAAGATGTCTCCTGAATATGTAAAAACACTCACAGAACCCTTTATTTGCTTATAAAAACTAGTGTTGATTAACCGACGTCTAACAGAAAAGAAGTGAAATGAAAAGTGTGATTTTAAGTTAAATTTTACAACAGAATCCGTAAAACTACATGTTGAGTTTAATTGAACAACTGCAACATTCTATTTAAAGGCCTACTGAAATGAATTTTTTTTATTTAAACGGGGATAGCAGATCCATTCTATGTGTCATACTTGATCATTTCGCGATATTGACATATTTTTGCTGAAAGGATTTAGTATAGAACAACGACAATAAAGTTCGCAACTTTTGGTCGCTGATTAAAAAAAGCCTTGCCTATACCGGAAGTAGCGTGACGTCACAGGAAGAAGAATTCCTCACAATTCCCCATTGTTTACAATGGAGCGAGAGAGATTCGGACCGAGAAAGCGACGATTACCCCATTCATTTGAGCAAGGATGAAAGATTCGTGGATGAGGAACGTTAGAGTGAAGAACTAGAGATGCTGTGCAGGGTGTATCTTTTTTCGCTCTGACCGTAACTTAAGTACAAGGTCTCATTGGATTCCACACACTCTCCTTTTTCTATTGTGGATCATGGATTTGTATTTTAAACCACCTCGGATACTATATCCTCTTGAAAATGAGAGTCGAGAACGCGAAATGGACATTCACAGTGACTTTTATCTCCACGACAATACATCAGCGAAGCTCTTTAGCTAATGAGCTAACGTAATAGCATCTGGCTCAAATGCAGATAGAAACAAAATAAATAAATCCCTGACTGGAAGGATAGACAGAAGATGAACAATACTATTAAACCATGGACATGTAACCACACGGTTAATAATTCTCAGCCTGGCAAAGCTTAACAATGCTGTTGCTAACGACGCTGAAGCTAACTTAGCAACCGGACCTCACAGAGCTATGATAGAAACATTAGCGCTCCACCTACGCCAGCCAGCCCTCATCTGCTCATCAACACCCGTGCTCACCTGCGTTCCAGCGATCGGCGGCGCGACGAAGGACTTCACCCGATCACAGATGTCAGCTATCCAAGTAAGTCCTCTTTGTTGTGTTGCTACAGCCAGCCGCTAATACACCGATCCCACCTACAACTTTCGTCTTTGCAATCTCCATTGTTCATTAAACAAATTGCAAAAGATTCACCAACACAGATGTCCATAATACTGTGGAATTGTTCGATGAAAACAGAGCAGTTTGTATGGTGACACATTGGGTACGAATACTTCCGTTGCCGTCGTGACGTCACGCGCATACGTCATCATATATAGACGTTTTCAACCGGAAGTTTAGCGGGAAATTTAAAATTACACTTTATAAGTCAACCCGGCCGTATTGGCATGTGTTACAATGTTAAGATTTCATCATTGATATATAAACTATCAGACTGCGTGGTCGGTAGTAGTGGGTTTCAGTAGGCCTTTAAATTTTTCCCATTGAGTGAAATGATGTTGTTTTCATTAGTTGAGGAAAATAAATGAAGTGAACCAATTTGTATCCACTGGATGCACATATAGATAGGCTTTATATTTAGGTAGCAATAATGGTTGTCTAAATGGCAAACCCACAGGTGAAGCTTTTCAGGCGTAGAATTGTATCCTGCTGAGGGAACAGATGTTGTCTTATTCTGTCAGGTCTGATATGAAGAGAGGATAATGTGTGTGCGTGTAGGTATGAGTGCATGCGTGCGCGCGCACGTGCGAGTGTGCGCTGTCTGTTTGGAAGACATCTTGTCCATCTTCTGACACACAACCTTTTCAACTGTTTTTTTTTCTTTGCTGACATCAGGGGCACAAATATTTCAACACGGTTGCAAGATAATAGCCATCATTGTCCATCAGAAGCCCAAAAGTGAATCTACTGATTTTGTGTTGTGCTTGGAGCAAAGTTAGGCCCATTTAATTAAGGCAATCATTTTAACAATGCGTATTACTGCAGTGTAGAACTGCACTGCGTCATAAGGAGAGGTGTTTTTTATTCCTCTTTGTTTCTGTTATATCATTTGGCAACAGATTAAAACATATTATGGACGCCATGCAGCATGAGGTAGTGCAGTTTTACACCAAAGCAAACTACAACCACAATATTGAACTTATTGTTGGATGAATACTTATCTGGCTAGTGAGGGTATGTTTGCGGAGATCACAAAAGCAGTTTTGGTGTGACGCTCTAACAAATAGGCAAACAAGTGCTTCGTTTAAAACACAGAAATGATTGAAAGCCATATTGATTATATTTGGCTTAGTTCTGTGTCACTAAAACAGAAAGTTATCTTTGTAAGAGAGATGTTTTTGTATTGGATTATTTGAGATAATGCATGTGTACTGTGGTTGCTTGTTAAAGTCTCGTGCAGGGGGGTAACACCAAATTCAGGGTCCCCATACACAATACAAGCCAAAGGACCCCCCCCCCCGATCTAAACCCAACATTGCTGCCTCATACACACACACACACTTGGTATATTGACATGCATTAAAATCAATATTGCAAGGAAATAGTTGAAACCAGCTTTTTAAAACACATGTTAAAAACTAGAGTTGCATAATCATAATCATATGACCTGTCATCATTCATTTTAATATGATTATATATCTGTTGTTTTCCTTTACTTCAGAGTGTAAAATAGAGAGTATGTGAACACAAACAGTAGGAAAGGGATTCAACTGGCCCCATTCCCGGGTGGATCTCGCGTGAGAGAAAGAGGGACGGTTAATCATTTTGCAATGCAGTCTGTTAATAATGATGGAAAGCGCCACTCTACATAGCAACTGACGCTGTAGTTAAAGTTGGAATTGCCACAAAACACATTTTAAGATATTCCACACTCTACTGCCATCTAGCGGCTAAAGTGGATCGTGCCCCCAATTTGTCACATTTCATGTATCAGGTAAACATTGACAAATGTGGCCATACAAATCCCCTTCTTACTCTAGGGTTATCATCAGTGGATAATCTGAATCATACTAATACATCGATATTATTATTAGTATATTGCTATTTGTGCAAGACTTCGCCTGTCTTTAAAAACTTGTGAAGTGAAGTGAAGTGATATACATTTATATAGCGCTTTTTCTCAAGTGACTCAAAGCGCTTTACATTGTGAAACCCAATATCTAAGTTACATGTAAACCAGTGTGGGTGGCACTGGGAGCAGGTGGGTAAAGTGTCTTGCCCAAGGACACAACGGCAGTGACTAGGATGGCGGAAGCGGGAATCGAACCTGCAACCCTCAAGTTGCTGGCACGGCCGCTCTACCAACCGAGCTATACCGTCCTTGACACTTGTGACGGTGTGGCGAAGTTGGTAGAGTGGCCGTGCCAGCAATCGGAGGGTTGCTGGTAACTGGGGTTCAATCCCCACCTTCTACCATCCTAGTCACGTACGTTGTGTCCTTGGGCAAGACACTTCACCCTTGCTCCTGATGGGTGTTGGTTAGCGCCTTGCATGGCAGCTCCAGCCATTAGTGTGTGAATGGATGATTGTGGAAATACTGTCAAAGCGCTTTGAGTACCTTGAAGGTAGAAAAGCGCTATACAAGTATAACCCATTTATAATTATTTACCTCCAACTTTAATCGAGTGTCCTTGAATGCATCACAATTATGGGAAATTAGATGCAAAAGCGAAACTTGTACATAAATATATCTATGGCAGCATAGGAGGAAGGTTTTAAAGATTTACATTTCTTCCATCAACTCATCCCAGTTTCAAAATGTTGGTGCTGTGTGAGAACGCTGAAAGGTGAGCTTTGATGACGTAATTACGTATATGTTGAGTGAAGTGTAAGAAGAGATTTTCCGCATCCAGGTAGAACAAAGCATTTTGCATTTTTGATATAGGGGGTAGCAGGTAGTCTTAGATATTCTTGATTTGATTCAAACAGCTTTCATGACTATATAAAATGTATAATAACATTTCTGACGTCTTTAATAGATGTAAGTTACCTATTTAGATGTCAAAAAGAAATGTGTGCTCATGGCCTCTGTACAACATCCCCACTAACACCCCACATTGACGCGGCTGATTCCGACCTATACTATGTAGCGTCAGGTGTGTTTATAAAAGATAGTAAAAATATATGAGGGGGAAAAACATCTTGTTTGTGACACATTTCCCCAAACGTGGATAACAACGCAACATCCAGCCAAAGGTCATTATGAGTCAGATGTGTCAGCAACTCCAGCGTTCTTTCATTCTCACTCACAGGTATGTGACCGCCCCAGAAGAGTTGGATTCGTCTCGTGTTTGTGTGAGAACAAGGAGACAGGGAGGGCTGTGAAAGTAATTGAGCAAATGGAAAAAGGAGCCAAAGAAAAGTGGGCAACCACTGCATGTAAAGTGACAGAGACGCTGTGTTCGGCGGGTGACCTTGAGACGATGCCAGTTGCTCAGATTAGCACATCACGCTGTAATTGCTCACCTCGCTTGTCCTTTCTTCAATGGGATCCCTGCTTCACAAAAAGGTCTTTGTCAGTGTGAAACAGCTGGCCTGGCTTCTGTGTACCTGCTGCGCCGGCCTGACAACAGCGCGCTCTTTTTTTAATAAAGATGTGGTCCCCTTTTCCTGAAACTGGGGAACCAAATGAGATGTCTCTCCTCAAACGAGGTCCCACTAGAAATTCAAGTTGCTGACTGTTCCCAAAATTAAATGCAAAATAAAGTAATTAATTGAGAACTATAATGCTGATAAATACGTCATAACAATTCATAGCAGTCCCTAGATATCATATATGCCCCTTAGGAGCTGGAAGCAGCATATGGCTAACATTTGCACAATGTGATTGCCTATTCCTGTGAGGCGATATTGTAAAATCATTAATCATTGATATTACAGTAATGCAGAAAAGTAGCTAGATTATGTCATTGCTTCATTTGCATAATTGATTGTAATGGACGCTGTAAGAGAGAGATTCGACGACACATAAAAGTGAGTTAAAAAAAAGAAGTATGATTAGAACTGCAAATGAACTTCTGTTGATATGTCTTTTGATCAAATTTGATCAATAGACTGGGGGGTTGTGACACTTACGAACAAAACAAAACTATTGACTAGCTCTTTAACATGAGCGATGGGATTGGGACATTACGTGGTTTCTCATAGTGTGATACGACTGTAAAGAAATATTTATTTGTACATCTTGCTCTGTAAGCTAAGGCAAAAACAGTGGCAGCAGCTTGGCACATGCACATTTCTTTTGCAACCTGGACACGGAAGAGTGGGGGGTCTTCTCTCTGCTCAGACTGCAGCTGGGACTGCTGCGCGAGGCCACTGTCAACCTGACCACCTCATGGCAGCACCCGCTGTTTCGTTGAGGACATTAACTGCTTAGTGATACGTACTTTCATGTCTCCAAAACAAGTTTGTGTCACTTATCAAAAGATCACATAACAATCATACATTTATCGTGCAAGCCCAAGAAAATAATAATATTGTTTATTGGCAATAATTTGTTATCGGCCCAGGCCTACGTGAAAGGACTTCAGGCAGAAAGATGTAGGAAAAACGGGAAGACAAGAGAAGCCAAAAAGTGTAACTTTAGCTTATGGTACTGTTAAAAAAAAATCTGTGATTTAGTTAGCTACTTTTGTCATTTATTTTAGCGTAGCTAGCTATATTTCAGTGGTGGGTAGCTTCAGTGTAATGAAGCTACATTTAATGTAGAATATCTGCATCTCCAAAGACATGCACCTGGGGATAGGTTGATTGGCGACACTAAATTGGCCCTAGTGTGTGAATGTGAATGTTGTCTGTCTATCTGTGTTGGCCCTGTGATGAGGTGGCGACTTGTCCACGGTGTACCCCGCCTTCCGCCCGAATGCAGCTGAGATAGGCTCCAGCACCTCCCACGGCCCCGAAAGGGACAAGCGGTAGAAAATGGATGTATCTTGCATCTTAGCTCATTACATTTTCCAAGTAGCTTCTCCAACGTTGTTGCTATATCTTAAAGGCCTGATTTACTAAGATCCAAATACCACATGCTAAAAAATTTATAAAATTGTTTGTACTATTAGTGGCTGTGTTGCATGCAATCTACTAATGTTGCACATGCTATTCATAACTAGTGCAGGCCGCTGTATTGAAATTAGGTTTTTGCGTCTACTACGCAGCTTTTACCATGGAGACACTCGATCATTTACTGCACATACTGTACATGTTACCACGCTCCTACCGGTGGCGTTTTGCTATCAAACAAGCAGCAGACATGGACACACACACACTTTTATGGGCCTTTTTAGAAGCAGTCCTGTGGTGCATCCACAATGAAACCCACTTCTTTTTGTGCACTGCAAATGCACTCATGTGCACTTACTGTACTCAAAACACAAAAAAATGCATTGTTCAAGGAGTTTTTTTCATATAGGAGATATGTTAATATATACTGTATTTTAAATGAAAAGAACAACGCCATTAGAAAAAAAAAAAACGGCAGCAGACACCAAAACGCATCCATTCTATTTGTTTTAATTAGCCTCCTAACTCACCCAGCACGCAGCTATGAAATCATAAAAGGATGTTGCTGTAAAGACGATATGTCATTTCTGACAGACCATGCAAAAAGCTTGACACACACACACACACACACACACACATTTTCTGTTCCTCGTTTGTCCGATCCTGCAGCCGTGTGTGTAAGTAACTGTATCAGTTTGCAAATACTTTTCAGAGGCGCTAAATATAACGCTTAATAGCGCTTGCAAAACGGTGATGAGTGTTGATGATAAATCACATTGTGCATGTTGAATAACAGAGGTGTGGACTCGAGTCACATGACTTGGACTCGAGTCAGACTCGAGTCATGAATTTGATGACTTTAGACTCGACTTGACAAAATGTAAAGAGACTTGCAACTCGACTTAGACCTTAACATCAATGACTTGTGACTTCACTTGGACTTGAGCCTTGCTACTTTCCCCAAAACCTAAAGCTTAAAAAGTTATTTGGGAGCGCTCCGTAGCTTTCATTTTGTACGTGTCTGTCTATCAGCGTGTGTGCTGCGTGTCAGCGTGTGTGCTCTCAGTACAACAGCCAATCAAATTAGATCTACATTGTTTTCATCACACAGCATTGATCCAATCAAATTGCAGGACAACCAATGAACAAGAGTTGTCAAACAACGCGCCAGTGAGAAAGATTTATACCAAAGTTGGTTTCGTTCGGGTATAAAAACTACAACTTGGTCAACGAATTGCCGTATGCAAATCACACAGTTCGAATATTACAGACGGACACGCAACAACTTCCAACTTCGTTCGACATTTGAAGTTGCACAAAGAAGGGTAAGTTTTGAATGGACTGGACTTTCGCTGATGTGTTGGACTTTCACAATATTATGTCAGACCCACTCGACACCGAGGATGTCGTTGTGGCTTGTACAGCCCTTTGAGACACTTGTGATTTAGGGCTATATAAATAAACATTGATTGATTGATTGATTGAATGTAAGATAACGTTTATTGGCTAAGTAACATGACTTTTATTTGCTGTGTAGTTAAATCAGTGAGGCTGTAAACTCACTGCTAACGTCATAACCATAGACATCTTATAAGGGTACACAGCATCGAGCGCTACTGCCTACTGGCGCAGACGAGACGCGGGGCCGCCATCTTGGAGTGGTGATCCGCTCCACTCAGTGCAATTCATTTGGCAGGAGCAATGAACTGTCAACGCATTTAATTCATTTTACCTCACTGAATACCACTCATTTTCACGCGCTTTTTTGTCATACGTGTAGCTATGATAACGGACACATGTTTTATTATTCATAGTTTGCTTAACAGTAATAGAATATTCTTATACGCTATAAGTGACCAGACGTCCGAGATTAAAACTGGGAATATAATCCCAGAGAAGGGGGGAAAAAACGGTCAGCTATTTTTAAATTGAAGAAACAATATGATTACGTTATATATATACATGCTACATAAACAATGTATGAATACATTAGATATCTATATATTTTATAGACCGTATCTCTGTTGCTGCAGCAGCAGAGAGTTTATTCTGTCGTGACACTTTGTATTGATATTTTGTATTACATTCTTCCCTTAAATTATCATGTTTACAGTGAGTGTTAAATATGTATTTTTTATGTATGTCGCTTTGGATAAAAGCGTCTGCCAAATACTTAAACATATATAAACACCTGAAAGTCTTTATATCAGCTAAAACCACCAATCTGTTTCACTGGATTCAGAATAAAACCAAATTCTGTTTTACCCAACAATGTTAGTATTTGAATATTGTTACTTGAAGACTTATTCCTGGTTACAATTATACTGTTAAGAAAGTATTGTCTTATATTTTGCCTAAAATGAGAATGCATTATAATCAATGGCGGCTGGTGAATTTTGTTTTAGGTGGGGCAGAAAGTTTGTAAACCAAACCCCTGTAGGGGCGTCATCCTCCCCCAGAAGATTTATTTGTGATTTTCACATACAAATATTGAAGATCTTTGCTCCTTCTCAACTCTGTGGTAATGTTATTTTCATAAAATACAACCAATAGTACATTAATGTTAAATCTTACTTGTGAAAAGTAATCCCCCGATTCCTATTTTCAACAGTCCGCTCATTTGAGCAGGAAAACGCTGAACACCAGCCCGGCATCTTTGTTTTCTACCTGTCAACTGTCAGTTTAGGCTGCTCGCCGGCTCCTCATCACCACTCCAAGATGCAAATTGCTCGCGTCACAGCAACCAATATTGCGTCTACTTATAAGATGTTTATGGTTATAACGTCATTTCAAACACGGCAATATGTTGCGTCCACTGCAGTTTGCTACCTTATTCATACTTTTTGTCAAGTGATTTTTTAAGCAGGGTTGCATGAGGTACCTATACATAACGTTACGTTAGTCAATGTATCACACACAGTAACATAGTTATGTTAGTCAATGTATCACACACAGTAATATAACGTTAGACGGCGGTCAGCAGCACCGCGTATTTTAGCCACCTACAAAAAGACAAACATAGTCAAATAAAGGTCAGTTAAAATATATACTATATTAAGAATATGTGTACATATTGCATAGGGCCCTGACATCTAAAAAGTACAACTCTGTTCATTGTTATGTTCATGTATTTGTTATGTTTTTCATGTGTACGCACACATCAACACACATACAGTATGAGATGACATCAATGAGATAAGGTAAGAACAGAATAGAAACTGCTGTGGAACTAGTTACAATGCAATATGCCATGGAAATACAATGTTAACACTTTTGTACAAATAAGTACAGTTGCACTTGTTTTTGCAAATGTGTTTATTCTGTAAAGGAATGAGTTAAATGTTTAAAATTGTTTAAACTATTAAAATGACTGGTTAATAGTGCTATTATGAATTGCAATGTCAGTACTATTTTCTTTCCTGCTATTTCAAATGCACTTGTTTTAATAAATAAATACAGCGGTTTAAAAGCATACACAATCTGTGTAAAAATATTAGTCTGTGGTCAAAAGGACTTGAAAGGACTCGAAACTCAAAATGCAGGACTTGTGACTTGACTTGAGACTTTCCAGTCTTGACTTTGGACTTGACTCGGGACTTGCCTGTCTTGACTCGGGACTTGACTCGAGACTTGAGGGCAAAGACTTGAGACTTACTTGTGACTTGCAAAGCAAAGACTTGGTCCCACCTCTGTTGAATAATATATTTGCATCTTCTCCTCACAGTATTGTGGCCGTTTCCGCTAATCCACATATATACTGCATATTAATAAAGACAGGGACGCAAAAAGGATTGCACACAATATTATGCTCACTTAAAGGAAAACTTCACTTCTTTTGGAATTTTGCCTATCATTCACAATCAATATGAAAAACATGACGACGGATGTATTTTTTTTCTAATGCATTCTAACTCGTAAATAAAAGTCTGCTTACAGCGGAGCCAATGGGAGGTCCTCTATTCTCCTTTGTTTCCTTACTCGTCAAACTTTAATGTAGATCATAAATCATGCATCTCACCTGGAAAGTAGAAGAACAAGGACATATTCTGACAAGTTGGTACACTTTGACAGCCAATTTAGACAGGGTAATGGAGAGAACGGCAAACAAAGACGCTTGGTTCCACCCCCCTTTTCTTTTTGAGGATTATGAGTGTGTTAATATATGAACATCCTTGTAGTCAGCATCCTAATGACAGCAGATATTGCACAGTAAGTGATGTATTATTATGTTTGTTGGCTCCCATGAAGTCTGCAGTGAGTAGTAACCATTGATGTAGTGGGGAAAAAAGCGAACATTTTTTAAATTAATGCACCGCGTATGCTTAAAATGAGAAAAATACATAAATATTACATGTTATTATTAATGTACCAATTACTACATTACATATATACATACACCATGTATATAAAACCTTAATGGAGGTGTTTGGATGTTTTTTAAGGGTTTTATAGGTAGATTAAAGCAGCTCCCTTAGGCTCCATCGTAAGCGAACTTTGGATCGCATTTGTTTCATATTTAGAATGCATTAAAAAAGAAAAATGCATTTGTCTTCATGTCTTAATAATGATTGTGAACAATAGGCAAAATTATCAAAAAGTGCAGTTCACTTTGCACACATTTTGTGCACATGCTTTCAAGTTTGCATGTGTTTTAGTACACGCAAACCTTGAGTAAATCAGGCGATGAAAACTAGCTAATGACTTAAACAAGAAATCATATTTTTGCAGTAATGTAAATGCTCTACTTTGAGAATTCACTGGACCAGATGATAGTCCAAAAAGTGGTAGTCAAAAATAATTCCCACTTATATTTAGGATGCTGGCAGGTTAAGTAGTTGACCCTAGTGGGAGGAGTTCCCTGTGTAACTGGAAGCTTACTCATTTCACAATTCCTGATTTCTTATGGATATAAAAATAAACATTTTCAATGTCTGTCAGGCCAATAAGGTTGATATGAGAGTATTCATATCAGGGAAGAGCCGAGTGGTGCTTCCTCAGCTTTGAGACCACCACTTACTGCAGGCGGCAGCAGTTGATCTATGAAAACGCATCCATCCATATTTCGACAGCACTGTGAGGAAAAAGACGTGTTTTTGCTGGAAAGAGTATGGCAGGAGATGTTGACAAGGCCTGTCTTAACACTATACAGCCAAAGGAGCCCCAGTGTGACAAAGAATCCGACAGCGCAAAGCAACCCCTCTTACCCCCCAGACCACCACCTCCCCGCACCTCTGCGTCTGTCAGCCGCGGCTTCAGATCTCCCTTCAGTTTTCGGGCCCCTAATTGGGCTGTCACACTAGCTGGAGAAATTTGTCAGGTTGCTGTGAAATGGACAACTTGGCTAAATCAAGATGTGTATCTGTGCACATGATGGTCCTCCCCCCCATCCCCGCTGAAGCTGAGATTATCAACGATGACATGGTCGTCACACATTTCAGTACTTTATCTGCCGAGGAACCATATTTGGTAACCTAAAAAGATTATCAAAATAAATACCACACACAGTGACACGGCTCACTAAATCAGTTTGATGAAGCACAGTATTTTTCCATTTAATTGGTAATTATAATAATCATTGTCGTGGGGTCCCAACACTAGAAATGCAACGTGTAAAGTTGAATGAAAATGAAATTGCTGAAAAAACTATTTACATACAGTATATATTTACAAAAATGACAAAAACAAGCAAAAATATTTTTCATATTTTGGTATCAGTATTGACATTACCTTATTTGTCACTCCAACTGCCACTCCTCATTCAGGCCCCTGACAGCATGAAAACCACCAACATATCCCTAAAGTACTTACACCATTACAATATTCTCCAATCATAATCCTAAAAATATGTCAAAACCAAAAATCGCATTTACAGCAACAACAAACAGTCATTTGCATTGCAGGTAAACATTCAATAGGGCTGCAGCTATCATTATTTTAGTATCGAGTAATCTATTAAATAGTTTGATTAATTGAGTAGGCAGATTAAACTAAGGCTGCAGCAATCGATTATTTTAGTACTTGAGTAATCTATTGATTAGTTTGTTGAATTAATCGAGAAATTAGCTAAAATAGAGTTGCAACTATCGCTTATTTTATTAATCGAGTAATCTATCGATTAGCTTGTACGATTAATCAAGTGATCGGATAAAAAACACTACAGCTTCAGTGCGTATTTTTAGTGAAAATAAACAATTAAAAAAATATATTTTCCATAGTTTTCATTATTTTTCTTCAAATAAATGCATATGATTAACATTTGTAAACTTTCAAAGAAAGTATGTGTGTGCGTGTGTGTGTGTGTATGCGCGTGTGTGTGAGCGTGTACATGACATGCCGTGTGAACACGTGTCACCCTCAGTTCTTGATGGAGCCACTCTGACACAACCATGCTAGTACAAAGAAAGATGAAAGATGAATGCAATTGGTTCCAAGTGGCTGTTTGACCTTTTGATTTGCTTGGAGTTCAAAACAAACACATCAACCACGACCAAAATAATTTTTACCATTAGAAATAATGGAAATGTATTTCATTAAACTTAAAAGGCTTAGACCTTATACTGTGTGCATGTGTGTGTGTGTGTGTGTGTGTGTGTGTGTGTGTATATATATATACATATATATATGTGTGTAAACTGTATGTATATACTGTATATATATATGTATGTATGTATATATACAGTCGAGTTTACATACACTTGTAAAGAACATAATGTTTTGGCTGTCTTGAGTTTCCAATAATTTCTACAACTCTTATTTTTTTGTGACAGAGTGATTGGAGCACAAAAACATTCATGAAGTTTGGTTCTTTTATCAATCAATCAATCAATCAATGTTTATTTATATAGCCCTAAATCACAAGTGTCTCAAAGGGCTGTACAAGCCACAACGACATCCTCGGTGTCGAGTGGGTCTGACATAATATTGTGAAAGTCCAACACATCAGCGAAAGTCCAGTCCATGGTGGGGCCAGCGGGAACCATCCCGAGTGGAGACGGGTCAGCAGCGTAGAGATGTCCCCATCTGATGGACAGGCTAGCGGTCCACCCCGGAGCAGAGTAGAAAAGAAAAGAAAAGAAACGGCAGATCAACTGGTCTAAAAAGGGAGTCTATTTTGTATTTTGTAGGAATATAAAATTTGTAGTCCTGCGGTTCGAGCACTTGCATTCAGAAGAGCAGCTACACCATGTTTCGATACCAGTTTCACGCATTAATAACACAAAATGGGCCAATCATGGTTTGATTGTCAAAGATGTTTGGAAATGTAATCTGTAATATTTCTACCTGAATAAATGCATGACAATTTATTTTGCCTCGATTTGTTATGGAAATGTCATATTCAGCCTGCTAAACCTTCTGTGATTGCGGACTATCAATCAGAACAGTTTATAAAATAATATACACATTATTTCAATCTGCCAGAAAACGTTTATTTAGGAAGAATTATTACAGATTACTTTACAAAACATCTTTGACTAAGCATAATCGTAATGTAAGATATTTTTATTTTGTTAGTGTCGTTAGACCAGATGTAAAGCGTGGCACTTTTTTTGTGAAGCCGGAAGTGTGTGATAGGTTTAAGAAGGTGTCTTGACATGGTATGATGACATGAAAGTCTCCGATAAAAATGACTCAAGACTTCCTTTCTACCGTGTTTCTTTTCTGCTGAGCGTTTAATCCATTTTATTAAAGCAGTTAATGGTACAATCTACATTTTATGCTATTATTGCACAAAACTGTTATCCAAACACGGACGTGAAGCTCCACACTGCAAGCAGCAAAGGCGCCAGCAGGCACTTGCTGCAGTGATGTCGTCTCACTGCGATTGAAGATAAAATAGTCTTTTCTTGTTGGGAGAATGACTTGCGATGGCTTTTGACATGGGATTTCCATAATGTACCCTTTACTTTGTGCATTTCTGCCTGCTATTTTCAAGCTTGTGGCTCAACAGCAATGGCACACCATTACATTTCTCACGCTATGGAATGGAAATGGGATGCACGCGCCTTAATTGTGCGTTAAAAAAAAAAGGTGCTGTGAAAGGAACTGACATAGTTAACACTTTATTATCGCGTTACCTTTGACAGCTTTAGTATCTATCCATCCATTCATCTTCTTCCGCTTATCTGAAGTCGGGTCGAGGGGGCAGCATCCTAAACAGAGAAGCCCAGACTTCCCTCTCTCCAGCTACTTCATCCAGCTCTTTCCGGGGGATCCCGAGGCGTTCCCAGGCCAGCTGGGAGACATAATCTTTCCACCGTGTCCTGGGTCTTCCCCGTGGTCTCCTACCGTGAGACGGGCTCTAAACACCTCCCCAGGTAGGCATTCGGGGGACATTCTGACCAGATGCCCTAACCACTTCATCTGGCTCCTCTCGATGTGGAGGAACAGCGGCTTTACTCTGAGTTCCTCCCGAATGACAGAGCTTCTCACCCTATCTCTAAAGGAGAGCCCCGCCACCCGATGAAGGAAACTCATGTCGGCCGCTTGTACCCATGATCTTGTCCTTTCGGTCATAACCCAAATCTCATGACCATAGGTGAGGATAGGGACGTTCATCTTAGCTCCTTATTCACCACGACGGACCGACACAGGGTCCGCATCACTGCAGACGGTGCACTAATTCGTCTGTCGATCTCACAATCCACTCTTCCCTCACTTGTGAACAAGACCCAGAGGTACTTGAACTCCTCCACTTGGGGCAGGATCTCCTCCCCAACCCGGAGATGGCACTCCACCCTTTTCCGGGCGAGAACCTTGGACTCGGACTTGCAAGTGCTAATTTTCATCCCAGTCGCTTAACATACAGCTGCGAACCGATCCAGTGAGAGATGAAAATCCTGGTCAGACGAAGTCAGCAGGACCAAATCATCTGCAAAAAGCAGAGACCTAATCCTGTAAACCAAACCGGATCCCCTCAATGCCCTGACTGCGCCTAGAAATTCTGTCCATAAAAGTTGTAAACAGAATTTTTTGCTTGTCATCACAAACATTCTGCAGTAAAAAATGTATCACTGTCAGCATGTTATTATATATATCATTATCGGCGGTCACTCGAACGAGTATGACGATCCTCCTGGTAGGGGTGTATCCCTTTATGGAGGATGCCTGTGCGTGACTTTGTTTTACGTGGAGAGACTGGTGCACAGACAGTCACTACACGATCCTTGACAGAATCGGGTCAGGGTCCAGTGGCATGGAATCCAAGACGACTGGGGACCCTTTTCTGCTGCAGCCTTCTCCCGCCATTGCAGCCGTTGTGGTAGTTCTTAAATCTACCGTCTTCTGCCTGCTCCGCCGTTGAGGTCTTTACCGTATCCCTGACTAGGGGGCAGTCAGGTACTAGGCCTTTGCCAAGGGCCACCTGGGGTAACAGTAGTAAAGGGGTTAACCTCCTAGTGCCCCAAGACCCCATAGAGGAGCCTCCACTGCCAAATGCACTTTAACGTCATGCCCAGGACATATACACATCTATACATAAATATGTATCTGTGTGTATATACATATATATATACAGTATCTATCGATCTATCGATCTATCGATCGATAGATACTGTATATATATATGTAGTGTTTATTTATTTATTTTAAGTTAAGGTACCCATGATTGTCACACACACACTAGGTGTGGCGAAATTATTCTCTGCATTTGACCCACTACCCTTGTGTGTGTGTGTGTGTGTGTGTGTATATATATATATATATATATATATATATATATATATATATATATATATATATATATATATATATATATATATATATATATATATATATATATATATATATATATATACATACATATTTATATATATATATGTATTTTTACAAGTGTATATATACTGTATGTATCTTTACATGTATATATGTGTCTATGTGCATATATGTATATGTATCTGTACATGTGTATATTTGTGTGTATATGTATATATGTATGTACATGTATACATGTATATTTTATATTTTTATATGCGTGTGTTAATGTGTGTGTGTGTATATACAGTGTATATATATAGTATATATATATATATATATATATATATATATATATATATATATATATATATATATATATATATATATATATATATATATATATATATATATACTGCAGTGGCGTGCGGTGAGGTTAATGTCTGGTGAGGCACTGCATCATCACAGTCAGATTTACAAACATATGAACCCTAAATAGTATCTTATTCACCATGTGATTGGCAGCAGTTAACGGGTTATGTTTAAAAGCTCATACCAGCATTCTTTACACAACTGTAGCACACAAAAAAGCACATTTAATAAAAAAAAACATTATTATGGTCTTACCTTTCTTGCTGGACATCCACACAGCCAGCCTTTGCGTTTGTACCACGCCGTTTGAAAAGAACGGGTCTTCTGTCCCGAAGTCAAAAGCAAACCTTTTAGCTCCGGCGTTGGTCTACCATTAATTATTACCTCCTGCTTCGATTGAAAGTCCAGTTTAGAAAACTGTTTTATTTTACATATGTAATCCTCCATGTTTTTAATAAAAGTCCAGGCGAGAGGAAATAAACAATCGCTTGCAAACTTTTTTTTTCTTTTTTTTTTTTCTTCTGCGGCCGAGGAATGATCTCTGGGATCACTACCGCCCTCTACCACCAGGAGGCCGGATTACTGCGAGCCTCAACCAGTACGTCTTTTGCAGCAGATTTATGAATGCTCAGCACAAGAAATACGTTACACACATACAGTTTTTGACAAAATACACTGTACATTATATACCTCAGCTAACTAAACTCTGCCATAGTTTAGTTAGCTGATATAATTCATATAGCAATACTGTCTCACTGCACAGCAGCTCAGCAGTTAGCCGAGTCATTGTGCACAATCCATGTTGAGGCACAAATCAGTGACATGCCTCAACTGGCTGCTGATCACCGCACCGTCTCTTCTCAGTATTTGAACGGCAAATGTGAAAATAAAAATAAAAATAACCTAAAACTGGTGGTTAAATGGAAAATAACTTTAGTATAATCACTGGATACATATAACAATTTAATTATTATTTTTTTCTTTTTACATTTTTTTTCTTTCCATGATGGCAGGTGAGGCCCCGCCTCCCCTGCCTCTAGTGACTGCACGCCACTGATATACTGTATATATATTTGTATATAAGTATTGTGTATATATGTACACTTTGTATATATCTATACACACATACATACTGTATATACAGACATACGTATATACATATACACAAGTGGTGTAAAGGTAAACTTGTTTTTCTTTCATGGCAGAGGGTTCCATTCCCAACCATAGATGCATCAGAAAGGGCATCCGGGGATAAACTATGCCAAAATTATTCATGTGATTGAGTTGATGTGGTGACCCTATTATGGACTATCTAGTAGTGAAACAAATAGGTAATATTTAAAGAACAATTGTAACATACTTGTCAAGTAAGCATATTTGACATTAAAACATAAAATTGTGTAGAAAATTTTACTCTCCATACGTACAGTGAAAATTATTTTTGAGCACATTCAACACATAGTTTGTTTTGATTACAAAACAATTTGTACGCATAAGAAGTAATAGCAAAACAAATGATCTGTTACAGATTTTAACTATACCATAACACCTGTATTAACTTTTCATGCAATGTCAAGAATCTGTCATTTATAGTGGCCGTAAGTACAATTTAAAAGTGAGTTGGAACAGCAGCTACCTTTAGCAGTGGACCCCATTGCCTGGACTCAACAGTCTCAGCTTCACAATTTTCATGATGCTGGCAGTCAACACCGAGCTAAATGTTGCACTTAAATACTCGGTACTATATAGGCTGTTATCATCTTCTTATGTTGTTTATTGACAAAAAATGTTTTGTGTGTTTTACATTCTGAAGTCAACAATTTGAAATAAGTCTCAAAGGTCCTTCGATAGCGCATTTGTGTGCTAGTACAAGTTCAGCCTTGATGCAGTAATTTACACAATGCTGAGCTACAATGCTAACATTAGGATTGGTTAGCCTATTTGCTGAAATAAAAAAGAAAAGATCAAACTTACAGCTGCCTTGTCTGTAGCTGACTAATAGTTAGTAGAGCCACAGGCTTTATTTTAAGATGTGTAGTGAAGCCTACCATTTTAGTAGGGTACGAAATAGATTCCCATCCAAATTGTGATTCTTATCCATTATGATTCTGAATCGATCAAAAATTCTCAAAAATTAATTTTTATAAATAAGTTCTTTAGACCATCACCAGACATACTTGATGCTCATATATGTCAGCAGCCAAGAGAGGCTTTCGTAACTTGTAACTTGTTTTGAAAAGGTTTTATTATCGTTAAAACACAAGCAAGTGAGTGAAATGAAACACTTGTCTCTCGTCTAGTGCTCATTAACAGGCTCTGAAGACAGTATAAGACTTCGTTCTAGGGTGCATTGTCCACTGTGAGGTTTTTTGCCACAGGGCTAGACGATCAGCCAGCATGTCTACAATGAGATTGTGCAACATTTACGTCATTCAACGCACAAAAAGAGGCAAGCATTGTTGGTAGAGAACTCGTGGTTGCTTCTCCATGACGATGCCCTTGCTCACAATGTCCTGGGTTCTTATCTATGAAACTGTGTGTGGAATTCTAACAGTCTCTGTACGCCACAAATCTAAAATTGAAAACAGTGGTCGTGTATTAAGGTACATATTTTTATTTTCAGCAAACATGTTTCTGAGGTATTACATGAACAGTGGTTCAGTTACAGGGCCCAAACTCATGAGTGTTTTAAGATAAGAGCTGTCTCTCTGCTAATCTATGAATTGCAAGCGAACATTTGAGTTACAAGCATCCCGCTATTAGTTGGCATAGCAAATCTCACTGTGAACCAGGGGTGCAACGATTTGTCGACATTGTGGACAAATGTCGAAAATAAAATTTGTCCCGGACAAATACATTTCTCGACAAAATTGTGACATCGTCACTCGTGTTTCACCGAAGGGACGCGAGTCAGCACCGCCACTTGCATCAACATTTCAGGTGAAAACATGTAAAGTGTGGGACTATTCCCTCCTATTCTTGTTAAAAATATGAAAACCTTTCTCATTTTGCAAAGCAGATCTTGTTTTTATGACACTATATCTGTGATACGGTAGCATTTAAAGTGAAGAAATGGCAAACATCTGGAGGATCCGGTCTCAACTCAGTAAGACCGTTAGTGTCATGTTTTGTTTAGTTTAGTATTTCCTTAGTTGTTTGTTAGTTCTGTTTCAGCATCCTTGTTTGTTTTCTTAGTTGCCATGGGTGCTGATTTTCCTATTGTAAGACTTTCTTGCTGTTCGCCCCTGGTGATTATCTTGTTTTTTTGGCTCCACACTTGACTAGTGTCTGAGTTTTTTTACTTGTTGTCCTGCTTATTGGAATAAATCCCTTTCTTACCTGCACACTGCTTCCGGACGTCCTTCTGCATCTTGGGGAAAAGACCACTGCAAAACCATGCGACCCTGACGTAACAGTTAGCTTGTACCTTGCTAGCTAGCTAACAAGTGTGAGACCAAGTTGTGTTAAAAATAACTTTTAACTATCATTTTCACCAGAGTCCGCAAGATAAACTTTGTCCAAATCAATTCAATTCGATCTACGTTCCCATCCTCACCTGGCCATGAGCTTTGGGTTATAACTGAAAGGACAAGATCACGGGTACAAGCGGCCGACATGAGTTTCCTTCACCGGGTGGCGGGGCTCTCCCTTAGAGATAGGGTGAGAAGCTCTGCCATTCGGGAGGAGCTCAAAGTAAAGCCGCTGCTCCTCCACATCGAGAGGAGCCAGATGAGGTGGTTCGGGCATCTGGTCAGGATGCCACCCGAACGCCTACCTAGGGAGGTGTTTAGGGGACATCTGACGGTAGGAGGCCACGGGGCAGACTCAGGACACGTTGGGAAGACTATGTCTTCCGGCCGGCCTGGGAACGCCTCGGGATCCCCCGGGGAGAGCTGGACGAAGTAGCTGGGGAGAGGGAAGTCTGGGCTTCCCTGCTTAGGATGCTGCTCCCGCGACCCGACTTCGGATAAGCGGAAGAAGATGAATGGATGGATGGCAAATCAATTCATGTACTTGTTAAAGCCGCGTCAATTTGCAAAGCAATGAAGAAAGGCACAATAACAAATTAGCACACACGCGTGCGCGCACCCACTCATACACAAAACATTAGCCACCAATGCACCGGTATCATAGGATTAAACATTCAATCTATTAGATAGCTAAAATGTTAAGAACTCATCAATGATACAATGATACAATTATATGTATTGAGTCTATTAGAGCAGTGGTCCCCAACCACCGGGACCGATTGGTACCGGGCCACGCAAGAAATTAAAACTTTTTTTTTTTTATTAAATCAACATAAAAAACACAATATATACATTTACAGGCGTAGTTGCAGCCCTACAGTGAACCCTGTAAGATGCGACCAAAACATCTGGTCTTCCATCCATCCATCCATCTTCCTCCGCTTATCCGAGGTCGGGTCGCGGGGGCAGCAGCTTAAGCAGGGAAGCCCAGACTTCCCTCTCCCCAGCCACTTCGTCCAGCTCCTCCCGGGGGATCCCGAGGCGTTCCCAGGCCAGCCGGGAGACATAGTCTTCCCAACGTGTCCTGGGTCTTCCCCGTGGCCTCCTACCGGTCGGACGTGCCCTAAACACCTCCCTAGGGAGGCGTTCGGGTGGCATCCTGACCAGATGCCCGAACCACCTCATCTGGCTCCTCTCGATGTGGAGGAGCAGCGGCTTTACTTTGAGCCATGGCAGAGCTTCTCACCCTATCTCTAAGGGAGAGCCCCGCCACCCGGCGGAGGAAACTCATTTCGGCCGCTTGTACCCGTGATCTTGTCCTTTCGGTCATAACCCAAAGCTCATGACCATAGGTGAGGATGGGAACGTAGATCGACCGGTAAATTGAGAGCTTTGCCTTCCGGCTCAGCTCCTTCTTCACAACAACGGATCGATACAGCGTCCGCATTACTGAAGACGCCGCACCGATCCGCCTGTCGATCTCACGATCCACTCTTCCCTCACTCGTGAACAAGACTCTGAGGTACTTGAACTCCTCCACTTGGGGCAGGGTCTCCTCCGCAACCCGGAGATGGCACCACAAATAGTTTATTGCTAGAGATGGACATAACTTTGTTTTCTAACCATTAGGTCGAAGAAAGTGAGTGTGAAGAACAGTACTGAGAAGAATAAGTGACGTTGATTTGAGATTTGAGAAGTGTTTTGAGTTAACCACTTAATCTCAGAACCAATTAAGATCGTATGTTGAGGTTCTACTGTAGTTAGTCGTTTATTTGGCTCTTGTGACACCAGTTCTGAACCTTTTCTGACGAACTTCTTAGCAGTGTAAGAACATCATTAAAAAGTAAATGTATAATAGCAGACTTTTAATGTTTTGTTACTGGCTGAACTGAAGTAGAAGGTGATTAATTTATTCAGAGTAATTTTGTCTGTCTTGTCCTGTCTTAATCCATTTTTTGTTGTGTTTCTGGATTGTTGTTCGAGTTTTTGGACCATATTTTCCTTGATGTTTCCGCAACCGATGAACTGTTCAACTTCTTAGGCTCCTCTTTAATGGTCTTTATAAATCATTGTAATGGGTAGCAGTAGCTTCCCCTGTAAGGCTGTTGGCTGTTGGCTTGAGGAGTGGAGGGTGGCAGTTTTAAGACATATAGACATTGAGACTCATTGGTAGAGAAGGGTCAGTTCACTACATTAGTACGGCTGAGGTGCTCGGAAGCAAAGCATAAATCTCCAACTTCTCATCTGTTATTGCATAAGGAACATTTATACTTGTTTTGAAAACAAATAAAGACTGCCACGTATGAACAAAACTGATAAGTCCCTACGGTGAAAAAAATCTTGTAATGTACTCCATTATAATCATCTTGGGTTTGACATTTTTAATTTCCTAGTATAGGTATAGGTAAAAAGGGCACTCAAAGTTTAAGTATAAAGAGTTAAAGGACACTATTTCCCATTGGAGTTGGGTGTTCAAAGAGTAAATATGTCGTTATAGTTCTAGGCCCAGTAATTGTGCCCACTGGGATTTTATTCACAAGATGCACCACAGTGATCAAGGCTTTTCTATTTATATTGAAATAACTGCTTATTACTCTTAGGCCAAGTCTTACTGTACATGTTGCTCTGATCATTTCCCACACTAGCAGCATCAGGCAGGATGAGTGCCTAAAGTCTATCCCCTTATCAGCTACTTTTGTGGATCTGCTTGTAAGCACAGCACACGCATGAGCTCCTCCGCCGCCTTAACATTCTCCATCTGTCAGTTAAACTGCTCGGGCTGGTGCTGATGTTTGGAACATGTAGTAAATGAAGCACACCTGGTCAGCCAAGAGCACATTGCCACATTGTCAACTCTCATCGCCTCCGCTGTCTGGGTGAGCGAGCAGATGTCTTCCCCAGGCTGCTGGCGGCGATGGCTCAGCTCAAGCTCGGCGCTCATCACTTCGCTGACCCCCGAGTCAACCCTCTCCTCAGTCAGCCGCCGGAGCTGCACGGCTGCACCGAGGCCAGAGCTCAGACTGCTATTTGCCTTGTCTCATGTGGCTTTACAGACCTCAATGTAACGCTTCAGTAGGTGGGAGGTGAGGTTCTCTCGCTGATCCATTACCAGCATCATGTAAGCGTTTAGATGTTTTCACCACGTGGAAGCCATTTAAAGGTTCATTTTAGCTTTCTATTTTTCTTGTATTTTGTTGGTCGGACATGATTTCATCAGCCCCCGTCGGCCACATCATTATGTACAAACCAGTGGTACTAACAAGCACACTCACGGAGTTCAGACCGTTGTCAAAGCTTCAACATTTGTCACCAGCAAAATCAATAATGTATTCCTACCTTTGAAGAAAAACAGCTTACATCTCAAATAGTTCAAATGGTTATTTGTAATAGCGACACAGTATTACAATAAAATAGTAACAGTAACAACTTCGGTCGGGTTTCAGTTTGATGTTGTTAGTCTGGACCCCAAGATGCAGAAAGATGCAGGTGAAGTGCATGTCAAAAATAAAAATAAATCTTTAGGAAGACAAACAAGTAGTGCAACCAAGAAGTGCACGAAAAAAAGCAGGCACAAGAAACATAGGAAAATCTATGCTGCAAGTTGATGGTCCAGACGACTGGGCTGGCATAAGATGCATTCTGATTGGCAACCAGGGGCAGGCGTGTTCTGATTGCCAATCAGGGACAGGCGAGGGAGCCAGTGCTCAGACTAGATAAGTGGTACAGGCAAACAGGTAGTGGAAACAAAAATAAGAAATAATACAGAAACTTTAAATAAAGTCAAAACTGTCATGTGTAATCATGACACAAGTTGTTTTTTCCGAGTGTCCTCAGAGTCCTATTTATTTTTATTTTTAGACCAATAAAAACAACCTGTTGCCTGCAAATTGCCCTTGTATTAGACTTTGGACACCCATGCTTCTACAGTCACAGGGGTGTTTTCATTGAGAGCCACATTGCAGTAATTCTCGCCCTCAGAGGGCAACATAAAAGAAATAGTGAATATATATGAATACAAATGTATAATTCTCTCATGATAATTTTTACCCAACTGCCTATACATTTGATTATTATATATTTTGTTAAACAAACTGATGGATAACTTGCTTTATGTTGACAAGCAGATATATATATATATACACGTGTATATATATATATATATATATATATATATATATATATATATATATATATATATATATATATATATATATATATATATATATATATATATATATATATGTATATATATATATGTATATATATATATATATATATATATGTATATATATATTTTTTATAGGGGTGTAACGATTCATTTGAACAAAGTTCAATTCGATTCAGATTTGTGGTTACTGATACGGTCCAGGAACAATATTATTTTTTGCCGAACTATACCCTCCGAAATGATTCAGTGAGTTGAAATTGCTGCAGTAACTTTTTTACCCAAAAAATTCCAACCAGTGTGACTGTGAAATAAATACTGGATACTGGACCCTGCAGGTGAAGTTATCTATATTCCTGTTACTTCTTGTAAGGGAATTACTTTAGATTACAGTTGTTAATATCACCCAAGATAATTACAGCAGCTTCCATTTTCATGCCCATTGATCATGTCATGTATTTCCTTCAGTGCAGCTGCCTCCTTAGTGGAGGGGGACGACGCTCACAATAATACATTGCAGTTAAGTGAGCAGATAAAATGGCCTTAACTTCAAAGTCAGATATTCCACTATTTCAGAACAGTAGAGGGACAAGCGGTAGAAAATGGATGGATGGATGAAATCATCTTACTCTCGGTGCACCATGCTTGTTTAACGAGGGCAGTCGCTCATTCTCCCGAGTCTTGCCGCTGAAGTTGAAATGTCTCCATCATATTTTCCAGAAACTAAACATTTGCCAGTCGTATAACTCAGTGGTCCCCAACCACCGGGCCGCGGCCCGGTACCGGTCCGTGAACCGATTGGTACCGGGCCGCGGCCGCACAAGAAATTTAAAAAAAAATAAAATAAATATATATATATATTTTTAATTAAATCAACCTAAAAAACACAATATATACATTATATATCAATATAAATCAATGAGTGTGTGCACTGGGTAGGGGTACAAACTTGTAGTTTTTAGGCAACAATAACTTTTCTTGTCAACTGGGTCATACATGTCCTGTAGCCTTTTTTACTACTCTAGAGTCTACGCCCCTGGTGGGTGGGTGCGTGTGGGTGTGGGTGCCTGTGTGTGCATATGTGATATATTGTTTTGTATTGATTTGTTGCATTGGATGTTCTAATGCACTACCGGCAAAGAGATAGCAAGAAAATGTTTCTTTTGTGCGAAGGGGCAGGAAATATAAGATTTTCTTCATCCTGTTCCTTTTCGACATGGCTGTGTATTGAATGCAGTAAGGTATGTGAGATTGTTGAAATGTTGTTGAAATGTACACATCCAAGTACGAAATAAATAAATTGAATACAGTCTGCAGGGATGCAGTCCGTAAGCACACATGATTTCTTTATGACAAAAAAAAATAATTTTTTTTTTTTTTTTTATACTCTTCCTCCCCTTCCCCCCGGTCCGTGGGACAAATTTTCAAGCACCGCAAGTACAAAAAGGTTGGGGACCACTGGTATAACTGGAAGAGTTAGCCTTCCTTTGCTCGCCATGCGCCAAAGTTTATGGTCAGCTCCTCCCCGTCAGAAGCGCTTGTTGTTGTGTGAGCGTCTCGTGCTAGCTCAAAAAAGGAATCCAGCCTAGCTGCGTCAAAAAGTCCGAAATTGCTGCACTCTCTCACCTTCATTAAGGTCGCCCGATCATTAAACACTTGTTCAGAGTATTTATTTCGAGCTCTGCACAAGAGGGTGAAGAAAATAAGTAAAAGTTGATTCGGAGACCTCAGTGATGTTGCCCTCTGGGGAACACCATTGTGGATCTTTTCACATAATGTTTACAATCTTTATTGTTTAAAATGTGCTAAAAACAACTTTATATAAAGTATGCTGTTCTTAAAGCCAACATTTTATTTTCTAGTATCAATAAATTAGATTAATTACATTTTCAATCAATGTTAGATCGATATGTAGTATCTCCTGGAAGACCAATTAGTTAAATCGATTTTCTTCGATTGTAGGAATATAAATTGATCGACTAATATATCGATCAATCGTTACACCCCTAATTTTTTTTAGCAACAAATGCTTGGAATATTCTGTGGTATAATTATAAGATAAGCATTGTTTTTCTGTCAAAATAAACTATATTCAACAAAAAAGATAAAATGATGTGGCTCGCGGGCCTTTGGTTTGACACATGTGGCCTAGAACAGTGGTTCTCAACCTTTTTTCAGTGATGTACCCCCTGTGAAATGTTTTTAATTCAAGTACCCCCTAATCAGAGCAAAGCATTTTTGGTTAAAAAAAAGAGATAAAGAAGTAAAATACAGCACTATGTCATCAGTTTCTGATTTATTAAATTGTATAACAGTGCAAAATATTGCTCATTTGTAGTGGTCTTTCTTGAAATATTTGGAAAAAAAGATATAAAAATAACTAAAAACTTGTTGAAAAATAAACAAGTGATTCAATTATAAATAAAGATTTCTACACATAGAAGTAATCATCAACTTAAAGTGCCCTCTTTGGGGATTGTAATAGAGATCCATCTGGATTCATGAACTTAATCCTAAACATTTCTTCACAAAAAAAGAAATCTTTAACATCAATATTTATGGAACATGTCCACAAAAAATCTAGCTGTCAACACTGAATATTGCATTGTTGCATTGTAATGGATGGAATAGCCTACTTGATTTGATGTTCAGTTTATGAACTTACATTCATATTTTGTTGAAGTATTATTCAATAAATATATTTATAAAGGATTTTTGAATTGTTGCTATTTTTAGAATATTTAAAAAAAATCTCACATACCCCTTGGCATACCTTCAAGTACCCCCAGGGGTACGCGTACCCCCATTTGAGAACCACTGGCCTAGAAGATATGATCTAGACCAGGGGTGCCCAAACATTTTGACTCCAAGGGCCATAGTGAAAATGTGCCAATGGTCTGCGGGCCCTGCGATGAGGTGGCGACTTGTCCAGGGTGTACCCCGCCTTCCGCACGGATAAAGCTGAGATAGGCTCCAGCACCACCGCGACCCCAAAAGGGACAAGCGGTAGAAAATAAATGAATGGTCTGCGGGCCAAACAGCGATTTTTACCATGCAACAGCACTACCAGTGAGGAATTTAGCCTCATACCGCCATATACTGTATAAATATAAGTCATGTGGCTAATTCAGTTAACATGCATCTTTTATGTACATTTTTAACCTCAAAACATTCAAAAAGGTCATTTTCTGTAGTTGTTCGCCATTTCTAAGTTCTGTTCTTTAATCAGCTGTTCCTAGATATTTCACCTGATCGCTTTCAAACTTTACCTATACAGATTAGACATATGAAAAGAACTACATTTCGCAGAGTTTAAGTTTTCATTATCAGACGTGGGCGGAGCATGCTGACCAAATTTATTCCATAGAGTCACAACTTTCTTGTAGAGCAGGGGTCCCAAATTAAAAAATAACTGGTTAGCCTGTAAAAAAAATCTATCTATTTTACAATTAAAAAAAACTGGCAACTCAGTCACGAGAACTGTACTATAAAATGACAGTGTTTTATACACAAAATTACTGTAAATTTTAAACTGTATCACTGTGGTATTTACGTTAAAATTCTGGTGACTGAGCTGCTAGTTTTTGAATGTAAACTCTATGTTCCCTGTTTTTAAAGTGCATTACTAATAATTTAGAAAACAGTACCACTGTCATTTTTCCCGCTAAATTCTGGTGAGTGCTACTTTTTTACTGTAAAATCTATGTTCCCTGTTTTTACAGTGCATTACTTTAAATGCAAAAATAGTAGCACTGGTGATTTTACGGTAAATTTCAGGCAACTTACCATTTTGTTTACAGTTGAATCTACTGACTGTAGATTCAACTGTAGCATTGTGAACATGTCATCAATTTTGCAGCTTGAAAGAGGTCAGTATGAATATGTATTAAATTTGGTAGCTAACCTTTGGCGGGCCAAACAAAATGACACAGCGGGCCAAATGTGGCCCGCGAGCCCCACTTTGGCCATCCCTGACCTAGACACAATCCTGCATCTGAATTAAAGCTATTTTTCAGACGAAAAACTAAGTACAACTTGACCTGATGATATTTGGCAAGTATGGCAGTGTCTGACATATTTTCACATATGATTCACATTTTCATTATTAAATATAAATTGTTGAAAAACTAAGTACAACTTGACCTGATGATATTTGTCAAGTATGGCAGTGTCTGACATATTTTCACATATGATTCACATTTTCATTATTAAATATAAATTGTTGACAAATGTGCACTCTGGATCCACATGACCTTATAGCATCTGGCCAGCATTTTGTTCTATTATTAGGGTTTCCCCTGGATTGCCACTATATATGTGGTGGTGGGGGTGTGGCCAATATGACATCCTGATCATTTTGATTTGCAATAATGCATATATTTTCTATAAAAAGGCTAACAAATGTTGTATAAATATTAAAAACAAATATGTGCTGTTAGTTTTTAATTAAAAAAATATTATTATCAGAATCAGCTCTATTGGCTAAGTATGTTTAACACACAAGGAATTCGACTAGATAGACTGCTCTCTCTTGGTTCAATGCAATTTTAATTGCTACTGCTTATTGTAAAATGTAACACATGCTACACCATACTCAGCCCTCCCTAAATGTTGCAATTTAGTTTGCCAAATATGTAAACAGTCTTTTGAATTAGAGATGACAAAAAACTATCATATTTCAGATGTTTTTCAAACTCATTATGGCGAATCGTACGTAAATAATAAACTATATACCGCATATCCATTTATACTATACATTACCTAAATTTGTTTTCAAGTAAAAAAAAAATGGTTTTCATGTACAAAAAATACATACAGTTGGAGTCAAAAATTTACATACACTTGTAAAGAACATAATGTCATGGCGGTCTTGAGTTTCCAATAATTTCTACAACTGTCATTTTTTTGTGATAGAGTGATTGGAGCACATACTTGTTGGTCACAAAAAACATTCATGAAGTTTGGTTCTTTTATGAATTTATTATGGGTCTACTGAAAATGTGACCAAATCTGCTGTGTCAAAGGTATACAAACAGCAATGTTAATATTTGGTTACATGTCCCTTGGCAAGTTTCACTGCAATAAGGCACTTTTTGTAGCCATCCACAAGCTTCTGGTTGAAAATGTGACCACTCCTCTTGACAAAATCAGTGCAGTTCAGCTAAATTTGTTTGTTTTTCTGACATGGACTTGTTTCTTCAGCATTGTCCACACGTTTAAGTCAGGACTTTGGGAAGGCCATTCTAATGCCTTAATTCTAGGCTGATTTAGCCATTCCTTTACCACTTTTGACGTGTGTTTAGGGTCATTGTCCTGTTGGAACGCCCAACTGCGCCAAGACCCAACCTCCGGGCTGATGATTTTAGGTTGTCCTGAAGAATTTGGAGATAATCCTCCTTTTTCATTGTCCCATTTACGCTCTGCAAAACACCAGTTCCTTTAGCAGCCAAACAGGCCCAGACCATAATACTACCACCACCATCCTTGACAGTAGGAATTGGTGTTCCTGGGATTAAAGGCCTCACCTTTTCTCCTCCAAACATATTGCTGGGCATTGTGGCCAAACAGCTCAATTTTTGTTTCATCTGACCACAGAACATTCCTCCAGAAGGTATTTTCTTTGTGCATGTGATGTCAGATGAAACAAAACTCGAGCTGTTTGGCCACAATACCCAATCATGTGTGCTTATGGACTGTATCCCTGCAGACTGTATTGATCTACAGTGTTTCCCACACATTCATTTATTTGTGGCGGCCTGCCACGAAAGAATTACGTCCGCCACAAATAAAAAAAATAAAAATTTATTTTATTTTTTTTATTTGTTATTTTTTTTATTTTTTTTTATTTTTTTTTGTCCATTCCAGCTTCTTAGGAAAATCATATAGTTGATATAGATGCCCATATAGGCTGTTTAGATTTACTTTACAAAAGAGAAGTGTAGGATACTTCTCTTGTTGCCTTATTTGTATTTGACCACTACTGTTTTCTGTTTATTTGTTACTGACTGTGGCAGGACACCTCTGCCTCTGTTTCACTTTATGTTGCTGGTAAATAATATGGTTGTAGTAGTAGGCTAAAGTTAAATTATTTAGTATGCACTAATTAAAGGGGCAGAGCTTTAAGAGACATTTTAGCTTTTATATTTTATAAGATATATTTTTTGTAAGAACCACAATTAATAAATATATTTCAGTGAATAACTTATTGTTCAAATCTGTATATAAATATGTACATAAAGTGTTGTAATTATATTGTAAAATGGATGGATGGATGGATGGATGGACGTTTAAAACAAAACTGTTATTATTAATTAGTAAGTATACATTTTTTGAGCCTATTTAGGGAAAATCATATCATTGTAGTAAATTATGCAAATTACTCGATGATGTCATGGTGACCAAGCCCATAGCCACGCCCCCACCGCCACAGGTATCTTGGCAGTTTATGGGAAACACTGATCTATATTGATGTATAATGTAAGAACCAGAAATAATAACAGAAAGAAACAACCCTTTTGTGCGAATGAGTGGGAATGAGTGTAAATGGGGGAGGGAGGTTTTTTGGGTTGGTGCACTAATTGTAAGTGTATCTTGTGTTTTTTATGTTGATTTAATAAAAAATAAAAAAAATAAAAAAATATATATATATATTTTTTTTAAATTTCTTTTGCGGCCCGGTACCAATCAATCCACGGACCAGTACCGGGCTGTGGCCCGGTGGTTGGGGACCACTGCTGTAGGGTGTTTCGGATCGTAGGTAATCAGATGCAGTCAGGGGTGACCAGCCCTCGACTTAGATACACATTTTGTAGCTAATTACATTCCAGCCAGATGGGATTTTGCGTTTGAAATGTAATGGGAAAAAAAAGACTGAACCCACAAATCTTTGAATACATTTATTATTTTAAAGTTTACTTCGACTGCATGAACTATTGGAAGTCTTCCCCAACATGTCTCGGTCAAACAAAGAAAATCTATTTTGCATGGAGTTTTTTTTCTCCAAAAAATAGTTTTCGATGTCATAACACTCCATCAAAATTGCCAGTGAGCCCATTTGGAGCATATTTTGGAAAAAAAACAAACATGATTTACATGACATGCAAAGTGACCAAGATAACTAAATCTTTTGGGAATGATCGTACACAGACTGAAGTCTAAGGTCAGAAAATGTCTTGAAATTTCTTGGACATTTGTAGGTTTTAATAAATTTTTTATGACTTCTGTTGTTTTAGACCACCCTGTACCTGGAGTCTCACTGAAAATTGAATAAGCACATTGTTGCAAGAAAAAATTATGCTCATATATTTGAAACTGCAGAGAAATTCCACATTGATGATGACTGTACAGTGTACTTCTCTGACAGTGTCAGTAGGAAGTGTGCATGATTACTGTGTCTTTTGTCCATGAGTTTAAATATTTGTGTAATTGCATTGCAAGTTTTGTTCTACTGGCTTTGTGTTCATCTATTTTTTCCGAATTGTCATTTGATGCCCAACTAACGTGCGTGCGTCATGTGTAGTTGCAGGAAAAATGCACTAGTGCCGCAGCCACATTATTAGGCTTTGTTTTTAAAGTGAGCTTGTGTCAAAAGTGGTATGCATGTGTGAGAGAGTATGTTTGTGTGAGAGATACTGTGTGTGTCTGTAAAAGAGCGTTTGTGTCTATTTTGTGTTGAGCTGTTTAAAAAAGCATGTTTGTTAAACAAACATTTGCAAAAAGTAAACAAATTGCCCTGTCCCATGTTGGTAGTATTACAAACTTGAAAATGATCTGTCTCAGTTTCTTTTAATAAAGATGGAAAAACCTCTATTTATGGTTAATCGGGATAAGATATGAGTTAATTGCGGACAAAATGTAATTAATCGTAATTCAATATTTTAGGTGCTTCACAGCCCTCGTCAAAGTGTTACTTTGAACAGCACTACATAGTGGATGAGTACAGGTTTTAATCAATAATGTTGGGGCTTCTCAGGTGATGTCATGTTTAATGCATAGTGGAGATACAGTATATGCTCCCTGTATGGTTGCCTTCTTTAGTCTTCATTCGGGTGTTGCTTTTTTCCAAGCATCCTTCAGCTCTTGGTTGTTTAGCAACAGAGGATTCTTACTGGTTTGTAAAAAAAAAAGGGGGCACCCTTATGTGTGAGAGTCGGTGAATTGGCAATAGCAAGCACATTTCTATTTTCAGAGCTTTTACTTTCTTCTTATTTATAAATACAAGTACGAAAAATAATATTTGAAAAATTCGACAGTGCCCTTCTTTCTAACAATATTTCACATTGAGACACATCAACATAGAACCGTTTCCTGAAATGTACTCTTTAAAAGAGTCAACTTTTCACTCTTTTGTCACAGTCGTCTTCGTCAATACTATCAATCTTTTACAGCCCCTCTGTCTCACAAACACACTCACACGTCTTTTTTTTTTGTTTGCTTTTGAGATGTTGTTCCATGTTGCATCAGAGTAACGGTGAGACGCCACTGTGTGTGCTCGTCATATTTTATTCATCATAGCAGAGGCTGCGGCACCGAGCCTCGCTCCTTCCTGCCAGCTCAAAGTAGGCAGCTGTCAGAGAGCCCAAATCCCCAGATGCTTTGCCCATTTTACCTCTACATCATACAAAGAGCACATTTCATTGCAGGCAAAACTACGACCAGGCGTGCACACGTAGCTTTCCATCATTGCACAAGTGACCCTTTCTCAATTTCCTTTTGCTGTTTTGCTGCCTGATGTAACTTTTTACAACCTGATATCAGAAACTGCATAGTATCGTCCAACAAGGTATTCATGTGCAAGCACACTTGCTGCTATTTAAATAGGCGAAAGAAATGTGTTGATTAAAAATAACCATCTTAAACCATAAGTGCTTCTTAACAGAGGTCCACCTGTAATGAATGACCATTCATTGTTGCAAGTAGAGCAGTGTCACTGATTTATTGATGTCGCCACAGTGAATAACAACAACATATGAACAACAAGCACATCAACAGTTGACTAAAAATAGGATAAACATGCAGCAGGGGCTTCTAATGATGATAATTTTTAATTGGAAAAGATACAATGACAACAGGCCTCTGGTGCTGCTCGACCTTCACTGGCAGATTTGCGTGATGCTGATGAGGCCTCATGCTTCAGTTCACATTTTGCGCGGCATGTGAATACACACACACACTTTATGTTCCTCAAACAAATGTATCCAGACCGCTGCACCCGGCTCAGTGCCTGCACCATGGTGCACAGTGAGCGTCCCAAACAACACGCTGGTTCATACTCGGCACTGAGTGACAGATGAGCTGGCAGCTCTCATGCCAGACTTTCTTCCTTCTTATCAAAATGAAATAATGTCAGCGTCTGTGATAGTCAGATCGTTATTTAATGTCGCGGTGCTCAGCTTCCATTCTGTTCAACCCTTTTTAAAAGAATTGTTTTTTTCTGCGTGGCGTTTCAAATAAAAAGGCAGAAACACTTTGCATATTCTAATAGAGTTTTGTCTTTTTGCAGTAAGTGTTACCAAACTTTAGTCGGAGCGTGTGACAATCGAAAAATATAGGGAACAGCCACTGATCAGTATCGGAAAGTTTTTGTGAATAAGGGATAGAGATGTACAGTATATCGTGTACCTAGCAGTGGCAGGCCGTGCATTTCCCACCTAGGCCTTCAGTGATGTCCGACTTCAATGATTACCTTTTAAAATTGTCATGTCTGTGTTAATCATGTTTTTGTTTTGCTTGGGTTTTGGGCTCTTTTTAGTTCCTGGTTGCACTTCCTTGTTTGGTTTGGTTTCCATGGTCACCCATTAGTTTTCACCTGTCATGTCACACACCTGTTCACCTGTCTTGTCACGCACCTGTTTTCACTGATCACGTCACTATTTAAATCTGTCTGTTTCTGTTGTTCGTCCTGGTGTCCTCGCACTTTTTGATCCCTCCACTTCATGTCATGTCACAGTTCTTTGCCAAGTAAGTTTTGTTCATTTATGCCACAGTTAGTGTTTTTGTTTTATTGTTCATAGTTTCTGCCTTTGTGCAAGTTTTGTGTTTCTACCCAAGTTTTGTATTTCCGCCCTTGTGCAAGTCTTTTGTTTTGTATAGTCAAGTTTTCTACCTCCACTGTGAGCGCCTTTTGTTTATTCCTTTTTTTATTGTTAAATAAACATGTATTTAAATTCACGCCTCGCACGGGCCAATTTTCCTTTGCCTTCCGGAGAAGCAAAACCCAAGAACCCAGTTATGACAAAAATACCATCATTGATGTCACCACATGACCATTGCTGGAGAAATACTATACAGAAACACATTCGCGCGCGACTGGGTATTGTACAAAACGAGTTATTTTATGGCGCGTTTAAAAATCAAAAAACCCATATCAAAAAGCATATCTTATGTGGTACTGTCAAAATTAAAATTGCAAAAACCAATTCAAACGTGAAAAAATAAAGAAATAAAATATCTGAACTCACATTACATCGACATCGACTCACAAGATGTAGTTTCTCTTTAAATATCCTTCTTGAAAATGACTTTGCAATTATATGTGTTGTCTTGTCTAATCATAAAAGATGCAGACGAGGCTGGTTGGCTGACTTCTTAAAGTTTACTCCACAGCGTGCTCATCAAAAACATCCCGCTGCCGGCATGTCTACATTAAACAACCTAAACAGGGCTACTGCGCATGCTCTTCACTACTGTGGCATTCTGGGTAATGGAGTTGTTTTGTTACCTGGCTCATAACATCACTATATATCTGCCTTAGGCCATCTGGAAGGCCTTACTGACAACAACCCGTGATCTGATTGGCTATTGCAACTGTCTATCACTGCATGTACGTTTGTACACTTACAGTGCAGAGACACCAGCATTGCTGAATCTGAAGGCTTCTGGCAGATTTGGTACAGCATGGCAACATAAACTAGCTGATTTATGATTGGATACAACTCTATAAACTAAAAACAACAGCGCTGGAAGGAGCATAATATGACATCCATCCATCCATTTTCTACCGCTTATTCCCTTCGGGGGCGCTGGAGCCTATCGCAGCTACAATCGGGCGGAAGGCGGGGTACACCCTGGACAAGTCGCTACCACATCACAACACAGATAGACAGACAACATTCACACTCACATTCACACACTAGGGCCAATTTAGTGTTGCCAATCAACCTATCCTCAGGTGACATGAAAATAATATTAATACTTTTAGATATTTAGGGAAAGTAGATTAAAAATTACTTTTATCTTTAATTATGATCGTGACTTTTGATTATGTTAGGCCAGCAGAGAAGGCCTTGCTGGCCCTGACGGCCCACCACTGGTACCTAGGGATGGGAATCGAAAACCGGTTCTTGTTCTTGGTATCAATTCCTTGGAATCGCTTGCCATTTTGTCTAGCGGTTTTCTTAACGTTTTTTTCGGGTGGGGATGACATCATTGCGCAACGTGCGTAGTGACGTCAGCAACATGGCGGCACCAGGTGTAAAAAGCGCCCTGATGTTTGCCGACATTTTACTAAAAAAGATTGCAACAGCGCTACTTTTAATCATTCCAAGGTTGCTATTTCATCAAGAGGAGGATATATGAGCAATATGCTGAAACATTTGAACATACAGCATGCAATGGATGTCACGTTTATTAACCGCGACAATCTCGTCCCAGGCAGCAGCAGTCATCTGACGTAAATACAACAGGTACAAATACCGCCGATAATTTTAGCGCTAGTACTTGTTATTACTTGAATGCCTTACCTGAGGTCCATGTACGTCGCGGCCATTCGTTTAAAATAGTTGAACATACAAATCCACCTTTCCCGTTCTTTGGTTTGATAATAAAAAAAAGGAAAATGGATCGTTATCCTTTATCCATGATTTGTTATCCGATTTTAATGATGTTTTTAAAAATCGAAAATGGGAATCAAAACAGCGACTGGAAAACAAATTTTTCTATTCCCTGTTCAAGGTTTGGACATACAGTCTCGGTCAAAAGTTTACATACGCTTGTTAAGAACATAATGTCATGGCTGTCTTGAGTTTCCAATCATTTATACAACTCTTATTTTTTTGTGATTGAGTGATTGGAGCACGTACTTGACATCACATGGACAAAGATAAGACCTTTTGGAGGAAAGTTCTGTGGTCAGATGAAACATAAATTGAGCTGTTTGGCCACAATACCGAGAAATATGTTTGAGGAGAAAAGGTGAGGCCTTTAATACCAGGAACACCATGCCTACTGTCGAGCATGGTGGTGGTAGTATTATGCTCTGGGCCTGTTTTGCTGCCAATGGAACTAGTGTTTTACAAAGAGTAAATGGGACAAGGAAAAAGGAGGATTACCTCCACATTCTTCAGGACAACCTAAAATCATCAGCCCGAGGTTGGGTCTTGGGCGCAGTTGTGTGTTCCAACAGGACAATGACCCCAAACACACGTCAAAAGTGATAAAGGAATGGATATATCAGGCTAGAATTAAGGTTTTAGAATGGCCTTCCCAAAGTCCTGACGTGTGGACAATGCTGAAGAAACAAGTCCATGTCAGAAAACCAACAAATTTAGCTGAACTGCACCAATAAAACACCGGCTGTGTTTGTGTTGCTGCAGCTGGCCAAAATACACAGCTTCCCACTTACAGCTTTCTTCTTTGCTGTCTCCACTGTTCATTGAACAAATTGCAAAAGATTCACCAACACAGATGTCCAGAATACTGTGGAATTTTGCGATGAAAACAGACGACTTAATAGCTGGCCACAATGCTGTCCCAAAATGTCCTCTACAATCCGTGACGTCACGCGCAGGCGTCATCATACCGAGACGTTTTCAGCAGGATATTTCGCGCAAAATTTAAAATTGCACTTTAGTAATCTAACCCGGCCGTATTGGCATGTGTTTCAATGTTAAGATTTCATCATTGATATGTAAACTATCAGACTGTGTGGTCGGTAGTAGTGGGTTTCACTAGGCCTTTAATGATCGCTATCACTGGAGAACAATGGCTTAACATGTTGCACACCAAGCAAAAGCCACGCCCAGCCACAGCTAAGCTAACTTTAAACAACATCAATAAATGTTATGTAAACTTTTAAGAAGTTACAGCAGAGAGTCCGTATCTATAAACAGGAAATTAACAAGTAGATTAATAAGAGTTTAGAGAGGAAAAAGCAAGTGTTGGTTTGTCAGCATTGTCACAGCCAATACACGACATGTAAGGGAAGGGCGATCCATCCATATATTAGTGGTGTCAATACAAAGAGTAGTATCAGTATATGATCAATACTAGAGTGATTAGGTTGATATTTTTGTTTTCTGAAAATCTTTTTTTGTTTTGTTTTGTTAAAGTTTACAAACTCAGGAAATAATTCCCTGGACACGGTAGGACTTTGGGGTCAAAAAGCAAATGATTTAAAGGCCTCCTGAAATGAAATTTTCTTATTCAAACGGGGATAGCAGATCCATTCTATGTGTCATACTTGATCATTTCGCGATATTGCCATATTTTTGCTGAAAGGATTTAGTATAGAACAACAACGATAAAGTTCGCAACTTTTGGTCGCTGATAAAAAAAAAGCCTTGCCTATACCAGAAGTAGCGTGACGTCACAGGAGGAAGGATTCCTCACAATTCCCCGTTGTTTACAATGGAGCGAGAGAGATTCGGACCGAGAAAGCGACGATTACCCCATTAATTTGAGCGAGGATGAAAGATTTGTGGATGAGGAACGTTAGAGTGAAGAACTAGAGAGGCAGTGCAGGGTGTATCTTTTTTCGCTCTGACCGTAACTTAGGTACAAGGTCTCATTGGATTCCACACACTCTCCTTTTTCTATTGTGGATCACGGATTTGTATTTTAAACCACCTCGGATACTTTATCCTCTTGAAAATGAGAGTCGAGAACGCGAAATGGACATTCACAGTGACTTTTATCTCCACGACAATACATCAGCGAAGCTCTTTAGCTACTGAGCTAACGTGATAGCATCTGGCTCAAATGCAGATAGAAACAAAATAAATAAATCCCTGACTGGAAGGATAGACAGAAGATCAACAATACTATTAAACCATGGACATGTAACTACACGGTTAATAATTCTCAGCCTGGCAAAGCTTAACAATGCTGTTGTTAACGACGCTGAAGCTAACTTAGCAATTTAGCAACCGGACCTCACAGAGCTATCATAAAAACATTAGCGCTCCACCTACGCCAGCCAGCCCTCATCTGCTCATCAACACCCGTGCTCACCTGCGTTCCAGCGATCGACGGCACGACGAAGGACTTCACCCGATCACAGATGCGGTTGGCGGCTAGCATCGGCTAGCGCGTCTGCTATCCAAGTAAGTACTCCTTGTTGTGTTGCTATAGCCAGCCGCTAATACACCGATCCCACCTACAACTTTCTTGTTTGCAATCTCCATTGTTCATTAAACAAATTGCAAAAGATTCACCAACACAGATGTCCAGAATACTGTGGAATTGTTCAATGAAAACAGAGCAGTTTGTATGGTGACACATTGGGTACGAATACTTCCGTTGCCGTCGTGACGTCACGCGCATACGCATCAAACATAGACGTTTCCAACCGGAAGTTTAGCGGGAAATTTAAAATTGCACTTTATAAGTTAACCGGGCCGTATTGGCATGTGTTGCAATGTTAAGATTTCATCATTGATATATAAACTATCAGACTGCGTGGTCGGTAGTAGTGGGTTTCAGTAGGCCTTTAAATTAGTACTAAATAGTAGTTTTTTATTTTTGCTTAGTTATTGTGCACTGTGAGTGTGAATGTTGTCTGTCTATCTGTGTTGGCCCTGCGATGAGGTGGCGACTTGTCCAGGGTGTACCCCGCCTTCCGCCCGATTGTAGCTGAGATAGGCTCCAGCGCCCCCCGCGACCCCGAAGGGAATAAGCGGTAGAAAATGGATGGATGGATGGATATTGTGCACTATTGACTTTGTTTTGATCAAACTATTTTATGTAATAAAAGAGAATGAGGATCTAGTTTAAATATAGTGATGATGTCACCATAAATAAATTGAAAAATGTACAGTTAATACATGTGATCGGTATCAGTGTTGGTATCGGCCGATCTCATTCATCGATGATCTGTATCAGAATTGGCAGTATAAAACCCAGATTGGAACATCCCTAGAAAACTAACCGTATGGTATTCCTATACTTAGCTTCTATTATTGAAATAGGCTAATATTTGTTGAAGCGCGTTTTCCTGTGATCTGCAAACATTACTAGAGCAAAGAACACGATGCACCTCAGGCTAATGTGTTTATACAAGTGTTAAAAGGCTTTAAATTTTGAATATTCTGTTTTCCGGCTTCCTCCCTCTGTCTCTATCTAGAAAAGTGCAAGCGGGGGGCATGACGAGAGCATAAGAGAAGAGTGCAACATGCAACAGGTCCTCCACTAAATTGTTATTTACTATAAAGTAAAGACTACTCAACTGTTTAATTAAAGCCAACTGTTTAGTGTGCTTCATGCTGAGACAACAGCCTGCTGTTTAATGATCTTGTGTTGTCTGAAGTGATCCCAGCATGTGGTACTTAGGATTAGGATCCCCCCTTCACCCACGACATTGTCTTTTTTAAGGACTTGAATCGTCTTCCTAATTGACGCGGCCTTATCTGATTCTCGAATACTGGTCAAAATCCTAAACAAATAAATGCCTGTCGAAGCGTACTTGCTCGGCTAAGCAAAAAGAGCATTTGCAATGATTTTTTTTTATCTTGTTGGAAATTGATTTAGCTGTTTAAGAGGAGGTTCTGCGCTCACAGTAGTGGTTACTAAAATGAGGGAGAAATGACTCCCGCAGGCGGCAAGTGGAGGTTTTGTCAATACCTATCACTTCTAATGCAAGAAGCGGCATCTCGACACCTTTTCATTTCACGTCCGCTGTCTGCAGTGCTTCTGCTGCACTTTCCCCACCGCTCATGTAACTGTAATAGTGGCTGCTTTTAAGATAAATATGCAATCATCCTCCTAACCCTTTCATTCCTTTCCCACTCTGGACTTTGAGAGTGAAGGGCTGGCTGCACGTCAACAGGGCTCCAGGAATCCGCCTCTTCCTTGAGGACTCTCTGGCAAAGTGGCTGCTCGATCACGTAGGAGCTGGAGTGTGCGTCCTACAGTAGAGGGCCTGTCTTGTGTCTTCTTGCACTGCAGAGCACGAGGCTGTTTTTTCCCCCCTCTTGCACAGCCCAAACTGAGAGGTGGTCATGTGATGCATCCCTTAGAGAATTGCATCCCACAGCATCACTGAGTTTCCTAATCATAACAAGTTGGACAAAAACATGTATGCTGATACTGGTAATTTTATATCCTGATAACATTATATAACTTGATATAGTGTTGTTCTTTAAATTGTATATATATATATATGTATATATATATATACAGTATATGTTTATGTATATTAGGGCTGTCAAAGTTAACGCGATAACACGTTAACTATACATTTCAATAACTGCTCCAATTTTTTTTACGGGTGATTAACGCACACACGTCCATTTTGACCCTCGGGCCGTGCCGTAGCGGGGAATCTTGGCTACAGTTCACTTGCTACTGATATAGCCACAAGCGAGCAGAAATGGACAAAGGAAAGTCATCTACCTTATGGAAATATCAGGTTCAAGGTGTTCTCCTGGCAGCAAACGCCTGCTGTGCGCGTAGTTCAGGTGGGTGGTGCTTCACTTCCGTGTTTAGATTACGGTTAAGGTGCAGTGATAACATAACATTTAGATTATTACTGGGACTGATTTAGTAAGTAAGATGACATAAAAGTTCAACAGAAATAAAAGACGGTCGGCAGGAAGTCGAAAGGAGACTGTTTTATTGCAAACGGTCGATCCAACATCAAAACATGTCAAGACACTTTCTCAAAGCAGTTACCGTATTTTTCGGAGTATAAGTCGCTACGGAGTATAAGTCGCACCGGCCGCAAATGCACAATAAAGAAGGAAAAAAACATATATAAGTCGCACTGGAGTATAAGTCGCATTTTTTGGGGAAATTTATTTGATAAAACCCAACACCAAGAATAGCCTTTTGAAAGGCAATTTAAAATAAATAAAGAATAGTGAACAACAGGCTGAATAAGTGTACATTATATGACGCATAAATAACCAACTGAGAACGTGCCTGGTTTGTTAACGTAACATATTATGGTAAGAGTCATTCAAATAACTATAACATATAGGACATGCTATACGTCTACCAAACAATCTGTCACTCCTAATCGCTAAATCCGATGAAATCTTATACGTCTAGTCTCTTACGTGAATGAGCTAAATAATATTATTTGATATTTTACGGTAATGTGTTGATAATTTCACACATAAGTCGCTCCTGAGTATAAGTCGCACCCCCGGCCAAAATATGAAAAAAACTGCGACTGATAGTCCGAAAAATACGGTACACACTTTTCCGGCTTTAAAATAAAAGCGCTGCATCCGGTTTAACTGCATTTACAAAATAAAGATGTCTTATACTACAATAATGCTTTGTCAATAGGGGTGGGTACCGGATCCGGTACTTTTTTGGCACTGACCGAAACCAGCCGGTACTACCGGGCACCGATTCACGTATGATCCAGTGGTGCCATGTTTCGGTTCCTGGGTTGCGCGTGACGTCACTTCTGTTTAAATTAGCACTTGCGAGTGTCGAGTACTTGCTAGCACTTGAGAGAAAAACAGGCGATTTCGAAGCGGGCATGCTCTTAGTAATCTTGCAACCCATCAAGGTTTTATGACAAAAACCCAACCATGCCAAATAGAAAACGCTCTAAAGTGTGGCTCATTTTTTCCAAATGCCGATGCAGATTACGCTCGCTGCAGTATTTGTGACGTAAAAATCAAGGCAAGTGGCGGGAATACTTCCAATCTGAGGAAGCACCTGGTTAAAGACAGGATTTTTCTCATGGCTGAAGAGTGCAACCAAGTTACATGAACGACTGCAACTCCTGCATTTGGCTCCTTTAGCAACTCGGCTGCAGCCAACAACACGGGGGGAGAAATAGTGTTAACATTTGGTGGCGATATCAGCGACACCATCATCCTCTACGTCTGCTCCAGGTAAAAAGCCTAGTGTAAACGAATCCATTAACTTTGCATTTTAACTTGCAATAGTTATCATAATCAGCTCCGTTCCTCATTACTTTGTAATGTTAATGTAAAGTTTTTGATTCACTTTCATTTGTAGTTTAAAAGAATGAAAGAATATATGCATCATAGCAAATCATGCAATGACGTCATATCGACCATAAGCCCCAACCACGCCCCCACTACCACAAGTATTTTGGCAATTTAGGAGAAACCTGAGGGCGGGTTGTTTCTGACTGGCTGAAGTATTGTGTAAATTATTTTATAACATATTCTGGTTGAGTCCTCCATTACAAAATGGTTAGCAGGCTGAATATTACATCTTAATTAAAATAGGGAAGGTTCAAACATTGCCATGCAGCAATATGAAGACCATTAACTTGTACAACACGTAATGTACAGAATATCAGCAGCATTTATTCAGGTAGAAATATATATACAGTATATTTATATATCTCCATTTTCTACCACTGGTCCCCTCGGGGTCGCAGGGGTGCTGGAGCCTATCCCAGCTGTACTTGGACAAGTCGCCCCCTCATCACAGGGCCAACACAGATAGACAGACAACATTCACACACTAGGGTCAATCAACCTATCCCCAGGTGCATGTCTAATCAAAGATGAGTGAATTATGTTACTTTTAGACTGTCAACTATTGTCTCAAATTGGACAAACCATCCAGTCAAACCGTCAATAGTCCATCTATTGAATGCTTTGAAATACATAACCTGGATGAATGAGAACATCGATAGACACACATTAGAACAATATGCAATCATCTATATTTGGGTTTACAGTATGTAGACTGGAAAGCGCCCTGTTCTGCACAGGAGAAGTTCTTTCAGCCAATTTACACTGTTATCATTACAACTTTTTGCATATACTGTATACCACTTTTGTTTGGCCAGCAGGCCAAGAATGCAAGGCTCCAAAATTATATCACTCCAATGCCAGACACAGAGGAGAGAGAATAAAACTTAACAAAACCCAGCTTCTTGCGATCATGTTATTGCAGTAATTAAAACTTCAATGTCTATTTGATGTGGATTAATGTTTTGCAAATATCAGTTGTTCGGTCAGTGTGACTTTTTAAATCCAAAACAAAGCCAGAAAGGGAGTTAGTTCATTTTCCCTCTTTTTTGAATCACTAAAAACGTTATTGGTGCTTTCTGTCTTCTGTCCTCCTCCTCCTGCTTTGTCCGGCGTTTTCACAGCCTCCTTTTTACTTTCACTATGGGTGTGGCGATCAGCTTTTCTGTGCCCATTTCTGGTGGTGGATCTCCATTCTGTGCGGCAGCTCGGTTTCCTTTTTCCATAGCCGGGTCGATCAATTGGCTTCTGGACCACCTTGTGTGCATTTCGTCGTGTCTTGATGATGGTTGGAGTGCGTAACACGTTAAATGGCTGACTGTATGATTGTGTGAGTGCGTTTGATTAACAATTTCATTGGTCCACTGTGACCCGTTGGGATATTTCATTGGTCTGATGTGACGAGGCTAAATTTATTGGCGGCATGTGAAGTTTGTGAACACGGTAAAATACATAAATTAGCCGCAGCATTGTTTAAAGCTCAAGGTTCAGACTACAGGAAAAATTTAGCAGCTTATAGGCCGGGATTTACGGCACAGTAGTTATTTGTCAGGTTTCGGATCGTAACAATATTAACATTTCCTATCATGGTTATTGTGACCAAAGTTATCACAATCATCAATATCACAGCGGTATTGTTGTATGTGCTCAAAACACACTGAAAACTCCTGATTTTTTTAAATAACCAAAATAAATAGGCCCATTGTTGGAAAGCCAACTGATAAGAGGGTTCTGGTGGGTGTTGTAGTGTCCTACTCTGTTCAGCCGTCCTTGAACACACCATGTCATGTTGTACATAGTGTAGATCGATCACTCCGGACTAAGAGAGCACAGCTTGTAGCTTGCAACAACTCCCAATTTGATTTTAGATTCTCAGGGTGACCATTCAACTTAGAATTAATTCTTGATTCAACACAATTCTTGATTCAAACCGATTCTTTCAATACATTATTTGGTATAAATCTTATAATAAAACCATTTCAAAATGAGTTATAGGTTACAAAAGCTCCTATTGGAGATGGCCGAAAAACATATATTTAAAAATTCTTCTAAAAAAAATATGGCAATTATGAATAGATTTAGAATCACAATACATTAGAATTGCAATTCAGATGCAAATTGGTTTATTTCAGCACCCCTATTTACTTTGTCACCTATACCTAAAAAATATTTTATGCAAATAGTTTAGCATACACAAATTGGTTGTAGCATCTTTAATGTACAAAACGTATCAAACTGGCCCCCCGCATTCATTCATTTGTCAGTATGCGCTGGGGCCACCTGAATGCACGGGTCCCACCCATTCAGGGGCCCCCGATTTTGGCAACAGATCATCAGATTGATTGTAAAGGCTTGACATACCTCACTTTGCATGTAATGAGTTAATATCACATATTAGTTTCACGTTTGAAGTTTATTGCTGACATGAATGGACTTGTACTCGATATTCAAATTTTTTGAGTTACACCTGTATAATATAATAACTGAGAGAAAATCTGGTGGCAAGAAAACATCAATTGAACATTCACCTACCAAAATTTAGGATTATCTACATTTGCAAATTGTGCAAGCTTTTGACCACAAACTTAGTTGCTTCTCTGTGACATTCGTCTACCGGCAGACATGAACTGGGGCGAGTACTGTCCGCCTTGGAGCCGGTCAGATGCTGTTTCTCGTCATGTTCATCTAAATGAGAAGGGATTCATTTCAATTTAACAATAAAGTTAACATGACAGGCGGTTAGTTAGTACCTGTTGTATTCAGATGTTGTGCTTGCGTTACCACTGCCTGGGATGAGATCGGAGCGGTTAAAAAAACGCGACTTTCATTTATAATTATTGCATTCTATGTGTTCAAATGTTTCAGCATATTGCTCATAGGCCCTCCTCTTGATGAAATAGCACCTTACATGTATTACAAGTTGCAATCTTTTCTTGGAAAATGTTAATGTTTGTTCTGACCGAGCAACGCCATTTTGCAATGTGACGTCACTATACACGTTGCGTAATGGTGCCATCCCGACCCGGAAGAACTGTTAAGAGAATTGCTTAACAAAATAGCAAGCAATTCCAAGGAATTGATACAGTGAGAACTGGTTATGAACAAGAACTGGTTTTCGATTCCCATCCCTAGGTAAAATCATGGTTTGTTTTCACACTGTGTTTTCGGGGTGAGGCAGAGGTGTTGACGTTTGGGGGCGGCCCCCCAAAATCCCTTCAGCACTGATACAGCCGTGTATAAGGAGAGTATGGCCGACTAAACGAGAGGCGCCGTCTTTGCTACCAATGATGTGCGTGGCTGTGCCCGTAAGCATGCAATTGCAGTTGTTGTGACGTTAGTTTTCCTGACAAAATCAACCAAAAATATAGTTCGAAATATAATCATAAACATACTCCAGCTCATAAACATGTTTTCAATGCGTCTAAGTATAATTTTGGAAAAATTTAGTGGTCGTATTCGACGCACTCTTGCCACTACATTCATGCAGTGTCAAGTTACCAGCTGGCTCTCTAATACCCTCCTGCCGACGCAACGTACGTCAGAAAATACACGACCAAAAATGTAGATATTACCATAATTTTGCCAAACTCCTCGTCAGCTTTGGACCAAGCACTCAACGAGTGAATCACAAAACGAATGGGCAATCAGCGAGTCTAAAAAATCAGTGTGCAAATCGATCAATTTAAAATATATTTGGCAGACTCACAGTAAAATGTATAGCTTATTTTAATAGGGATTCCAATTAAGTTTTTACTCACAGTTCCAAGGCGATAACCCTCCAAAACTGAAATCAACGTCTGTGTTCGCAGGCCACTCGCGTAGAGAGAACGGTGTCACTACTGTCACTACCGCAGCTCTGTTCAGTTCTACATTCCACAGCCATATGCGGCTTCTGGTCCAATAGTTGCCCGAAACCTTGTCTTAACAATCATAAAAATAGGTCTTTCAAAGACACAGGTAAACGGGTCCTTTTTTAGCCCGTCGGCTTTGTTAGCCCCCAAGCAGCACTCAACACCGCATGTTTACCTGGCAAAAAACTCCTCAAATAAAAGAAATGTCTATTGACGAAGTGCAGCATAGCGTAGGGTCAGCGTCAAAGTTGGTAGCAATCATGGCGCTTTGAAGTCACATAAGAGCCTTTTGACCAATCATTGAGGAGAATGCCTGAAACCGGGTTGGCCAAACTCTATCTATACATGGCTCTGAGCCCCGCCTTCGGTTAGTATGTGTATGTGGGTCTTGGTAGAAAAAGTTTAGACACCTCTGCTGAAAGAGAACCTGAGCTTGCACTCTGTTCAAAGAAGAGCTAAGAAATTGAAAAGTAATTGTCTTGTTTGCCTCGAAATAGTTGAACATCTCCTCAAAAACCTTCCTCCTGTTATTTTTACATCTTTGCCTTAGTCAGGAAAATAAGGTCACCTTTCAAGGCGCACCGGAGTACAGCAAAGTAATTCAGTGTTCACACAGAGAACTGAGCCAAACAGTCACATATTTGCGCATCCTCAGCAAAACATCAAATGTACATCGTTTTCCAAATCTGTTGGTACAGCTTGACGATAGGTTGCCCTGAGAGTTAAATTTTAAGATGCACAGTTGAAGCTTGCTTCACTAAAGTTCAATGCAGCGGCATTTACTTTTTCCAACTCTTTCCTTGTCCGCCTGACCAAACAAACATTTGCCGAGGCCCTCTGCAATCCCCACTTAAGTCCACTCGAGCAGAGAGGCCTGAGATTTGCAGCATAACTGAGCTTGGAGAATTTGCTTTTAATTAAAGCTGAGATCCTCCGTGCTTAGTGCAGGTGGGAGAGGAGAAGGGGCAAAAGGTCTCTTTGGATAAAACTGCTAATATTCCTTCGGGCCATGAATGAGCAGCTTTGTTCAGGGTGAATAGTAGAAGACATCATTTGATCTCCCACTGATGGAGTCTCCTCGCTGCAGAATAATTGCTTCTTTTATAAAGCCGTTTAAGAGGCTCAATTCAAGTGATTGTTTGTCAAATGGACATCTATGTGGACGGAGCAGGAGGTGGGCGTGTCAGCCACTGAGAGTGCATGATTCCTCAAGGGATCTGTGCTAGTTTATCTTTCTCCTCTGTGCTCTGTGTGTCATGTGTTGCCTTGGGGATATTTTCAGATGTTTCCAATTTTTTTGCCACTGATTAGTTCTATTTTTTGCCTTTTTTCTATTGCCTAATTGAACGGTGAGGCTTGGTGCCTACAGACACAATAGAGCTGCCGCTATTTTCCTTCTGAGTGTGTCAGTTACAAATGACTCTTTAATAGAGCGGCATCCTAACCGTCAATCACTCCATTACAAAGCTGTGACTTAATGCTTCTGTGCAGCGGTCAAAGAGGAGGATTACATTATTTTTAGAGCCTTTAACTTACCTCTTTCAATGTTTAAGGTCAGCATCGAGCTTAATGGACCATTGAGTATTATCAGGATTACAAAGAGCTCTTTCCCTGCCATCCTGGGCTTAATTTTTAAGCTTCATAGGCCAAGTTTAAATTGTCTTTCTGTGATTGGTTTGTTTTGCTTCTGCAATGCCAAGTGCACTTGTATTTAGAATTACCCCTCAGGCTTTGGACAGCTGCAGCAAGGGTTTAACATCGAAATCAGTACTGTACCCCTAAAGACTATATAACAATTAATTCACAGCTTTTGTGTTGATCTCTTCCAAAACTTGTAAAAGAAAACAGTGTTCCTATTATGAGAAGTGTCTGTTGTATACTAGAAAGTTGGCAGAGAACATTGAGTCCTCCATGCAAAAAGTGGTCAATAGATCACTTATTAGATTTAGCAGTAATTAAAATCAATTCAAAAATGCAAAGAGCAAAACTTTGTTCCAGTGTACCAATTCAGGAAATTGAATAACCCTTTCAGGGTCATGAAGCCTAGATGCCCCCTGGACTGTGTACCAATTCATGAAATTGAATAACCCTTTCAGGGTCATGAAGCCTGGATGCCCCCTGGACTGGTTATCAGTCAGGCATCAATTAATTAACGAACTAAATTTTACACCTATGAAGAACTTATAGTCTCCAATGAATGTGCCATGCATATCATATGTGGCCTTGTTTACACTGCACAACAAATTTGATTTGTTTGCCCTCAAGTTACATTTTTTTGCCAGTCTAAACGCTTCAAAGTGCTTCAAATCTGATCTTTTGACATCAGATTCAGACCACATAAAGAGGTAGTCCTGAATCTGATTGGAATCTGATCTTTTCAAATGTGACTTCAATCTAAACGCAAAGCGACCTAAATGCGACCCGAATGTGACTTTTTCATCAGCTTTGGGCGAGCTAGGCCACTCGTGTGCGTCGACAAAGACGAAATCGCCAGCGAATATTTTATCACCGCATCCGGTTTCAGTGAGCAAAGTCTTTTTAAGACAACCACATTTCGATGCATCACTTGCCAATAGTGCACAAATAATAGGTTATATGTATTATTTTGATTCCGAAGAAATAGCGATTGTTGAAGGACCGGAATTGACGCTGTGGCGCATTTGCTTACATGTGAGTTGAAAAATAAAGCTCCCATAGATCCAAACTGATGTCCGTGTCTCCTCTACTTAACAGCCATTAAAAGATTAAAACTCTTGCAAATATATTACACTATATACACCCATCCATACATTACATTACTGTATTTTTCGGACTATAAGGCGCAATTAAAATATTTTAATTCTCTTAAAACTCGACGGTGAGCCTTATAACCCGGTGCGCCTAATAATTTTGGTTGTGCTTACCAACCACGAAGCTATTTTATTTGCTACATGGTGAAATGATAAGTGTGACCAGTAGATGGCAGTCACAAATAAGAGATACATGTAGACTGCAATATGATGGCAGTCACACATAAGACATACGTGTAGACTGCAATATGGCTCAAGTAAACAACACCAACATTTTAAATGTTCCAATGAAAATATAGAACATTACACACGGCGCTCAAAAATCTATCAAAATGTTTTAGTACGACTTTGGTAAGCTATGAAGCCGCATCGCTTGATGGATTGTACTGCGCTTTAACATATGAGTATTATTATGGTGTATGTATAAGGTAAGACATATTATCTGGCGTTTTGTTTTTTACAATATTATGCAAAATAAACTTTTCTTACCTTCTGATACCTGCTGATCTGTATTTGGGATCCGCATAAGTCCTAGCAAGTAGCATTCATCCTCCGCTGTTGCCATTTCTAATATAACGTAGTGTAAAGTTCTTACTTTTATCTATTAAGGTGTGTAGCCATAGCCAGAAGTAGTCTTTGCTATTAAGTAGATTGTGCCGGTCTCGTCTTTTGTTGAGCCCTAAAAAGTGTTTTAAGTTTAAGTATTGTATTAATTACACGCCAGTTTTATTGTAAGGTTCAGTAGTTTTATTAACCATATATGGAGGTGTTGAAATCGTCATGTGAAATCGCTCATTGTAATCTGTAGCATGTACATTATATGGCAAATCAAATGTAAATTGGCATTGAGCTAGTGCATTTTGAAAAGTGAAGCCCTACTGTACTTTTGTGCAAATTCTGCTTTCTTTGTTGGCATGGAAAATTGTTAAGTGTTGTTGAGCTCGCTCTGAGTACTTGACTGCTTGTTTTCCGGCCAAGTGCTTGAGCTGATGCAGAGACTGCAACCGGACGTGACATGAGGTGCAACAAAGATATCGAAATGATGGCACAGTTTGATTTGACCTGAATGGGTACCCGGTAGTACCTACGGCTTTCCATCGAATTTGCTACCCATTCTCACTGTTCATTGTAAGAATCCAGTATCAGACTACTAAATAATAGTGATGGGGAATTACAGAGAGAAACACATGAATATTTCCTGACCAAAGGTTAAACCAATTGATGGACTGATGTTTATCTTGCTATAAAAGTATTTCCATTACTCTGGATCTGGAAGCCTTCTTCTAATTAGGACATTTCAGGGATAAGTTTGAGGCATTTTAAAAGCCACATTTTTTTCTTTCCCTTGCACACTTTTTTCACATTCATCTACTGTATCAGTGGTTTTCAAACTTGTTTCACCATATACCACCTCAGAAAACTCTTGGGTCTCCAAGTACCACCATAATGACCAACTTTAAAATAAAGTACCAAAGTAGGCCCAAGTATTCATTAAAAAAAAGGCAGATGTTTTATTTAACAATTATATTTAAGATTTCTGGCCACTGTAACAATACACACAACGCACAAACATCATCAACAATGATAATCCATATACAGTACATATTTACAGATTTCTTTGGCGTACCACTAGATGGAGTAGGGGTATACGTCCCACGGTTTGAGAATCTCTGTACTATATCATACCAAGTGACCCATTATCTGCAGTTTCTACCCAAGAAAACAATGAAAGTTTCAGTTCACTTGTTTGTCTTGTCAGTAAAGACTCATTGTGAACACACCCCTTTTAAGCGGCCTCTCTAGGCTTGACTCCTCAGCTGCTTAGAGGAGTTAATAGAAGGTTTTTTTTTTAGAAGTTTGGATGTTTTGGTGCTGAAAACGTATCAGAAACTCATGGGACTCTAAAGCTCAACATTTTGTGATGTAGACATTCTGCTCCACTTTTGAGTCCTTGTGGAAAATATGTAAATATGTGCTATTTTACTGTCGAACTGGGCTATTTTCTTTTCACTTCTTTCTAGAGCAGAAATGGCAGATTTTGACAGTTCAAATAAAGTGCCACAATCACAACTTTCAGTGGGATTTGTATTTGTGACACACACACACACTTACTACACTACAACACTGTGGATGATGTAGCATGTCACATCCAGCTGTGAGACTGGGTTCTAATCATAGCTCAGACCTCTTTGTGTTATCTTCTCCCTGTGTATGTGTACATTTTCTCTGGATACCCCTGTTTTCTTCAACCATCCCAAAAATATGCATGTTAGGTTAAATGAAGACTCTAATTTGGGTTTCCACAAAATGCATAATGGCTGCTGAATGGCTCCGCCACAGCGATGGACCCAATTTGTTTTAATTCTAGTCAATGTGTCAGTTTCCACTGTCGTGGGGACGCACTGTGCACTGCACCGGCACGGCGCTGTCAAATGTATGCAGAGCTTCTATTTTTGCCATACAACGAAGCACGGCGGATTCATTCAGCAAAAATCAGCCTGTGCGGGACAAAAAGTCATGCACAGACACGAATAAGTTATCTGGTTTATTTTCAAAAATAAAATACCTTAGAGCATATTTACACCTTGAAAGACCCTAATTGACAGAGACAGACCTGCAATTAGCAATTATAATCGTTTTTTGGTTTTTTTGTATTACGGTCTGTTTACTTTTTTTGTCATTAATTAATTGCAATAAACAGAATAAAGTTCTGGCCTGAGATCCAACTTTCCAACTCACAGCTAGGGCTGTAGCGAAACACTAATCTCATAATATGATACGATACACGATATTTAGCTCACAATACTATATATGTCAAAAACGATATAATTCGATACATATCATTTTCTGAAAGATTTTACAAGGACAGTCTGATTTTGGTCTTGTGAGTGTTCCATTGACTTGCATTGAATTAATTGAAAAGAAAAGCGAAAGTATTAGTTACACAATCCAAAGTCAAACAGAATGCTCCCCCCAGCGACCTGGACCCCCTGATGGCTTATTTAAAACAAACAGTCACAAATCTTGGATTTATGTTCGACAAAGATTTTAAATTGGAGCAGCAAGTTAACTCCGTTGTACAATCTAGTGTTTATCATCTAAGAATTTTAGAAAATATGTTATCAGTTTTATCTTTTAACGACTTTGAGCGGGTAATCCATGCTTTTATTTCATCGAGTTTGGACTACTGCAACTCCCTCTACTTTGGAATGAACCAGGCCTCATTCGCTCGATTGCTGCTTGCCTTTTAACTGGCACTAAAAAACATGAACACATTACCCCCATTTTAGAACCCCTTCACTGGCTCCCAGTTCATTTTATAATTAATTTTAAAATATTGTTGTTTGTTTTTAAATCTCTTAACGGATTAGCGCCACAATATATGTCAGACCTTTTAAAACTGTACACCCCCAAAAGGCTTCTGAGGTTAGCTGATCAGTTTCTTCTTGTCGTCCTAAAAACCCGTTTAAAATCCAGAGGTGATCGTGCATTTTCTGCTGTGGCTCCAAAACTTTGGAACAATATCCCTATTGTTATTTGGACGGCTCCCTCTTTAATCACTTTTAAATCACGTTTTAAAACATATTTTTACTCTTTGGCTTTTAAACCAGCGTGAGAGTTGTGTGATTTTAGTCTATTTTATTTTCTCTGATGTATTTTAAGTATTTACTCTTTTATAGTCAAATGTTTTATATTAATGACTCTTCTAGTATGTTTGTCGTAACTTCTGTGCAGCACTTTGTGAAACTTCTATTGTTTTTTTAAATGTGCTATATAAATAAAGAGGATTGGATTGGATTGGATTGTGGCTCTGACTGGACAGATAATCAACAGCATAATTCTGGACAAAATGCATCAATTACATGATGAGAATAATAGTTGTATTTATTGAAACAGTGCAAATTGTGGCTTATGAGCCTTTAAAAGAGGACCTGTTCTAAACAGGTTATTTGACGCTGATGTTAACATGGCTTTTCCAAAAAAGCCAATAATTCACTTGACAAAGAATCACATTTTACTGAAAATGTACTCGTCTCAGTCAGGTAGGTTAAGGGCTGTAGGCTTACAAGTGATAACTCAATGTGAGGTAGCCAGTTTAGGAAAGTAGTATTACCTTGTCCAATAGCCAGCACTACTCTTGAAGTTGTCAGGAAATGATGATGTTTACCACCGTACCCATCCGTTAACACTAGGAAAGTATATTGTGTACTATTATGTTGCTTACTTAATTTATTTAAATTAAATGCAACTTGGTTGAAATATTTTTGTATCGATACTTGTGGCTGAAGAATCAATACTATTTGGGAAACAAAACATTGATTTATATCGCAAGATATATATCTACTCACAACCCAGGATAACTGTTGGAAAATGAATGAATGAATAGACACAACAATGGAATAAATTGTACAATGAGCATACACAACACAGAAAAAGCGAACACTATTTACAGTTAGGATTTTTCCCCACCAAACATTACACAACCAAACTGATGATTTATAATAACCTTTAAATGCAAATCAGTCCACTTTAAATATTGCCACATTTATCTCTCAGCAATCAATTCATTAGGGCTACTGCGATAAACAGGTAAACAATTGATGTGTTTGCTAGCAGAGATGATATCCTACTGATGAATAACACGCCACTAATCAAGGCCGACTCTGAAGCAGAGGTGAATGTTGTAAGGTCTGTAGCGAGCGTTTCATTAATCTTTGGTTTGGGATAAATAAATGGAAACCTGTCAATTTTTTTTTTGCAAAAATCACTGACTGATGTGTTTCCTTTTGAGTGGCCACTAGTAATTAAGCATATCAGGCATCAAGCCAAACACTAATGCGGGCGCATACTGAGATCAACCATTTGTTTAATTAAAATGGCTGGCATGAAAAACTGTAGCACAAACTGTACCTTTGTGATATTTGCCAAAAAGAATTAAGTACTTTGGCATTGTGATGCTGTTGTTGCGGGAAGCAGCCATGCTCCCACTCGCGGTTTCAGGGGTCATGCACTCGGTAGAGCAGCCATCTGCGCTCAGTGAGCCACTCGAGTCTGTTGTGCACACGCTTGGTATCCAGCTGTTTCCAGCTTTCATTTGTTATATGTGCAACTGCTGTCTTTTGTTGGATTGCAAAGTGCTTTGTCATACTCCAATCACAGTTATGATTTACATTGCTTGGTTTTGGCTTAGTGTAAATCTCTTAGAAATACTCATGCAATATGGAATGAGGTAAAACCAGACATCTGTTGGCTATGTTTTGTCGTTTGAGTGTGAAGAATATGGCTGTAAACACGAACACAGCCCCCCCCCCCGACGTGGCTTGTCTCTAGTGGAGGAATGTGATCTTCAGTTTGATTTGATTTGATAAATCGTGCTAATGCGCACTGGCAGGCCAAACACACCAGGAGAGAGGAAATGCAGTCCCCAGGGTGAGGAGAGGGTCAGAGCTGCTGGAGCTGTGATGTTAACTCTTCTACTGCCCGGCTGTTTAAGACATCATACATGACAGGAATATTAAGAATACACGTGTTGGCACCTGCACAGCTGATGACTTATGTTTGAAAACAATTGTCATCATACCAGCGATGCACCACTCATGAAATCAACATAAAACTCATAAATCTCAGTAAAACTAAAATAATACTATTTGGTAACAGTAGAAGAGAAAGTCAAACACAAATACAAATAGATGGAGTAGAAATTGAAAGAGTAAATGAAACTAAATTTCTAGGTATAATGATTGATGATAAATTGAACTGGAAATCTCATGTAAAAAATATACAACATAAAGTAGCGAGAAACACATCAATAATGAATAAAGCAAAACATGTTCTAGACAAAAAATCACTTCATATTTTCTACTGCTCGCTAGTGTTACCATATCTGAGTTACTGTGTAGAAATATGGGGAAATAACTACAAAAGTACACTTCATTCACTAACGGTGTTACAAAAAAGATCAGTTAGAATAATACATAATGTTGGATATAGAGAACATACAAACCCTTTATTTATTGAATCAAAAATACTGAAATTCCATGACATAGTGAATTTGCAAACAGCTAAAATTATGCACAAAGCAATATATAACCTGCTACCCAAGAATATACAACAATTCTTCTCAAAAAAAGAGGAGAAATATAATCTTAGAGAGAAATGTAATTTAAAACATTTGTATGCACGTACAACACTTAAGACCTTCAGTATATCAGTATGTGGAATTCAATTATGGAATGGATTAAGCAAAGCAATCAAACAATGTACTAATATGATCCACTTTAAGAAACTCTTCAAACTTAAAGTGTTTACAAAGTACAAAGAAGAAGAACCATGACAAGCATTTTCAATTTATTTCATCCATTCATTCATTCATTCTTAAAGTAATCTTACTTATCTCATCATATGAAATATGACTTACTTCACCAATTATTATTATTAAATTATTACTATTATTATTTTTTTTTTTTTTATTGTGATTACTTATGGAGTTTATTGTGAATAAATTGTGAACAGGAAGTGAACAAAAAGTTTTAGCAACTGTTATGTAAAAGAAAAGGGGTAGGATTAAATAAGCTCTGCTTCTTCATACTCCTTTTCAAACATGTTGAAAAGAGAAACTGGCAATTGTGATGTATCATGTTGTATGCTTGCATGTTCGAAATAAACTCAAACTCAACTCAACTCAAAATAATTAAACAGAGCAACACTGGAGGATATCCTAAATCCCAGTGCCGATGATTGCCTCTTTCACGCAGAGGTACCGCAAAATAGGCGCATCCGAACCGTAACAGTAGATCCTGCATTTCTTTGTCTGCGCATTTCACACAGAACCCAGTGAAGCAAGACATTGCCCACAGGGTGACGCTGAATCCTGCAATCAGATCAGGAAATAGATGTGTGACGACGTCCCTGTCTAGTAATGGATATAAAATACTTGTCTGAGAGCGACGACCGTTTTCTACACAGCAGGGTTGTGAGAAAAATGAGTTTCGAGTGTTGAAGGGGTCATATTATGATTTTTTTGCTACATTTAAACACTTCCTTCCATTACATGTAATGGTGGTTATTTGGTCAACATTGTGCATAGATTATGTTTTACAGACCTGTAGTGGCTCCTTGTTGCAGGAGCTCTGCCCTCTTCTGTATCTTCCTTTTCTGGTCTTTATGTTTCCATGTTGTTTTTATGTGTTTTTTGCCTTTTGGTTCAGGCGCTTTCGGGACTGTGCAACAAGGGGTGGCACTTTTGTGACCTCTGCAGTGCTTTTTTATGAGCTTTTGGATCTGCTTGGAAGAGCCTTTTGGCTATGTTTGCACCGAAGACCAACTGCTGGCTCTCTGCCACTCCGGAGTCCTCGTGAAGAGACCGCAGGAGATGGGAAGGAAGAGACGGACGGGGCTGCGGAGCTGGCGTTGCGCGTCGGGGTGGACGAGCTTCACGGAGCTGAATGATCATGTATCGAAAACTTCGGGGTCCCTAGACCAGGGGTGCTCATTACGTCGATCGTGAGCTACCGGTCGATCGCGGAGCGTGTCAGTCGATCGACAGCCGGGCATTAAAAAAAATAGTCCTAAAAATTAGCGATCATCGATATTCACTATGACGTCACTTTCATCACTTGATTGACTTTTGTGGCAGCCGAGGGTCTTGTGAGAGGACACTGGCTGCTGCAAGCTCAGTGTGAAGAAAGAAACGACTGACAGGAAGGCGAGAAACACTTTTTATTTCAACAGACTCTCGCGGCGTACATGCCAACGAAAGCCTAAAGACCGACCGCACAGTTGCTGTCTTCACAATAAAGGTGCTGCTCCATCCTGCCTGCGCTAACAAAATAAGAGTCTCAGAAACATAGCGCACACAAGCTAGGAAGCTACATAGCTTGCGTCAATGTATTTCTTGTAAAGTGTTTAAAAACGAGTATGGAAATAATACGATATATCAGATGCCAAAAACCAACCACTTTCACGTGGTATTGGACAGAAAGGAGGACTTTTTTTCTCTTCCACAATGTAAATTCAAAGTTGTGGAGCTTATCAGCAACTACTGTGAATTATGTCTGATTCCAATCGATCAACTTATGTTCTTGTCTTCATGAACATGCATACAATTACAACATGATACATGTGTTAAACACGCTTGTATTTTTATTAAACACCTTTAACATGTTAACATAAAGGTCTGTTCATAAATAAATATATATATACATATAAATATATTATATCTATATACTTCTTATATATATATATATATATATATATATATATATATATATATATATATATATATATATATATATATATATATATATATATATATATATATATACAGTCGTGGTCAAAAGTTTACATACACTTGTAAAGAACATAATGTCATGGTTGTCTTGAGTTTCCAATAATTTCTACAACTCTTATTTTTTTGTGATAGAGTGATTGGAGAACATACTTGTTGGTCATAGAAAAACATTCATGAAGTTTGGTTCTTTTATGAATTTATTATGGGTCTACTGAAAATGTGACCAAATCTGCTGGGTGAAAAGTATACATACAGCAATGTTAATATTTGGTTACATGTCCCTTGGCAAGTTTCACTGCAATAAGGCGCTTTTGGTAGCCAACCACAAGTTTCTGGCAAGCTTCTGGTTGAAGTTTTGACCACTCCTCTTGACAAAATTGGTGTAGTTCAGCTAAATTTGTTGGTTTTCTGACATGGACTTGTTTCTTCAGCATTGTCCACATGTTTAAGTCAGGACTTTGGGAAGGCCATTGTAAAACCTTAATTCTAGCCTGATTTAGCCATTCCTTTACCATTTTTCACGTGTGTTTGGGGTCATTGTCCTGTTGGAACACCCAACTGCGCCCAAGACCCAACCTCCGGGCTAAAGATTTTAGGTTGTCCTGAAGAATTTGGAGGTAATCCTCCTTTTTCATTGTCCCATTTACTCTCTGTAAAGCACCAGTTCCATTGGCAGCAAAACAGGCCCAGAGCATAATACTACCACTACCATGCTTGACGGTAGACATGGTGTTCCTGGGATTAAAGGCCTCACCTTTTCTCCTCCAAACATATTGCTGGGTATTGTGGCCAAACAGCTCAATTTTTGATTTATCTGACCACAGAATTTTCCTCCTGAACGTCTTATCTTTGTTCATGTGATAACAGAGCGTCGCGAGTCGTTACTCACAAGTGAGAAGCACCACAAAGTAACAAATTTAGGTTGAAAAGAGATGACTGCAAATCCAAATGTCTGATGTGGAAATATTGCTGCTTCAATCTGAATGAGCAAGATTAGCCCATCAATACAGACGTGTCGAATTTGTTTGAAAGTGGTGGCAACGTAAAAGACAACCAGAGACAGTTTTCCCCTCTGAGAAAACAGCTGCTCCTGAATACTTAATACCTTATTTATTAAGTAATTTTTTTGCTAACAGAGATTGAGAGTCTTTTATCTTATGTTTGTCTTCTTATTTAGGATAATTTAGTTATAGACCTTCCAATTACAATGGTAAAAATACTAATGAGGAATACAAGTTAATTATATTTTATGACTACATGTACAGCTTGCAAGAAAAGTCTTAATATTCAGTACACCAGTGATACTTTATTTTCTGCAAAATATACGTTTTGCTTACAAACCAGTGTTATTTGAGTAATGTAAATTGATTTATTTTAGTCTAGTTTTAATCCACAAAATTACACAACATAATCGACTAAAATATAGAGTATAAAAGATAAGGCCTCTTTAAAGTTTATTTGAAAGTACTTTTATTTGACTACCTGCAAAGCATTTTTGACAGAAAAGTTGCATAATCTTATGGTCAGGAATGATGTAGTTAGTCATTTTTTTCTCAACAGGTGAATGCCAATAAATGTATTTCAGGCACATTTTATATTTATTTATTATGCTACGTCTCCGTTATAGCAGGTATGTATGTGTGTTGTGAAATGGCGTTACAATGCATGCCTTTATTATAATTTGTTTTTAAGTGCGGGAGAACCGTAAGCACAAATACACAAAGGTGGCGGGGAAAATTTCATCCATCCATCCATTTTCTACCGCTATCAGTCTTTCATTTGTTAATAAATGTCCTCCTCAAAAAACAAAAAAACAAAAAACATAATAAACACTGCACCTACTTCTCGTTTTGCGGTGCTTCTGACGTAAGCACTTTGCCCCTCATTAAAATATGTCATGCTTTTAGATTAACTTTTAGATAAATGATTTCTTGAGGGAGAAAAAATGGTATCATTAATAATAATATGGTAGAATTACTTTTAACTTACATTTGTGTAGATGTCACGATGATTTGTCTGCTGAGGGCATCATAGCATAAAAAAATTATTTTCTTTCTCCCAGGTGTACATATATTACGATGTGGAACATTTTAAATCCATACATTTTTGCCGTGCGATATCATACTTCTTATTTCACAAGGAAAAGCATCTGATTAGCTCTCTCCTTTCCTCTTTCATATATACGCTGTTAAGGAGCCGTGATTGGATATACTCTGAATTTGTCCCACCTATCTACAAGACAAAAAATAAATATATTACATTTTGACATAAATATACAACATTTTTGTCAAGTTTTTATTCATTGACTAAAACGTCAGATACTTTTTTCATAGTCTGAGTCAACTTGTATTTCCTTTGATTAGTTATCGTCTTATTTTTGTCAGAGGAAATTAGGTAGTTGAGCGATAACTAAAGCAACAATTATTAGTCAACACAATTAATACTGTTAAAAGCAGAAATAAAGAAATAACTTTGAAAGGAAAATAAATGGTTCACTTTACACCCGAAAAATGTACCGAAAGAGAACAGAAACCGTGGCCAAAAAATCCAATTACGGAACGTATCCTGGGTAGGGTTGTATGGTATTAGTATAGTACCGCGATACTAATGAAACATAGTCGGTACTACACCGCCTCTAAAAAGTACCGGTACCCCAGTTTGTGGTATCATCCAAAACTAATGTAAAGCATCCAAACAACAGAAGAATAAGTGATTATTAAATTTTAACAGAAGTGTAGATAGAACATGTTAAAAGAGAAAGTAAGCAGATATTAACAGTAAATGAACAAGTAGATTAAAGGCCTACTGAAATGAAATTGTTTTATTTAAACGGGGATAGCAGATCCATTCTATGTGTCATACTTGATCATTTCGCGATATTGCCATATTTTTGCTGAAAGGATTTAGTATAGAACAACGACGATAAAGTTCGCAACTTTTGGTCGCTGATAAAAAAAAAGCCTTGCCTGTACCGGAAGTAGCGTGACGTGGCAGGTTGAAAGGCTCCTCACATTTCCCCATTGTTTACACCAGCAGCGAGAGCGATTCAGACCGAGAAAGCGACGATTACCCCATTAATTTGAGCGAGGATGAAAGATTTGTGGATGAGGAACGTTAGAGTGAAGGACTAGAGTGCAGTGCAGGACGCATCTTTTTTCACTCTGACTGTAACTTAGGTACAAGCTGGCTCATTGGATTCCACACTCTCTCCTTTTTCTATTGTGGATCACGGATTTGTATTTTAAACCACCTCGGATACTATATCCTCTTGAAAATGAGAGTCAAGAACGCAAAATGGACATTCACAGTGACTTTTATCCCCACGACAATACATCGGCGAAACACTTTAGCTACGGAGCTAACGTGATAGCATCGTGCTTAACTGCATATAGAAACAGACAAAATAAGCCCCTGACTGGAAGGATAGACAGAAGATCAACAATACCATTAAACCATGGACCTGTAAATACACGGTTAATGCTTTCCAGCTTGGCGAAGCTTAACAATGCTGTTGCTTACGACGCCATTGAAGCTAACTTAGCAACCGGACCTCACAGAGCTATGCTAAAAACATTAGCTATCCACCTACGCCAGCCAGCCCTCATCTGCTCATCAACACCCGTGCTCACCTGCGTTCCAGCGATCGATGGAAGGACGAAGGACTTCATCCGATCATCCGTGCGGTCGGCGGCTAGCGCGTTTGCTATCCAAGTCAAAGTCTTCCTGGTTGTGTTGCTACAGCCAGCCGCTAATACACCGATCCCACCTACAACTTTCTTATTTGCAGTCTTCATTGTTCATTAAACAAATTGCAAAAGATTCACCAACACAGATGTCCAGAATACTGTGGAATTTTGAGATGAAAACAGAGCTTTTTTGTATTGGATTGAGTGTGTCCGCATGCTTCCGTTTCAATGATTGACGTCACGCGCATACGTCATCATACATATATGTTTTCAACCGGAAGTTTAGCGGGAAATTTAAAATTGCACTTTATAAGTTAACCCGGCCGTATTGGCATGTGTTGCAATGTTAAGATTTCATCATTGATATATAAACTATCAGACTGCGTGGTCGGTAGTAGTGGGTTTCAGTAGGCCTTTAAGAATTCATTGTCTACCACTTGTCCTTAATAATTTTGACAAAATAATAGAATGGAAAATGACACAATATGTTACTCAAATGTCAGCAGCTAAATTAGGAGCCTTTGTTTGCTTACTTACTACTAAAAGACAAGATGTCTTGCATGTTCACTATTTTATTTAAGGACAAACTCGCAATAAGAAACATATGTTTAATGTACCTTAAGATTTTTTGTTAAAATAAAGCCAATCATGCAATTTTTTGTGGTCCCCTTTATTTAGAAAAGTACCGAAAAGTATCAAAATCAATTTTGGTACCAGTACCAAAATATTGATATCGGGACAACATTAATCCAACTGTTACACTCCTACTGTTTCCACAGAACTGCGACACAACAAATAATTGGCTTTTAAGGTCTGTGTGAAAATGGCTGATGTTGATGTTGTGTGTTTAGCTCCACAACAGCAGGGTGCTAAACATTGGTATGATGGTGATCACTTATTGTGGTATATTGACCAATTTTTGACAATAGAAACATTTGCAAACCAAACTACATTCAATTAAACACTTGTTTCGTAGTAAAAAAGTTAATATTACTGTACTCCAATTAATGTACTATACATATTGTACCTTTTACAAGCTGTATCGTTTTAGCCTTGGGTAAATTGCAGTAATACGGTGTACAATTATCCTTATGGGTTATATTAGGGGAGGTTATACCTTGAGAGACACAAATGGACTCCTGATGAACCCTACAGGGGTCCATTCACTATGATGATATTCCACAGCAGTTTCTTGAAACTCATACCGCAAACCCTGTTTTACAATAGGGGGGGGGGGGGGGGAATTGATATCATCTGGTGTGATTTGTGTGGGATATTTTTAAGGTCTTGCCTCATCCACTATGTGAAACTATTCTCTTTTGGCAGTGAAGATTTGGGAGAGTAGGAAATTGATGATATCTGTAGAACAAGCATGTAACTATCAGATAGCTCAAAAAAAGAGAGTGCACTTATACTCGTACATTTCCTCAATTATTTTATTAAATCTCCTCCAGGGACATTGCTTTAGAAATTAAACTTGGATGTGGCTAAGAATAGTCAGACGGTGCACAGCTCTCCTCTGAAAATTTGTCAACACATATTTTTCTAAATAGCCAGCAAAACAAGTAAGCATGGAGTTGACCAGAGCTACAAAAAACAACAACACATAAAATAAAGGACAGAAGTTAGAAAAATATTTTGAGGTTTTAGTGCTGTCTTGATGCAAGTTTACTTTTTTCTGCCTCATTCTGGGATTTAAGAGAGAAAATAACACTTTTCAATCACCAACATTTAGGTAACGTAGCATACTGACACCGTCTATTAATGTACTATATACAGTAGGGATGCCTTATTTATTTTTGTGTTTTCTTTAATTACCATAGGCCTGGGCTATATAGCGTTAGCCTGCTCAGTGGCCTTGTGGATCGGTAGGCCGAGTCATACCAAAGACTATAAAAGTGGGACCCATTACCTCCCTGCTTGGCACTCAGCATCAAGGGATGGAATTGGGGGTTAAATCACCAAAATGATTCCCGAGTGCAGCCACCGCTACTGCTCACTGCTCCCCTCACCTCCCAGGGGGTGGAACAAGGGGATGGGTAATTTCACCACACCTAGTGTGTGTGACTGCCAGTGGTACTTTAACTTTTTAACTTCCAAAAAAGTACATATTTTTCCCCCTAATTTTTTCCTCTGTTTTTTATTTTTTATTTTTTTAAAGTAACCAGTAAATACAGCTGACAGGGAGGATTCAAAACATGTTTTGCTTTTATTTGATCAAAAACTAGTAGTTTGAAAGGAAACAACGCTACAATTTACAGGGATACAAGGCTGTATCCTTGTAAATTGTGGCGTTCTGTGTTCTTTTTTAGAAAACATATAAATTATACTACGTATAGGATAATTGGCAAACTAAGAGCTTCATCTGGAATGAAAACAAAAATGTAGCATTGCACATTGCATGCAAAAAAAGAGGGTCTAATATTGAGATCAATGAAGTGCAAACTCAAATCTGTCCCAAATAAAATACTTCTGTAAATAAAAATGTAGTATTGTACATTGTATACAATAAAACTATAAAGTCCAACATTGAAATGAGTCTGTAGTTTTAGTAAGTGCTTTTCCATTGTACAGTCGTGGTCAAAAGTTTACATACACTTGTAAAGAACATAATGTCATGGCTGTCTTGAATTTCCAATCATTTCTACAACTCATTTTTTTTGTGATAGAGTGATTGGAGAACATACTCGCTGCTCACAAAACACATTCATGAAGTTTGGTTCTTTTATACATTCATTATTGGTTTTCTGACATGGACTTGTTTCTTCAGCATTGTCCAGGACTTTGGGAAGGCCATTCTAAACCTTCAACCTCTATCCATCCATCCATTTTCTACCGCTTGTCCCTATTGGGGTGGCGGGGGGTGCTGGAGCCTATCTCAGCTGCATTCGGGCGGAAGGCAGGGTACACCCTGGACAAGTCGCCACCTCATCGCAGGGCCAACACAGATAGACAACATTCACACACTAGGGCCAATTTAGTGTTGCCAATCAACCTATCCCCAGGTGCATGTCTTTGGAGGTGGGAGGAAGCCGGAGTTCCCGGAGGGAACCCACGCAGTCACGGGGAGAACATGCAAACTCCACACAGAAAGACCCCTAGCCTGGGATTGAACTCAGTGTTTCCCACACATTCATTTATTTGTGGCGGCCCGCCACGAAAGAATTACGTCCGCCACTAATAGATTTTTTATTTTAATTTTTATTTTAATTATTATTATTTTTATTTATTTATTTTTTTGTCCTGTCCAGCTTCTCAGGCAAATCATATAGTTGATGTAGATGCCCATATAGGCTATTCAGATTTACTTTACAAAAGAGAAGTGTAGGATACTTCTCTTGTTGCCTTATTTGTATTTGACCACTACTGTTTTCTGTTTATTTGTTACTGACTGTGGCAGGACACCTCTGCCTCTGTTTCACTTTATGTTGCTGGTAAATAATATGGTTGTAGTAGTAGGCTAAAGTTAAATTATTTAGTGTGCACTAATTAAAGGGGCAGAGCTTTAAGAGACATTTTAGCTTTTATATTTTATAAGATATATTTTTTGTAAGAACCACAATTAATAAATATATTTCAATGAATAACTTATTGTTCAAATCTGTATATAAATATGTACATAAAGTGTTGTAATTATATTGTAAAATGGATGGCTGGATGGATGGATGGACATTTAAAACAAAACTGTTATTATTAATTAGTAAGTATACATTTTTTTAGCCTTTTTAGAGAAAATCAAATCATTGTAGTACATTATGCAAATGACTCGAAGATGTCATTGTGACCACGCCCATAGCCACGCCCCCACCGCCACAGGTATCTTGGCAGTTTATGGGAAACACTGGACCTCTAGCTGCGGCTTATTTCGAATAATGCGGGTTATCGGCCACAATATTGTCAATGAGTTTGAAATGGATGATTTGTTAGCCTGTCAAAATTCATCGTAAAGGTCAATCTTGAAGATGCTTCGCTAACTTTGACTTACTTATTGACTTCCTGACCACCGTGTTGTAGTACTGCTTGCACACCGGCTTATCGACATCCTTTGACTCGAAGGCAAAGTACCTCCAAATAGTGCATTTGTATCTGTACACTATTGATACTTTTGCAAATGAGCATCGTATATTGATACAGCGTTTTAGTATCGATATTTTTTTGAGTATCGTTACTTTTGAAAACCCAACTTGGTACTTACTTGTGTTGCTAGATGTTGAGATAATAATGGTGTGTGTTATGACCTGCCAGGCAGCACGGTGGAACAGGGGTTAGTGCATGTGCCTCACAATACGAATGTCCGATCCCCAGACTAGGGGTCTTTCTCTGTGGGGTTTGCATATTCTGCCCGTGACTGCGTGGGTACTCCGGCTTCCTCCCACCTCCAAAGACATGCACCTGGGGATAGGTTGATTGGCAACACTAAATTGGCCCTAGTGTGTGAATGTGAGTGTGAATGTTGTCTGTCTATCTGTGTTGGCCCTGCGATGAGGTGACGACTTGTCCAGGGTGTACCCTGCCTTCAGCCCGAATGCAGCTGAGATAGGCTCCAGCCCCCCCTTACAACCCCGAAAGGGACAAGCGGTAAAAAATGGATGAATCTGACAAATCTGACCATGACAGGTCAGATTTGGTAAATTATTTTCCTGTGTTTTGTCTTTGTTTCTGTGTCAGCGCGCCTTTCTCCATATTTTCCCTCCCTTCCTGTGTGCTCCTTCTGCCACGTCACAACCTGATTACCACACCCGTGTTTAGTGATTAGGGAACTCACTTGTGGGCAATCACTGAGAGGTATATTTGCTGGTGTCCTGAGCATGACGTTAAAGTGCATCCGGCAGTGGAGGCCCCTCTATGGGGTCTTGGGGCACTAGGAGGTTAAGCCCTTTACTACTGTTACCCCAGGTGGCCCTTGGCAAAGGCCTAGTACCTGACTGCCCCCGAGCCAGGGATACGGTAAAGACCTCAACGGCGGAGCAGGCGGAAGACAGTTGATTTAAGAACTACCACAACGGCTGCGATGGCGGAAGAAGGCTTCAGCAGAAAAGGGTCCCCAGTCGTCTTGGACTCCATGCCACTGGACCCTGACCCAATTCTGTCAAGGATTGTGTGGTGACTGTCTGTGCACCAGTCCATCCATCCATCCATTTTCTACCGCTTATTCCCTTCGGGGTCGCGGGGGGCGCTGGAGCCTAACTCAGCTACAATCGGGCGGAAGGCGGGGTACACCCTGGACAAGTCGCCACCTCATCACAGGGCCTGTGCACCAGTCTCCCCACGTTAAACTAAGTCACGCACAGGCATCCTCCATAAAGGGATACACCCCTACCAGGAGGATCGTCATACTTGTTCGAGTGACCGCCGATGATATTTGCTGGTACATTGTTGAGTGCACACGTTAGTGTTTTGCATTTCTTCTCCTTCTTATTGCCATCTTTTGCATTTTCACCCGTGGTCGACTTCTCGTCCCACGCCGGTGCTTTTTGTTTTTGATACTCTGCTTAGTACTTGGTAAAGGGACCTTCTGCTTGCACACGGCCTGCTTTCTCAGCATCCTGGTATCACGCCAACAACCGCAACCATGCGCCACAGTGACAGTTCTGTGTCGTCATTTAAGGTGGCTAGTGCACAGACTTATCTAAAATATATCCATGTTTAATCTACAGTATTGTCCCTTGACAAGTTACAGTGTACCGTGATAAAAAGGTTGCTGAAATGTGAGGGTTTTACTGACTTTTGTGGGTCTCTGTAGATATTTAGATCAAGTGGTAATAAGGCAATATATGCCACTAATGAATATTTAAATGTTTTATTGAAACAGTCGTGAATGCTCTGAGAGCAAATGAAAAAGTTCCCCAGAGGCTATTGTCTCTGCAAAACACTTGCCCCGTTATCCCACATATTTATTTAGTTTCATCATTACTTTGTCTATTGTGTCTCTGTGTTTAATCCTCAGGAGTCAGAATCTTACATTGCCATCACTTTCTCTTTGAGATGCTCTCAGTCACACAAGTGAACTAACGTTGAGGTGTTGATCTACAGATCTGTCTTGCTCAACTCTACTCCTGGTCAATGCGTCCCAAGACGGATAGGAATAATATTTATGACTCGTGGAGTCTTGCCTGCAGCACAGGCCGAGCGAGCTGTCTTCCTGCACACCATAGATGAACTCTGACGTTAGCTCTCCTAAATCCTTTCCAATTTAATATCTGCTGGCTCATTTAATATTAATGAATAATGAATACATTGTAGTGTAGTGCAGGGGGATAAATGGTCCGTCTGTGGGTTCATGTCTGCTTTGCTGCAGCCATGATTTGGGAAAAAGACATGTTGTCAAAAGTCCTGTCTGATCTTTATTTGCTAATTTCCTAGGCTATGTATAAATGTGTGACATGCTCATATACAGTATGCATCTAATAGCATACAGTATATGGCAGACTTCGGCAGAGGCGGTTACCGTATTTTTCTGACTATAAGTCGCAGTTTTTTTTCATAGTTTGGCCGGGGGTGTGACTTATACTCAGGAGCGACTTATGTGTGAAATTATTGACACATTACCGTAAAATATCAAATAATATTATTTAGCTCATTCACGTAAGAGACTAGACGTATAAGATTTCATGGGATTTAGCGATTAGGAGTGACAGATTGTTTGGTAAACGTATAGCATGTTCTATATGTTATAGTTATTTGAATGACTCTTACCATAATATGTTACGTTAACATACCAGGCACATTCTCAGTTGGTTATTTTTGCGTCATATAACGTACACTTATTCAGCCTGTTGTTCACTATTCTTTATTTAAATTGCCTTTCAAATGTCTATTCTTGGTGTTGGGTTTTATCAAATAAATTTCCCCCAAAAATGCGACTTATACTCCAGTGCGACTTATATATGTTTTTTTCCTTCTTTATTATGCATTTTTGGCCGGTGCGACTTGTACTCCGGAGCGTCTTATAGTCCGAAAAATACGGTAATCATTTTTGTCCGGCCAACCGGATATGTCTCCTAATGGTAAATGGTAAATGGGTTGTACTTGTATAGCGCTTTTCTACCCCTTTTTTTAAGGAGCGCAAAGCGCTTTGACAGTATTTCCACATTCACCCTTTCACACACACATTCACACACTGATGGCGGGAGCTGCCATGCAAGGCGCTAACCAGGACCCATCAGGAGCAAGGGTGAAGTGTCTTGCCCAAGGACACAACGGACGTGACTAGGATGGTAGAAGGTGGGGATTGAACCAGTAACCCTCAGATTGCTGGCACGGCCACTCTCCCAACTTCGCCACGCCGTCCCCCTCCTAATAACTTTTCTAAACCTTTAATTTCGAAGATGTGGCTGGTGTTCTGGCGAGACATGCTCCATGTTCGAATTCATGCACCCTCTGCTTATGCACATGTGTCAGAATGAAAATAAGAATTCACAGGACTATAATCGTTACATTAAATCAGTGATTCTCAAACTGTTTTATGGGCTCCATCTAGTGCAGGGGTCACCACGTAAGGACCAGATGAGTCGCCCGCGGGCCTGTTCTAAAAAAATAAAAATAAAAAAATAAAAAATAAAAAAAAAATAATAATAATAATAATTAAATCTACATAGAAAAAACACAAGATACACTTTCAATCAGTGCATCAACCCAAACAACCTCCCCCATGCACACTCATCCACACCCACTCACACAAAAGGGGTTATTTCTTTCTGCTACCAATATTCTGGTTCCCACAACATAGACAACACATCTGCAAGGGACACAGTCCCTGAAGCACACATGATTGTATAGCCTGCTGGTCCACTAACATTTTCATTAATTACTATTTTTTATGTAATTATTTTTATATTTTACTTTCTTTTTTATCCAAGAAAATGTTTTTTATTTATATATCTTATTTTATTTTATTTTTTAAAAAAGGGCCTTATCTTCAACAGACCAGGTTGTCAATGAAATTAGATTTGTTTAAAGGGTTTTTTAAACCAGGCCCAGTCCAGATAATGTCCAAGTCGGACTCAGCAACACACACCTTCATTCATGTACACAGAAAAAAATTAGGGAACACAACAGATTGCATATAATTTATAAACAAAATTACATTTTCAAAATAAGCATTTATGTACAGTCCAGATTATGTCCAGGTCACTCAAATCAGGGAACACAACAACAGATATCATATAATCTATAAACATAATTATACTTTCAAAATAAGCCTTTGAGGACTTCTCATCTTTTTTTTAAATGTTTTTTGGCATCATTATCGTTTTCAACCATGTAACTTTCTAAAGTTAGAAAATACTGAATAAATGTTTTAAAGAAAGTAATACTAAGTGAATATCTGTTTTTGGCCTTAAAAATAAACATTTTACCGAGTACTATAATTAAATTGACTAAATCATGATTGTCAATGAACTCTCCTAAAATAACAGAAACCACATTAAGCTTCATAAACAAACCAATCCTTAAACACATTTTTTCAACTTCCACCCAAAACAAAGACACAATATGACAATACCAAAACAAATGCAGGGTGGATTCAGGCTCCTGACAACAAAATCGGCAATCATCTGACTGTCATATTCCATAATTTTAACATTTTCCCTGTGGGTAAGAAGTTATAAATAATTTTAATTTGAAAATAACGATTTTGCACATCGATAGTGGTTTTATAGATTAGTTTGAATATGGCATCCCATGGCAACGGGCAGTCAAAAAAGTCCTCCCATTTTCCATTTGTGTTGTATGAGGCAGCCTTCAAAGATTTCTTTATTAAATAAAAATTATATATTTTTCTATTTATTTTAGTTCCTTTTTGCCAACTAGAATGTCTTATTAGAGGTTTACAAACTAATAATTTAGTAGTTCTATAATTAATTATTTGTTTCCATCTTTTCCCAATTACTCCAGTTAGTTGATAAAATGAAAAGCTTGAGCAAGCATCACCATACATAGCTCTAAATTCATCATACTTCATAATTTTACCATTCTCATTTATAATATCATTGACAAAAATGATTCCTCTTAAAACATATTTTTCCAAAAGAAAGGCTTTCCATCTATTACAATATTAGAGTTCATCCATATTAACTGCTGCAAAATATCGTCTCTTTTTTCTGGCACATAAAATTGAAAACATCACTATGAGTGGATTGTTTCCTTTGTTTCCCAGCAGACTCTCTGGGAGGGGATCACTTGTAAAAAAGGATACAATTTCTTTTGATACAGTACATGTTTTTTGTCCAACAGGACATTTGTGTACCACTCAATGTTTAAATACATCTTTGGAACAATTGATGCTTTTAAAGACAGACACATAGCTTCAAGGTTGAGAAGTTCCGGCCCCCATATTCATACTCTTTGTACAAAACCTTTCTTTTAATCTTTTCTGGTTTGCCGTTCCAGACAAAATCGAAGACCCTCCGCTCATAAATCTTAAAAAAGTTTTGTGATGGAGCTGCTAATGACAAAAACACATAAATAAATTGAGGAATAATTAACGAGTTGGCAATAGACATTTTACCATACAATAATTGCATAATTTTGTCCAGCTTTCTTAGTCGATTATCATAATTTACTGAGCCTAGATCTTCCAGATTTTCTGGGACAACAACACCAAGTATGTTAACTGGTCCATCTGTCCACAAAACAGGCACTTTGCATTCCATTCGAAAGGACGTTCCCTTTAGATTTCCGATCCTTAACATTTTACATTTATCATAATTAAGCTTAAGGCCAGATTGCTGTGAAAATATGTCCAAAAGATTAAGAAGGTTCCGCAAACAATGAGGAAAAATCTTATCTTTGTGAATCAGCCTTTTCTGACATGAACTTCATCAAGAACAAACACAGAACACGCCTCACTGATGCACATCTGCAAGACTCACTCAGAGTTGCAGTGTCAAGTTACACACCAGAGTACAACACACTAGTTAACAGCATGCAATGCCAGGCTTCCCACTAACTGACAAAGAAACAGATAACAGATTTGTTGTCCAGTTCAAAGTGTGACATGACTTAAAAATTTGAGGGTTTACTTTTGTATTTTACATGAGTTATTATTTGTACAAACATGGTGCAAAGTAATTCATGATTTGTTAAAAAATGTTAGTGGCTAGCTAGTTAAAATGGGATATTGTGATTTCACAAGACTGTCTTAGAAGTGATCATTTGAAAATGTTCAATTTGAAAAATGTGCACTTAGAGAAAATATAAAAATAAAGTGTTGCATATTGATATTTATCTGTTTCTATATATATTTATTGTGAGAAATCATTAAGATGATCAGTGTTTCCACAAAGATAAATATCATTAATTATTAATAATAACAGAGTTAAAGGTAAATTGAGCAAATTAACTACTTCTGGCAATTTATTTAAGTGTGTATCTAACTGGTAGCCCTTCGCATTAATCAGTACCCAAGAAGTAGCCCTTGGTTTCAAAAAGGTTGGTGACCCCTGATCTAGTGGTATGCCAGAAAATCGCTTAATTCAATACTCAAACACAGTGTTACTGTTCAAACTGTGTGTAATGTGACAGTGGCTAAAAATATTACAAACTCTGTTTCCATATGAGTTGGGAAATTGTGTTAGATGTAAATATAAACGGAATACAATGATTTGCAAATCCTTTTCAACCCATATTCAGTTGAATGCACTACAAAGACAAGCTATTTGATGTTCAAACTCATAAACTTTATTTTTTTTTTGCAAATAATAATTAACTTAGAATTTCATGGCTGCAACACGTGCCAAAGTAGTTGGGAAAGGGCATGTTCACAACTGTTACATGGCCTTTCCTTTTAACAACACTCAGTAAACGTTTGGGAACTGAGGAGACACATTTTTTAAGCTTCTCAGGTGGAATTCTTTCCCATTCTTGCTTGATGTACAGCTTAAGTTGTTCAACAGTCCGGGGGTCTCCGTTGTGGTATTTTAGGCTTCATAATGCGCCACACATTTTCAATGGGAGACAGGTCTGGACTACAGGCAGGCCAGTCTAGTACCCACACTCTTTTACTATGAAGCCACGTTGATGTAACACGTGGCTTGGCATTGTCTTGCTGAAATAAGCAGGGGCGTCCATGGTAACGTTGCTTGGATGGCAACATATGTTGCTCCAAAACCTGTATGTACCTTTCAGCATTAATGGCGCCTTCACAGATGTGTAAGTTACCCATATCTTGGGCACTAATACACCCCCATACCATCACAGATGCTGGCTTTTCAACTTTGCGCCTATGAAAATCCGGATGGTTCTTTTCCTCTTTGGTCCGGAGCACAAGACGTCCACAGTTTCCAAGAACAATTTGAAATGTGGACTCGTCAGACCACAGAACACTTTTCCACTTTGTATCTGTGGAGAGGCGGGGCCGGCGAGCGAGCAGCGAGGCAGGGAACGCCGGAGCCTGGCCCAAGATGGCGGTGAGGAGGCGTGGCCGGCGAGCGAGCAGCAAAGCAGAGCACGCCAGAGCCCGGCCCAAGATGGCGACGAGGAGGCGGGGACGTTGAGCGAGCGGCGAGGTGGGGCGCGCCGGGAGCGACGCCGCAATCGTGCCCAGGTGCACGGATCGCGCACCTGGGCACGATCATCCAATCCTCTCAGACTGTTTAAAAGGGCGACCGCTGTGAACGACAAGGGGAGAGACGGGAGGAGAAGAAACCAGAGGGAAGCTGACGCAGCGCGAGAGAGGAGGAGAGCGAGAGACAGACGACGACGAGCGAAGGAGAGGAGCTGAAAAGCGACCTGGACTGTAGGTTTATTGGCAAAAATAAACGAAGTCACCACTGCTCAAATATGTCTCTGTTTGATGGTCCTGAGAACCCGAGCGACAGCTGGAGACTGTCACAGTATCAGTCCATCTTAGATGAGCTCAGGCCCAGTGAAGCCGACGGCGTTTCTGGGTGTTGTTGATAAACGGTTTTCGCCTTGCATAGGAGAGTTTTAACTTGCACTTACAGATGTAGCGACCAACTGTAGTTACTGACAGTGGGTTTCTGAAGTGTTCCTGAGCCCATGTGGTGATATCCTTTACACACTGATGTCGCTTGTTGATGCAGTACAGCCTGAGGGATCGAAGGTCACGGGCTAAGCTGCTTACGTGCAGTGATTTCTCCAGATTCTCTGAACCCTTTGATGATATTACAGACCGTAGATGGTGAAATCCCGAAATGCCTTGCAATAGCTGGTTGAGAAAGTTTTTTCTTAAACTGTTCAACAATTTGCTCACGCATTTGTTGACAAAGTGGTGACCCTCGCCCCATCCTTGTTTGTGAATGACTGAGCATTTCATGGAATCTACTTTTATACCCATTTATGGCACCCACCTGTTCCCAATTTGCCTGTTCACCTGTGGGATGTTCCAAATAAGTGTTTGATGAGCATTCCTCAACTTTATCAGTATTTATTGCCACCTTTCCCAACTTCTTTTTCACGTGTTGCTGGCATCAAATTCTAAAGTTTATGATTATTTGCACAATTTTTTTTTTTATCAGTTTGAACATCAAATATGTTGTCTTTGTAGCATATTCAACTGAATATGGGTTGAAAATGATTTGCAAATCATTGTATTCCGTTTATATTTACATCTAACACAATTTCCCAACTCATATGGAAACGGGGTTTGTAAATATACTTGTTAAATAACAGGCCGAGCAAGCTGTCTTCCTGCACACCATAGATGAACTTTGACGTTAGCTCTCCTAAATCCTTTCCAATATAATATTTGCTGGCTCATTTAATATTAATGAATAATGAATACATTGTAGTGTAGTACAAGGGGATAAATGGTCCGTCTTTGGGTTCATGTCTGCTTTGCTGCAGCATTTGCCATGATTTGGGAAAATTACATGTTGTCAAAAGTCCTGTCTGATCTTTATTTGCTCATTTACTAGGCTATGTATAAATGTGTGACATGCTCATATACAGTATGCATCTAATAGCATACATGGCAGACCTGGGCAGAGGCGGGTAATCTTTTTTGTCCGGCCAACCGGATATGTTCAGTTCAGTTCAGTTTCGTTTTATTTTGAACATGCATACGATACAATGTAATGCACCACATATTTCCAGTTGTTTCATTACAGCACGTCCGAAAAGGAGTAGGAAGAAGCTGAGCTTATTTAATCCTACCCCTTTTAATACATACCAATTTTATCTCATTTCCTTGTTCTCTGTAACATGTCTCCTAATTATTTTTGTAAATCTTTAACTTCGAATATATAGCTGGTGTTCTGGCGAGACATGCTCCCTCTGCTTATGCACATGTGTCGGAATGAAAATAATAATTCACGTGACTACAATCGTTACGCTAAATCAGTGATTCTCAAACTGTGGTATCCAGTGGCAGGCCAAAAACAATCGCTTAATTAAATATTCAAACACAGTGTTACTGTTCAAACCGTATGTAATGTTTTAGTGGCTAAAAATATTAAATATACTTGCTTTTAATGCATATTTAGGCCTACTACGCTACTATATTTCAATGTTGGTCATTATGGTGGTACTTGGAGAGCCAAGTTTTTATCTGGTGTTCTACTTGCCACTTGGTAAAAAACAAGTTTGAGAACCACTGGACTAAATAAAGCCATATGTGTCATGTCTTTTGATCATGTTTTGTTTGGCTATGTTCTGTTGGTTTTTGGACACTTTTAGTTCCTGTTTTTTCACTCCCTTGTTTTGTTTCCATGACAACTCATTGGTTTCACCTGTCATGCATTTGGACTCACGCACCTGACTCATTTGGACACACGCACCTGTTGTAATCGAGACACTATTATTTAAGCCTGAAGTTGCCAGGTAGTCGGCCTGGCGACATTACCCCTGTTACCTGATGATACTCCTGATACTCTGATGACACTATTTGATACTCTGTTTTTGCTCGGTCCATGCCATAGTTCTTGTCACAGTAAGTGTAGTTTTGTTTCATGTCCATAGTTTCTGTCTTAAGTGTTAGTTTTTGTACCCTACGCTAGGTTTGTGTCTCCGCCTTGTGTGCGCCTTTTGTTTTGTTTGTATTTTGAGTAAAAGATTAAAACATGTATCTACCTTCATCCGATGTCCAGTCAAGTCGAATTGCACCACGGGAAAACATTCCACGCAGGAAACTGCACCATAGTCCAAGTCCTGACAATATGTTTGTATTTTGTCATTTAATATACATGTTTCACACTACAAACTGTGAAATAATATAATATAGGTTCTAGATTAATGTGAAGATGTCGAAAATCCAGTGCCGCAAGGCATGCTGGTAGCACTTTCGTTTTCCCAGCCAAAAAAAACCCCTGACTAATTAATACATTTGATCGTTTGTAGTGTGAAACATGTATATTAAATGACAAAATAAAAAAATATAGCTTTATTTAGTTGAACGTTTGTAGTTATGTGAAAGACTCCTTCAATATGCAATTATATTTCTGCATGCCTTGGATTCATAGACATGCGCAGATGCAGGGGGGTGCATGAATTCCAATGGAGAGTCAGAGTATTGAACAGTGCTTTTGTTTTTCAAAGGGTTAACACTTTAAACTGTTTCTTATTGTCTTGCAGCTTTCTTTTTATTGCACCTTGAAAATCCATCCATTCATCCATCCATTTCATACCGCTCGTCCCTTTCGAAATGTATGTTTGAATTATGTTATCACCTTCATGTGACATGGGGTGCTGACCTCCTGGCCAGGTCACCCTTGTTAAAGAGATCTTGATGTCAATGGTTAAATAAAGGTTAACTGAACAAAATTAAATCATTCCAATGTTTCATGAAGCAAGAAACTCTGCATGGAGAGGTGAGAGGTGTTTACAAAGCACAACATGTGACAGTGAGAGACATAGAAAGTCTTTCTACATATACATATTTTGCATAATTTGTTTTTGCCATTTTTGTTGTATTTTATGCTGTGTTTTTGTTTGATTATAAAACATGTTAAACGCTAGTTAAAGAAGTAAAGGAGGGACATTCACGTAGTCTTAATAATAAATGTTTTATAGTTCATTTTTCATATTGTAAATCCCACATCATTTATTCATGTACATTCTGAGTGTCTTATTCAGGAAAAAAATGTAAAATTCAAGTTCAATTTTTGAAGGTAGTCCATTTTTTTTTTTTTTTCTTTTTCAGTATTTTGTCAATTCAATACTGTGTCAGTTTATTATCATTATTATCATGTGATTATCTGTCCTTCTTTTTGTTACCTTCCTACTAAATTACGTTAGCTGTTACAATGACAATTAAGACATCCTATTCTATTCACTACTGTACAGCAAACTCCAAATGTTTAAAGTGCTCCAAAAAAAGGACCTAAACACCTACAGCATATTGTATGACATTTGTATTACCAAAATAAGAATATTAATATATATATTTTCTACGTTTTATTTGTTTCAGACCTGTTTAATAAATTACATTGGGCAAGATCACTGGGTTACATTTGTCCGATTTTAAAATGCATGAACTGGAGTAGGAAGGTTTGGTTAGGTTTCTTTATTGGTACCCGAAGGAAAACTTGTTTTGTAGTCAACAAGATCAGGACATCCATTAGAGGTGCAGATCTTATTTAATCCTACCTCCATGCTGATAAATCATTCACAACACAACCTTTTACAAAACACAGGTGATTATAGCTTGTTCAGTGTCAAGGAAAGGGGAAAATGTGAAAATAAGGATTACAATAAAATTAAAAAAATATGAAATAAATTATGAAAGTAAAATAGTTTTTAATAATTCGAAAATTAATAAGTCAGAAAATATAAGGACAAGTGAATTAAAAACATTGAGGATAAATACATAAATACTATCGGTGGGAATCTTTGCGCACCTCAGTGTATCGCAGGGGTGGGAAATTAATTTTTACCGGGGGCCGCATGAGCAACCCGAGCACTGCTGGAGGGCCACGCCGACAATATTTCAATTAAATTTTGCTTAAATTATTTTTGATATACCGTAAGATAGATAATAATAATAATAATATTTTCATTTAACCTAACTTATCTTTATACAAAAGCAGATGGCTTTTGATGGTTTTATTTTTAACACTTTCTTACACAACACTTCCTGATGTATATTACAATACAAAAATTTCAATTTCTGTCACTTTATCCTGCATCCTCTTTGTTGTGAACGTAGCACGCCTTTAAGGTGATTGGCGAAGAAGGAGGAAGCGTTGCTGTTGCGGAAATGTGAGGATAGACGTGCGTGTGGAAAGAACGAGATAAGTTGAGCTGTGTTAGTATAGGTTGCTCAATAAAAGTTTAAAAAGAGCATCAGACTTGGTGTGCACTTCTTCTGGACGCTACAATTGATGTCAGAAGTGGGATGAAATGCCTCCCAGTTCGCCTTGCCATCAAACCTGGGAGTCTTCATTGAGGGCGGAATTCCCCCATGGCAAGCAACGTGCGCTGCACCTGTAGACACTGCCTCTCTCTCTCTCTCTTTCTCTCTCTTTCTCTCTCTCTCTCTCTCTCTCTCTCTCTCTCTTTGCGGCGAGCTCCTCACGTGGCAGTACCTCCCGATGATGTAGCCGGCTGAGCACACAAACAGCGCAGTATGCGCAAAGTTTTACTTCTGCCACCATTTGTAGCGTCCAAAAGAAGTGCACACCAAGTCTGATGCTCTTTTTAAACTTTTACTTCTGCCACCATTTGTAGCGTCCAAAAGAAGTGCACACCAAGTCTGACGCTCTTTTTAAACTTTTATTGAGCAAGCTATACTAACACAGCTCAACTTATCTTGTTCTTTCCACACGCACGTCTATCCTCGCACCTCATTTACGCAACTCAAGAAGACCACAAATTAAGCACACGGCTTTACCTTTACTTGGCAGTCCATGTCTTGTTGAAAACACGCCATTCGTCATCAACTTTTCTTTTTTTAGCGTCTCGGGGATAACCGGGCATCACTTGTCGCTATGCGCCTTCACTCACAGGACGCCCATAAATAACACTTTTCAGAATAAAAGCAGCACAGTTGTATTGCACGCACGACATAGATGTTTTTTTAAATGTATTTTGCAATTTGTGATTTCCGCTGCGCGCACGAGCATACGTCCGCTTTTTTAAATGTATTTTGTAATTTATGATTGGCCTCACGCGGGCCGGACAGGGACGTACAAAGGGCCGGATGCGGCCCGGGGGCCGCAGAATGCCCAGGTCTGGTGTATCGTATACAATTCAGGGGCTACGATTCGATTATAAATCGATAATTTATACATCTTTAATTATTATATTGTATATTATTAATATCCATCCATCCATTTTCTACTGCTTGTCCCTATAAACTAATGTTATTATATATTAGACATGTAATATTGTAGCGTCCCGGAAGAGTTAGTGTTGCAAAGGATTCTGGGTATCTGTTCTGTTGTGTTTATGTTGTGTTGCGGTGCGAATATTCTCCCGAAATGTGTTTGTCTATTTGTTTGGTGTGGGTTCACAGTGTGGTGCATGTTTGTGACTGTGTTAATGTTGTTTTATACGGTCACCCTGAGTGTGACATGTGTGGCTGTTGACTAAATATGCTGTGCTTTCACTTGTGTGCGTGTGTTTAAAATTGACATAATCATTAAAATTCGAACCGATCGTTCATTGAGTCAGCATTTCTTGACATCTTCAAGCAAAGACATTTGTCAAACCCGTTCAACGTTACATTGGTGTCAGAAGTGGGATGGCTTTCTCAAAGAAGCTTGAGGATCTCATCAAGTGCTGGGAGAATGCACTTCCGGATGAAGACCGACTACCTCGTCACCAGGAAGAGGAAAGGATCAAGTGCCGCCCTGGTGGATTGGAGGCTCAACTACCTCACCACCAAGTAAATACCATACCATACCATACCAACTTTATTTATAAAGTGAGAGGAACCTGCGCCGCCCTAGTGGATGGGAGGCCCATCCACTTGGAGGAAGAATGGAAGCTCAATATGATGGGACAAGATTGGAAGCTCAACCAGATGGAAGAAGTGTGCCTTGTGTTGGAAGGAGTGCCTGGCGAAGAAGTGCCTCTCCTGCGGTGATGGTGGACACAAATTCCCTGCGAGATGTCTACAGGCCAAGCATCGCCACTCCAAAGCTTCCTCACTATAGTGGAGAAGGCTCTATTGAATCCTTCCTCCTCCAGGTCCAGCTAGCAGCACGTTTGAATGGCTGGTCTGATGTGGCAACCGCAGGGCATGTGGCGCTGTCCCTGGAAGGCCCAGCCTTACAGTGTTTGGTCGATTTACAAGAGGAGAAATTGGCTGATTGGGGGGCCATGCGCGAGGCTCTTCAACGACGTTACGGGCGACCAATCCATGCAGACGAAGCACGAGAGCAGCTGTACAAGCGGCGACGCCTTTTGGGAGAAAGTCTCGGAGCTTATGCTGCGGACCTTCGCCGTCTGGTGCGAAGGGGCCACCCAGCTTTTCCAGAAGTATTACAGGAAGAGCTCACCATGCAAGCCTTTGTCCGTGGTCTACAGCCTGAACGACTTCGGGAACATCTCAGACTGTTTTCTAAACACTCTCTCTCTGCCGCATTGACTGAAGCCGAACGTGTGGAGCACGTCCTGTGTCCAGATGGCCGCCGTGATGTTCCGCGAGTCCGCCAGGCTGGATGGGACGAGACCGAACGAGAGGGAACCGATCAAGTGACTGCAACGCCCCGGCCACGCTTCTCCCGGAGAAGGCAGACCGAAGTGAACTGTTACCGCTGCAGTGTCCCTGGCCACATTGCAAGACACTGTCCAGCCCCTGGCCCCTCTGACGTTGCCGCTGAGGTGTCGTCAAACTAGAGAGGGGTGTCAGTGTTGGGGAACTGACACCCGGGATGGTTTCCACTGTGCCCGAATGTGACGCACAGCGCTTGGGCCGCCTGGGCAGGGCCCGGGGGCTATACCTGGAATGTGAGCTTGATGGAACAGTCTGCAGAGCCCTGGTTGACACAGGGTCCACTATCTCCATCATCCGGCCGGGTGTCCTTCCCCACTTGCAGCGCAGCTTGCCATCAGGCTGGACAATCACCAACGCCCGAATTACAACCGTCACCAGTAGCAAGGCTGCCATGCTGGGCCAAGGGACAGTGTGCATTAAGGTGGCGGACCAAGAGAGACGACACCCATTCTGGCTGGCCGACATTCAAGACCCCTGCATTGTTGGGCTTGACCTGTTGGAGATGTGGGGAGCTGTGGTCGATGTGCCTAGGGCCACGCTTCATCTTGGTGAGAAAACAGTTGCCCTCCAGGGTACTGATGAGCCAGGCGCCTGCAGAGTGACAGCCCCCACAGAGCCATCCCCGCCTACGGCCTTCATGGTGGACCAGAAGAAGTCTCAACCTAACCCTTCTACTAATAGACCGCCTACTATAGAGACCCAGCAGGCTATTGCAGAACTGTTAGAGCGAAGCAGTCAAGGCCTGGATACCACCCAGCAGGAGCGACTGAAAAGCTTACTGAATGCCTTCCAAGACATTTTTGCAGCGAAAGATGAAGACTGCATGCACACCAGTCTCGTACTCCACGACATTGACACAGGAGACGCACGACCAATCCGGCTACACCCACGGCGTCTGCCCCTTGCCAAACGAGTGGCTGCCCAGGAGAAAATTGAGGAGATGCGCCAGGCGGGCGTCATCGAGCCCTCCAGCAGTCCATGGGCAGCACCCGCAGTTCTGGTCAAGAAGAAGGACGGCTCGTGGCGGTTCTGCGTCGACTACAGACGGCTCAACGATGTAACCCGCAAGGACTCCTACCCGTTGCCGCGCATAGATGATGCGCTGGACTACATCACTGGCTCCTCCTGGTTCAGCTCCCTGGATCTCCGAAGTGGCTATTGGCAGGTGGAGTTGGCCGCCGAAGCTCGACCAAAGACAGCGTTCACAATAGGTCAAGGACTCTGGCAGTTCAAGGTGATGCCGTTCGGGCTTTGCAACGCACCTGCCACATTTGAACGGTTGATGGAGAGAGTGCTGGCATCCATCCCCCGTGATCGCTGTGTGGTGTACCTGGATGACCTCCTGGTGCATGCTGCAGGATTTAAGGGGGCTCTACAGAACCTCCAGCATGTGTTCCAGGCCATTCGTCAGGCTGGGCTGCGATTGATCCCCAAAAAGTGCCATTTGCTTCGGTGTGAAGTTTCCTTCCTGGGGCATGTCGTCAGTGGACAAGGTGTTGCCACTGATCCAGCCAAAGTTGCCACTGTCCGTGACTGGCCGGCGCCAAGAGATGTTAAAGAGTTGCGGAGTTTCCTGGGACTGGCATCCTATTACCGGAGATTTATCAAGGACTTTGCAACGATTGCTGGCCCCTTGCACCAGCTCACACACAAGGGACAGTTATTTGAATGGACTGACAGCTGCAATGAGGCCTTTGCACAGCTGCGAGAGGCCTTGGTCCGAGCCCCAGTGTTGGCCTACCCAGACCCCAGCCGACCTTTCTTGGTCGATACAGATGCCAATGATGTCGGTGTGGGGGTTGTGCTGTCACAGGAAGGGAATCACGGCGAGCAGGTCGTGGCCTTTTACAGTCGGGGGCTGAGCAAGCCAGAGCGGAACTACTGCGTCACCCGTCGGGAATTGTTGGCCATTGTCCTGGGCCTTCGTCATTTCCGTCCCTACCTTTATGGTCATCGGTTTGTGTTGCGGACAGATCACGCCTCCCTCACCTGGTTGCTGAACTTCAAGGAACCTGAGGGGCAGCTGGCCAGGTGGGTCAAGATCTTGCAGGAATATGACTTCACGATTTCTCATCGACCAGGCCGCCTGCACGGCAACGCTGATGCACTGTCCAGACGGCCCTGTGAGGAGGCGTGTCGTTTCTGCCAGCGGGCGGAAGAGCGGTGCATGCCAGACCCATCAGTAGCTGCAGTTAGGCAACATGACATCACAGTCGACCTGGACAGCTTCATCCCCCAACAATTGATCGACCATCAAAGACAAGACCCAGTGCTTGAGAGAGCTCGCAGCTGGGTGGGGGCACAGCAGCGGCCGGAATGGACCACAGTGGTGCACTTGGATACTGAGACCAAAGCACTGTACTCCCAGTGGGACAGCCTCCTGTTGTCTCGCGACCTGCTGTATCGTCGCTGGGAAGCTCCGACAGGACAACATGCTGCCCTCCAACTCGTGGTGCCCCGTGTGCTGCGGCCTCAGGTCCTCGAAGTGATGCATGGCTTCCCAGGGACTGGCCATTTTGGAGTGACCAAGACCTTGCTCCGACTGAGGCAGCGTTTTTACTGGCCGGGCTGTCGCCGTGACGTGGAGATGCATGTCCACCGCTGTGATGCATGCACAGCAAAGAAAGACCCCACACGCCGCTCCCATGCTCCCCTACAGCAGTTCCAGGTGGGGGCTCCCATGGAACGAGTGGGTGTGGACATTCTAGGCCCATTTCCGGTCACTGATAGCGGAAACCGTTACATCTTGGTGGCCATGGATTACTTCACGAAGTGGCCAGAAGCGTATGCGGTACCCAACCAGAGCGCTGCAACAACGGCAGAGAGATTGGTTTCGGAGATGTTCTGCCGATTCGGAGCTCCAGAGGAGTTGCACAGCAACCAGGGACAGAACTTCGAGTCCCAGGTGTTCCAGGAGGTGTGCCGTCGCCTGGGTGTGAAAAAGACTCGCACCACGCCGTTGCATCCTCAGAGCGACGGGTTGGTGGAGCGTTTTAATAGAACCTTGGCCACACAACTTGCCATTCTCACCGACAAGCGGCAGAGAGACTGGGATTTACACCTCCCACTCATTCTTTGGGCCTACAGGACAGCGGTGCAGGAGTCAACACACTGCACCCCTGCATCATTGATGTTTGGTCATGAACTGCGCATGCCTGTTGATTTGGTTTTTGGCCCAGCCCCAGAACCAGAAGTGAGAGGAGCACCGGGCCTGGACTACTACTACAACCTTGTGGAGCGGCTGCGGGAGGCCCACGATTTTGCCCGCACCAGCCTGACGGAGGCTGGGGCCCAACAGAAGCGGGCATATGACCTCCGCAGTCGAGGCCAGGACTTTGAACCAGGCGCGCATGTCTGGGTCTACAACCCGGTGAGAAAGAAAGGACTCTCCCCAAAGCTCACTAGCCACTGGGTGGGACCCTGCAAGGTCCTCCAGAAGTTGTCCGACGTGGTCTATCGGATACGACTGGCACCTCGAAACCGGCTGGTGGTGCTGCACCAAGACCGCTTGGCCCCATACCAGCCATTGGACCAGAGCCGGGGGCACTTGGAGTCAAGCACCCTGCCAGAGAGGGAGATACCCCCAGGGAGCAACGAGGATGCTGAGGTAACCCCCCCTTCCGACCTACCTGCAGACAGTGGTAGCAGCCAGCCGCCATCAGAGGGGCGTCGACGACGGCGGTTGCCTCAGCACTTGCGGGACTTTGTGATGAACGCATGGGCTGTTGGGGACAACGAACCCAGCTAGGTGGGGGCTGTGTAGCGTCCCGGAAGAGTTAGTGTTGCAAAGGATTCTGGGTATCTGTTCTGTTGTGTTTATGTTGTGTTGCGGTGCGAATGTTCTCCCGAAATGTGTTTGTCTATTTGTTTGGTGTGGGTTCACAGTGTGGTGCATGTTTGTGACTGTGTTAATGTTGTTTTATACGGCTACCCTGAGTGTGACATGTGTGGCTGTTGACTAAGTATGCTGTGCTTTCACTTGTGTGCGTGTGTTTAAAATTGACTTGATCATTAAAATTCGAACCGATCGTTCATTGAGTCAGCATTTCTTGACATCTTCAAGCAAAGACATTTGTCAAACCCGTTCAACGCTACATTATATTTAGTTATTAATAATCTGCGACTTGTCCAGGGTGTACCCCGCCTTCCGCCTGTGTGCAGCTGGGATAGGCTCCTGCACCCCCCGCGACCCCGTAAGGGACAAGCGGTAGAAAATGGATGGATGGGTGTATTCAAGGCTCCTCCTTTGGTACTGACGTATGCGATATTGCAATTTCCAGTTTTCGGATGTTAATCCGCACACTATAGATATGTTTGTTTGGAAGACTAAATACGTGAGAATTTAGCCTACTAAGTGAAAAAAGAAATAAACGTCCCTACTTGGCGCAGGCATCCTTGATTACATTTTTGTGCGTTCTAAAATCACAGAATGTTCAGACAGTCGCCATTAACTTGTGGCTAAAAAGAGTATGTCGTCTATCTACTCATTCACATCTATGGCTGACAGTGTTGCCGGCCAGCGGCCGCACTCTATGGATATTTTATTCTTATCTTGTTTCATTACTTCGCGTTCAAGCGAGTTTAGCGCTGTGGCTTGCCAAGCTTATCCTCTAGGGACGGTGTGGCAAAGTTGGTAGAGTGGCCGTGCCAGCAATCAGAGGGTTGCTGGTTACTGGGGTTCAATCCCCACCTCCTACCATCCTAGTCACGTCCGTTGTGTCCTTGGGCAAGACACTTCACCCTTGCTCCTGATGGCTGCTGGTTAGCGCCTTGCATGGCAGCTCCCGCCATCAGTGTGTGAATGTGTGTGTGAATGGGTGAATGTGGAAATACTGTCAAAGCGCTTTGAGTACCTTGAAGGTAGAAAAGCGCTATACAAGTATAACCCATTTATCATTTATTTACTCCCCACCCCATGTGTGTGTGCACGCTAACCCAGCTAACACATAATGTTAAAAAATTTTTAGCTAATGGTTCTCCAATGGTTAATTAAAAACAAACCTAGAAATGTCTGTCTTATTTTATTTAACATACCTAAAGAATCAATATTTGGACATTTGTCTGTCAATTCAGAATCGTTCCCATTCTAATAGTGATGCATTGGAGAATTAATAATTGTTCCCAACTCGATTAATAATGAAGTTAGAATTTTAACTAAATTGCCCAATTTCTAAGTATTTTTTTTATGTAAATCCTGCAATAATTTATTGGTTCATTGCTAATATTTAAGCAACATCGGCCACCAGTACTGATACTGACGATTACATTATCATGGCAACACGTGGAAGCTGACATCCGATTGGATAGAAAAATAATACATACACACCTACTGTAGCCAACTCTGAAATAAAGACATTAGACTATTGGCAATAAATGTAGTTTCATGGAATAAATGCCAGAATTTTAAGTTGTAAATTCTTCTGCGAGTGTTTAGGCCATCAGAGAAAGCCCAGACGGCTTACCACTGCTTGAAATATACCTATACACGCAACTGTTAAAAATAGAGCTGCACATGCTCAAGCAACTAATTCCATGATTGATCATGTCCTTGACGGTCCACCACTTCCGCCGTCATTGACAAAGTCTTGAAACTAGTGAATACATCAAAGTGTGTCACGGTATTCCTGGAGGATACAGTCGTCTTACTTTGAGGAGCCCCAGCAGCAGTTTGGAGTTCAGATCTCACATAAAAAAAGATGTCTTGCATTGTGTGGTGCTCCTGCCCTTAGGACTGTAGGAAATAATTGTAAGGTACAAGGTAAATTATGTTATTATAACACTATAGTCACCTGCACATACACGACATAAACTTAGATATTTGTCAACTTACAGTACTATGCAAAAGTTTTAGGTCAGCACTAATTGTAACTAACATTTTCCCAGCAGTACTTCTGTTACAAGGTCAGACATAATTGACAGAATAACAAAAAACAAATACAAAAAACTATCCATTACAGGGTTTCCCATAGATTGCCAAGATACCTGTGCAGTATGGGTGTGGTTAGGGGCGTGTCCAGTATGATGTCATCACAATATTTGCTATGATGCATATATTTTCTTTAAAAAGGCAAAAAAAGTGTATAAATGCATTTATAACAAATCTGTTATCCTTAATTCGTGTAATAATATAGATGTGTTCTTACATAATTTTGTTTTGCTGTATTTTACAAATGTTGCTGCTTATTGTACATGCACCGTACTTTGAGATTTTTACAAATATTTTTTTCTAGAGATTTCTCCAATCCTTTTAGTCACTCTTTCTTCATTAAAAACGACTGTCAACAAAGCTAGCATCTATTTCTGGTGTTATTGAAGACCGTACTCGTGTTTAGAGGCTCTTTACTGATGATGCTTTATGTCAACCAATCAATCAATCAATGTTTATTTATATAGCCCTAAATCACAAGTGTCTCAAAGGGCTGCACAAGCCACAACGACATCCTCGGTTCAGATCCCACATAAGGGCAAGGAAAAACTCAACCCAGTGGGATGTCAATGAGAATGACAATGAGAAACCCTTGGAGAGGGGACCCCCCCCCCCCCCCCCCCCCCCTCTCTCTCTAGGGGAGACCGGATGCAATGGACGTCGAGTGGGTCTAGCATAATATTGGGAAAGTCCAGTCCATAGTGGATCTAACATGATTTTATTAAAAATAAAAAAATGCGGGAGAACATAGTGGATCTAACATAATAGTGAGAGTCCAGTCCATAGTGGGGCCAGCAGGAGACCATCCCGACCGGAGACGGGTCAGCAGCGCAGAGATGTCCCCAACTGTTGCACAGGCGAGCGGTCCACCCCGGGTCCCGACTCTGGACAGCCAGCACTTCATCCATGGCCACCAGACCTGTGCCCCCCCTTCCACAAGGGGGGGCACGGCAGATCAACTGGTCTAAAAAGCGGGTCTATTTAAAGGCTGGAGTATACAAATGAGTTTTGAGATGGGACTTAAAACTCAACGACTAAAAGTGAGCTGCATAGAGCCTGACGTCACACTTGCTCTGCGCTGCCTTTCTCTCCTTAAAAGCCGCCAGTGTCATCTTGAGTTTTGAAGATCGCTGACCGCGGGTGTATTTTGTATACCTTAAAGTACATCCACATCGCGGACATGCTGCCTCGATCCAGACAACCCCGTGCATATGGCTTACGCAGTGGCGTGCGGTGAGGTTAATGTCTGGTGAGGCGCGACTGCATCATCACAGTCAGATTTACAAACATATGAACCTGCAGTGCAGGTGTACCTAATGTTGTGTCCCTGCGGTCGTTCGCGGCTCCTGCAGCGCGAGCATTGTTGTTTTTGCACTTTTTGGCTTCTTGTTAAGTGACTTTTTTTGGGTGGATTTGGTCTTGCACGTGGAGGGTTTGGGTGTGGGCTTTGGTTGGTGTGGCGCTCCCGTCGGGCGGTGCATTCTGCGGCGGAGGTGCTTGGCACCAGGAGGCGGGGTTATGAGACGAGCCTCTCACAGTGCGTCTTCGCAGCAGATTTATGAATGCTCAGCACTAAAAATACGTTACACACATACAGTTGTTGACAAAATACACTGTACATTATATACCTCAGCTAACTAAACTATGGAAATGTATAATATAATTCATATAGCAATACAGTCTCACTGCACAGCAGGCCAGCAGTTAGCCGAGTCGCAATCCATGGTGAGGCACAAGTGCCTCAACTGGCTGCTGATCACCGCACCGTCTCTTCTCAGTATTTGAACGGCAAATGTGAAAATAAAAATAAAAATAATCTAAAACTGGTGAAGTTAAATGGAAAATAACTTTAGTATAATCACTGAATACATATAACAATTTAATTTTTAATTTTTTTTCTTTTTACTTTTTTTTTTCTTTCCATGAGGGCAGGTGAGGCCGTGCCTCCCCTGCCTCTAGTGACTGCACGCCACTGGGCTTACGTCATCACAACATACGGTTTCGGCAGTGCTATGCAAAGTACTTCTTTTGTGTATTGTGGGTGCATCAAATAATAAACTATATACATCTATTCATACTATAATTACCTTAATGTGTATGTTAGTGTGTTATGATGTTCATTTTGCCCATGGTCTGTGAACACACCGTGCCTGCGGAGAATGAGGAAGTGTTGAGTGTTAGGGAGTGAAACAGCGAGACGTGTGTGCACGGAGGAAATACTTGTTGGTGTTTGGCCTGTTGTTAGTATAAGGTTGGCAATAAAAGCTAAAAAGAGAGTCGGACTTTGTGTTTCTCCTTCTGGATGCTACAATACATTATATTACTTTATTTTGTTTTCGCGTAACAAACCCTCATTTTTAAGGTGTGGCGGCTAATATGTTGTCTTGGCGCAACACCACAATCAAATATATTAAGGGAAAACCATGCATTATATTATGGTTATGATCTTAATAAAGGGTGTATTACAGGAATTAATTTGTGCTAAGGGGACTGACTGTCTGTGAATGTACTGTGTCTTTAAATCTTCACATAGATGGGTGTATGCATCATCACTGCTTCTGGTCTGCCAGAGAATAAGAACACGTAGCAGGAGGGCTCAACTTGGCAACTGTCACTATATTTAGCAAGTATTCTAGCCCTGTACTTACATCCTAAAAACACTGGTTCTAATTCTAGAGATTACTCCCACTTGCCATCGTTGCCTCAAGTTTATTTGCATAGTTTTGAGATGTGACGTTCACAAAATAGCGGCTTTTTGAGCGGTTATCTGGTGAAGTAGGAGAATATTCCAAATTACTATGTTATGCTATTCTGTGACTTAGTATTCAGGTAAAAGAGCCGTTCAAAAAACATGATTGTTCGGCCAGCGTATGGCAGCTGTGTTTTGCTCTGAGCATGACGTTAAAGTGCATCCGGCAGTGGAGGCTCCTCTAAGGGGTCTTGGGGCACTAGGAGGTTAACCCCTGTACTATTGTTACCCCAAGTGGCCCTTGGCAAAGGCCTAGTACCTGACTGCCCCCTAGCCAGGGATACGGTGAAGACCTCAACGGCGGAGCAGGCAGAAGACGGTAGATGTATGAACCACCACAACGGCTGCGATGGCGGAAGAAGGCACCCCCACATCCATGTGGGCCCAGTTATGGGGAAATAACAACCAAAGACCTCAACGGTGGAACAGGCGGAGGATGACTGCTAACACTATGGAGCGTGGGATGGCGGATGAAGGCTGCAGCAGAAAAGGGTCCCCAGTCGTCTTGGACTCCATGCCACTGGACCCTGACCCGGATCTGTCAAGGATCGTGTGGTGACTGTCTTGTGCACCAGTCTCCCCACGTTAAACAAAGTCACGCACAGGCATCCTTCATAAAGGGATACCCCCCTACCAGAAGGATAGTCATACTCGCTTCGAGTGATCGCCGATGATGAGCAGCTGTGTTAGAACCCTGTGGCGAGCTACTCAGAAGGCCGTGGCAAGCTACTTGTTGTAAACTTTGGCCATACGATGAGACACGCAGTTTCCCGTCCTCATCACCTTAGCTGACGGGTTCTGGTCGCTGCCTTCTTTCTACAAAGAGGCACGGCTACAGTGGCCGGGAAATGCAAAACAATATCACAAAGCGGCTGAGAGACTTTTAAAGGCCTACTAAAATGAGATTTTCTTATTTAAACGGGGATAGCAGATCCATTCTATGTGTCATACTTGATCATTTCGCGATATTGCCATATTTTTGCTGAAAGGATTTAGTAGAGAACATCGACGATAAAGTTCGCAACTTTTGGTCGCTGATAAAAAAAAGCCTTGCCTGTACCGGAAGTAGCGTGACGTCACAGGTTGTGGAGCTCCTCACATCTGCACATTGTTTACACCAGCAGCGAGAGCGATTCGGACCGAGAAAGTGACGATTACCCCATTAATTTGAGCGAGGATGAAAGATTTGTGGATGAGGAAAGTGACAGTGAAGGATTAGAGTGCAGTGCAGGATGCCAGGGTGTATCTTTTTTCGCTCTGACCGTAACTTAGGTACAAGGGCTCATTGGATTCTACACTTTCTCCTTTTTCTATAGTGGATCACGGATTTGTATTTTAAACCACCTCGGATACTATATCCTCTTTAAAATGAGAGTCGGGAACGCGAAATGGACATTCACAGTGACTTTTATCTCCACGACAATACATCGGTGAAGCACTTTAGCTTCGGAGCTAACGTGATAGCATCGTGCTTAACTGCATATAGAAACAGAAGAAATAAGCCCCTGACTGGAAGGATAGACAGAAGATCAACAATACTACTATTACTAGTACTGTCAGGAGACACCGAACCAAACCCTGGACCTGTAACCACACGGTTAATGCTGTCCAGCCTGGCGAAGCATAGCAATGCTGTTGCTAACGACGCCATTGAAGCTAACTTAGCTACGGGACTTAGACAGAGCTATGCTAAAAACATTAGCTCTCCACCTACGCCAGCCCTCATTTGCTCATCACCACCCGTGCTCACCTGCGTTCCAGCGATCGCCGGCGCGACGAAGGACTTCACCCGATCATCGGTGCGGTCGGCGGCTAGCGTCGGATAGCGCGTCTGCTATCCAATTCAAAGTCCTCCTGGTTGTGTTGCTGTAGCCAGCCGCTAATACACCGATCCCACCTACAGCTTTCTTCTTTGCTGTCTTCATTGTCCATTAAACAAATTGTAAAAGATTCACCAACACAGATGTCCAGAATACTGTGGAATTATGTGGTGAAAACAGACGACTTAAGCTGGCCACCGTGCTATTCCAAAATGTCTGCTTCAACCCGTGACGTCACGCGCAAACGTCATCATACCGAGACGTTTTCAGCCGGATATTTCGCGGGAAGTTTAAAATTGCACTTTATAAGTTAACCCGGCCGTATTGGCATGTGTTGCAATGTTAAGATTTCATCATTTATATATATACTATCAGACTGCGTGGTCGGTAGTAGTGGGTTTCAGTAGGCCTTTAATACTAAAATAAAAGGAGGAGGATGTTTAAAAACTAAGTAACAGAGCTTCCTTAAGAAAGGTAGGTGCATGCATGTCTTAAAAAACAAAGGAAATACTACAAATCGTTTGTTAGTCTCTTAATGAGCAACACAACATTGATTGGAGCAAAATAAGTTAAAAAATGTCACCAATTATGAACCTTACTGCACTTCACTGGGCTATAGAGATGCACAAATTCCCAAATGAGTTTGGAAGAAAACATTATTTACTGTATCAATAACTGCAGTGTTAGCATTTGCAGTAAAAACGCATATTGATCCTCCACGCTGCACAGTTTCTATGACAACTATTAAAGCTGTCCAATTACACTTAAGCTTTAGTATGAATGCACCGTTGCTTTGGAGCACATACCAACCAGCCATAGCAACTGTCTCACCTCATGTAGAATTATATTTCACTTTTACTTTTCTTTATTCTTAACATTAGTAACAATACTAAAGTGTGGCCTTGAGAAGCAACATGAATAGCAGTGCTGTTTCCATTTATGTTCCTATCCACTGGAGCTCTTTATTCTTTTTGAGCTATGACTTACAGCCTAAGAAACAAAGTTCTTGACCCGTGGGATGCCATATATTTCCAGATACTATTTCAGAGTACATTAGGAAGATTTAAGTGGCTTATTTGTATTTCCACCTCCTAACTGTAGGACGCCACACTGGGCTATGATTCAATTGTTCCAAGACAAACAAGTGATCCTGTTTGAAACAATGGCTCACTGTTGAGATAGAGTAGTTGGTTTTGTATAATGAATCATTTGCACTCAGTGGGCAAAATACTGACACAGGGCTGAAAAAATGCCATGGTTACAGAAAGAGTGTAGGAGTGCAGTTTGCATTTTATTTATACAGCTGTGTGCAATATCTGCATTTGTCTCATCATTGATCTTTCCTTTATTTTGGGGGGGAATCACTGACTCAAAGGCTTTCAATGTGGGAAAGGAGTCATATTCGTGCAAGAATCAACACATCTGTCTGCTGAGTATATCTTAAAGGCCTACTGAAATGAATTTTTTTTATTTAAACGGGGATAGCAGATCTATTCTATGTGTCATACTTGATCATTTCGCGATATTGCCATATTTTTGCTGAAAGGATTTAGTATAGAACAACGACGATAAAGATTGCAACTTTTGGTATCTGATAAAAAAAAGGCTTGCACCTACCGGAAGTAGCGTGACGTAGTCAGTTGAACATATACGCAAAGTTCCCTATTGTTTACAATGATGGCCGCATGAAGTGAGAGAGATTCGGACCGAGAAAGCGACAATTTCCCCATTAATTTGAGCGAGGATGAAAGATTTGTGGATGAGTAAAGTGCAAGTGAAGGACTAGTGGGGAGTTGAAGCTATTCAGATAGGGAAGATGCTGTGAGAGCCGGGGGTGACCTGATATTCAGCTGGGAATGACTACAACAGTAAATAAACACAAGACATATATATACTCTATTAGCCACAACACAACCAGGCTTATATTTAATATGCCACAAATTAATCCTGCATAAAAACACCTGCGTGTTTGTTATGCTAGCTCCTAGCTCCTCTGCTAGCTCCTAGCTCCATAGAACACGCCAATACAATTCAAACACCTGATCAACACACACAATCACTCAGCCCAAAAGACCGTTTACCTAACCCAAGGTTCATAAAGCTTATATGTTTTTAAAAAGTTACGTACGTGACGCGCACATACGGTCAAGTTATCGAATGTTTAGCAGCCAAGGCTGCATACTCACGGTACCTGATATTCAGCTGGGAATGACTACAACAGTAAATAAACACAAGACATATATATACTCTATTAGCCACAACACAACCAGGCTTATATTTAATATGCCACAAATTAATCCTGCATAATAACACCTGCGTGTTTGTTATGCTAGCTCCTAGCTCCTCTGCTAGCTCCTAGCTCCATAGAACACGCCAATACAATTCAAACACCTGATCAACACACACAATCACTCAGCCCAAAAGACCGTTCACCTAACCCAAGGTTCATAAAGCTTATATGTTTTTAAAAAGTTACGTACGTGACGCGCACTTACGGTACGGTACGTGTTATGCTAGCTCCTAGCTCCTCTGCTAGCTCCTAGCTCCATAGAACACGCCAATACAATTCAAACACATGATCAACACACACAATCACTCAGCCCAAAAGACCGTTCACCTAACCCAAGGTTCATAAAGCTTATATATTTTAAAAAAGTTACGTACATACGCAAAAAAAAGCCAAAGCTGCATACTCACAGTAGCACGTCTGCGTCTTTGTCATCCAAATCAAAGTAATCCTGGTAAGAGTCTGTGTTGTCCCAGTTCTCTACAGGCGTCTGTGTATCCAAATCAAAAGTCCTCCTGGTTAGAGTCTCTGTTATCCGAGTTCTTCCATCTTGACTGCATCTTTCGGGAATGTAAACAAAGAAGCGCCGGCTGTGTACTGTTGTGGCTGACTACGTTCGAAAAATACGTCCATTTCGCACCGACAACTTTCTTCTTTGCTTGCTTGGCTTCCTTCTCCATAATGCAATGAACATGATTGAAACAGATTCACGAACACAGATGTCCAGAATACTGTGGAATTATGAAATGAAAACAGAGCGTTTTCGTATCGGCTTCAATGTGGAAGGCATACCCGTGTTCGCCGGGCAACGTCACACGCATACGTCATCCTCAGAGGCGTTTCGAACCGGAAGTTTAGCGGCAAATTTAAAATGTCACTTTATAAGTTAACCCGGCCGTATTGGCATGTGTTATAATGTTAAGATTTCATCATTGATATATAAACTATCAGACTGCGTGGTCGGTAGTAGTGGGTTTCAGTAGGCCTTTAAGCAAGCTGCGTGTTTCCTTGCAGGATTTGACATTACAACAAAATAATAATGAGCGGTAGAGCAATGTTTTTCAACCTTTTCTGAGCTAAGGCACATTTTTTTCATAGAAAAAATCCGGAGTCACATCACCAGCAGAAAACATAAAAAAATGAAACTCAGCAGCCGATATTGACAATAAAAAGTAATTCTCACAATTGTTGGATATGAATTCAAACCATAACCAAGCATGCATCACTATAGCTCTTGTCTCAAAGTAGGTGTACTGTCACGACCTGTCACATCACGCCCTGACTTATTTTGAGTTTTCTGGATGTTTTCCTGTGTGTAGTGTTTTCGTTCTTGTGTTGCACTCCTATTTTTGGTGACTTTTCCTGTTTTGTTGGTATTTTCCTGTAGCAGTTTCATGTCTTCCTTGAATGCTATTCCCCGCACCCGCTTTGTTTTCGCAATCAAGACTATTTCAGTTGTGCAGACGCTATCCTTCTTTGTGGGGACATTGTTGATTGTCATGTCATGTACGGATGTACTTTGTGGGCGCCGTCTGCGCCACGCGCTGTAAGTCTTTGCTGTCGTCCAGCATTCTGTTTTTATATACTTTGCAGCCAGTTCAGTTTTAGTTTAATTTTGCATAGTCATCCCTAAGCTTCAATGGCTTTTCTTAGCGGCTTGTGCCTTTTGTTCATTTTTGGTTTAAGTGTTAGATACCTTTTTTCCTGCACACTGCCTCCCTCTGTCGTCTGCATATTGTGATCACGACCAACATCTACAAAGCAATTAGCTACCTGCTGCCACCTACTAATATGGAAGAGTATTACATGGTTACTCTGCCGAGCTCTAGACAGCACAGACACTCAACAACGGCACATTTGCGGATTATAATTACTGGTTTGCAAAAAAATATTTTTAACCCAATTAGGTGAAATTACATAATCTCCCACGGCACACCAGACTGTATTTTACGGCACACTAGTGTGCCACGGCACAGTGGTTGAAAAACACTGCGGTAGAGAATGTAGTGCTTTCTCCAAGTTTGTATTCTTTGTGTTAAGCCACGCTGGATAGAAACTGGCTGAAACGTGTTTCATTCATTGGATGAAGAAGAAAGTATATCACATTTATTTTTATAGGTGTAACAGTTTATAAAAATGCAGTCCTGGATATGGTGTTGCATCTCAATTCATCCAGTGTTGTGGGCAAGCCGATTCATGTTGTTGGTGTCAAATTCTGGGTTATTTAAAGCCCAATATTTTGTGTGCTAATCCAGTTCATATGTGTGATGATTAGGGTGTAGGGATGGAACGGTTTATGGAAAAAGATCTGAACCGTTCGGTTGCCCTGACACCTGTGTGTTAGGATCATGACCGTAGATGTCATTCGGGACTCAGAATCCGTCCTCCCCACTTTTCCTGCATAGTATGACAAACATTGCCTGTGAAACATAGGATTAATGTTCCTTTATTTAGACTAATTTACATTGCAGTGCACGCCAAGTCCAACATTTGCAATGTAAGGTTAAATAAGACAAAATTCAATACATAAATAAATCATCAAATAATTACTGAAATGTGTCATTAAGTATAATTTGAATCAAACAGATGTGTTTTTAAATGTTAATTTAAAAGTGCATTTAATTATTTAATCATTTCATTCACTATTTCAATATTTGCCCTATGTTTGATTGTGTTACTTAATGATTTAAATAAGTATTCTATGATAAAACTAAATATTTCACAATTTATTACATTATTTAATGAACGTGTGTATCCGTGCTTAGTGAATTTATTTTATCCATCAAACTCACCCATTAGTGGGTGGGGCTAAGACAAATCTAGTCCAATCTGAAGCCTAGACATTTTGAAGTCTTTCAAAACGTGGTGGCTAAAGAGGATATTGTCAAACTTTTTGGGTAGTTGGTGGTAGATATTTTAGACTTTGCAAAGTACAGTATGTGAAGGCAAGAAGTGCTGACCCAAAGCATGAGGACGTTAAAGTAGAATATTTTTTGGAGTTGTCTGAGTTATTTCCACACTTTCAGACCAAGATATCGACCAGGACTCTTGTGCTTCTCTGATTTAAGTTCCACAGACTAGTGGAACTTCAGTTGTTAGACTTACCCACTGAGTTTGACAGGTAAAAAACGTCACAGAGCACTGACTTACAGGTTCATGAAATACTGTACTCTTATATACAAGTTTCATTTTTACATTATTGTCCTATGAGGAGATAGTATAACATTTTTGAAATGTGAGAGGTGTACTTAAAGGCCTACAGAAACCCACTACTACCGACCACACAGTCTGATAGTTTATATATCAATGATGAAATCTTAACATTGCAACACATGCCAATACGACCGGGTTAGATTAGTAAAGTGCAATTTTAAATTTCCTGCGAAATATCCTGCTAAAAACATCTCGGTATGATGACGTTTGCGCTTGACGTCACGGATTGGGACACCAGTGTGGCCAGCTATTAAGTCGTCTGTTTTCATCGCAAAATTCCACAGTATTCTGGACATCTGTGTTGGTGAATCTTTTGCAATTTGTTTAATGAACAATGAAGACCGCAAAGAAGAAAGCTGTAGGTGGGAAGCGGTGTATTAGTGGCCTGCTGCAGCAACACAAACACGTAGAGAACTGGGACAACAGAGACTCTTAACAGGAGGACTTTGAGTTGGATACGCGCTACCGTGAGTACGCAGCTGCGGCTTCCAAACATTTGATCGCTTGCCTGTACGTGCGTGCCGCTATGTGCATGTCACGTACGTGACTTTGGGGAAATATATGTGCTGTATGAACTTTGCGGAAGTGAACGGTACATTGGGCTGTGGGATTGAGTGTGTTGTGCGAGTGTTTGATTTGTATTGGCGGATTATATGGACGGGAGGGGGGAGCTGTTTGTTATGTGGCATATTAAATATAAGCCTGGTTGTGTTGTGGCTAATAGAGTATATATATGTCTTGTGTTTATTTACTGTTTTAGTCATTCCCAGCTGAATATCATGTCCCACCCGCCTCTCACAGCATCTTCCCTATCCGAATCGCTTCCACTGCCCTCTAGTCCTTCACTCTCACTTTCCTCATCCACAAATCTTTCATCCTCGCTCAAATTAATGGGGTAATCCTCGCTTTCTCTGTCCGAATTGCTTTCGCTGCTGGTGGCCATGATTGTAAACAATGTGCAGATGTGAGGAGCTCCACAACCTGTGACGTCACACTACTTCCTGTACAGGCAAGGCTTTTTTATCAGCGACCAAAAGTTGCGAACTTTATCGTCAATGTTCTCTACTAAATCCTTTCAGCAAAAATATGGCAATATCGCTAAATGATCAAGTATGACACATAGAATGGACCTGCAATCCCCGTTTAAATAAGAAAATCTCATTTCAGTAGGCCTTTAATTCTAATACAGAGGTTCATATCACATGATAATGGGATTAGGTACATTCTGACTTAAAAAAAATTGTTTTCCTAATAAAATAATACTGAGACAACCATTGATAGTTTATCATCTCTTTGTTACAATCAGATGGAAAATGTTTCAAGTCAAATACTTCAATTTATTGTAGGAATGAATATTGAAAGCTGTTTTGATTATGAGCAATTCACACCAGTGTGAAAAGTGTGACAACCAACGCTGTTCTCCCGTGTATTACGGCCTAGTCGAGTATGTGTCGTAGAATATATAACAGCCTGAGCCATGCAGACCTAAATCAAGCACTGACAGTACAGTTTTTTGCTATTTCATTTGTTTCATGTGAACAAATGAGCCTCTAATGGACATTTTATATCCTGCTGCCCTGACCCCACTAAAGTGATTTAGCGATGCGTTGGCCCGTGACGCCCATCATTTTTTAAGTTCAACATTTAGTGCTTGGCATTTTGGAAATTAATTTGACCTAGAACAAGAGATTTGGTAAGAGTGAGCCCAATTAACATGCAGACATCAGTAATGAAAACCCCTTTAGGTGTGTGAAAGTCATTCTTAAGGGCACACAAGTAAAGTTTAGTCATCATTTAGGAGTCAAACAGGGTGAGGGGTGTCTTTGTGCAGAATGTGATCCGTTTCTCCTTGAGTGTTTCAGAGTATGGAGCAGCAGAGGGTAAAATAGCTGTGTGGTTGCTAGTTGTTCAGTTCCAATAAGGTCTCAGGTGACAGGCAGTCGGCTATTTTGTCCTAGTGGCAGACAAGAGTCACAAGGTTGAGTGTCCCCTTGAATAATGTGTACAATTCTCAGAGGGGCGTCTTGTTACACCTCCTAATTATTGCCCCACGGATTTGTACCAAAACAGAGGACTTCTTTGTCGAAGGCTGCAGGATTTAACCCCAAATGTATGAATCTGCAAAACAGAACAAGTGTGTGTCTGTAATCTTTATCAGAACCTTTAAGAAAGCTTAAAATAAATCTTGATATCCAATTGTTATTTTTGGTACTGCCAAAGTTGATGCTTTAACTCGTGCGAATAATCACAAAATAGTATTGCATTAATCACGTATGAACGCAGATTAATCGCACAATTTCTTTTTGACCACACATGCTCCTCTACCTTAAGCAGGTTGTTACAAGGTCACTGATCAGGTCAATGCATAAGTCAGTGCAAATATAAGTAAAGAGACTCCAATTGGCGTGATTGCTGGCAAATTTCACGTCATAATACACCTCCATCTGACTTTGGATAAAACTGTTGGCAAGTTTTGAACAAATAAATGTGGTGCATGCAAGTAAAGTAACACATTGAAAAACATGTTCATGGATGACCTTCTGTCAATGAAATTGCATTTGTGTTCAAATATTGGGGTCTTTTTCAAAATGTCATTTAAATTATGCACACAAGTAATTTACTGAAATTAATCGCAATAAATCAAAGTACATGCACCTGAGGATAGGTTGATTGGCAACACTAAATTGGCCCTAGTGTGTGAATGTGAGTGTGAATGTTGTCTGTCTATCTGTGTTGGCCCTGCGATGTGGTGGCGACTTGTCCAGGGTGTACCCCGCCTTCCGCCCGAATGCAGCTGAGATAGGCTCCAGCAACCCCGCGACCCCGAACGGGACAAGTGGTAGAAAATGGATGGATGGATGGAAATCAAAGTACAAAATTGTGATTAATCTGATTAAAAATGTCTTATCGTTTGATAGCATTTGTTATTTTCAAACAAAATTTAAGATAAAAAAGAATAATAGAAATAAATTAAAATGGCACATACTAGCATTTGCATATTACGTTATTACATATAACATAGTAATATTTGTGTATTAAGTAGGGCTGGGCCCATAAAACAATATCAATATATTGCGATACACACATAATCAATATCAAAATAACATGTGTTCGATTAACCTTTCTAGATCAATCAATCAAAGTTTACTTATGTAGCCCTTAATCACAAATGTCTCAAAGGGCTGCACAAGCCACAACGACATCCTTGGCTCAGATCCCACATCAGGGCAAGAAAAAACTCAACCCAATGGGAACAACGTGAAACCTTGGAAGGGACCGCAGGTGTGGGGACCGTCCCGGTGCAGTGGATGCCGAGTGAATACGGTTAATAATGTGAGAGTCTAGTCCATAGTGGGCCAAGCAGGGGATCCTCTCACATGTAGAAATGTCGGGGCGCAGAGACTTTGCCCCTGTATGGCGGAATGTAGTTAATTGTAGAACTGGCACCTAATGTTATTAAAAAAGTAATGACAAGCGGTAAAAAATTGATATATATGTATATGTATATATATACAGTTTATATATATATATGTATATATGTATTATATACATATTTATGTATGTATGTATGTATGTATGTGTGTATATATATATATACAGTATATGATATATTTGGGGTCCTAAGAAACCATATAGAATGAAGCATGGTTGGTTGCTTTAACAAAGGCACTCTCGGTCTTTGCAAAAAGGAAGTGTTTAGTGAGCAACGGGTGGGACATCAATCCAATCGTGTAACCGTATGAACTATCCAGTTTGGTTGTGCCATCTTGCTGTCTCGCTGTTGATTCTCCGCATGTAGTGAGAAGAGAAAGTAAAAATGAGTGCTGCAGAGAGTGAAGAAATTGCCGACAAAGCAGGAAAAATCACCTCGACAGATTGCAGACCTCAGCCGCGCTCATTTTTTCTTTTCAACCCTCGTCCGTTCCTTCTTTGAATGTACGGAAACTACAGGTAGGAACTAGAGTGCAGGACTGTGTGAATAAAATGAATAACAACATGTTACAAATGTGCTACTTCAAAATATCAATTTGCGCCAAAACATTTTAAATAATAATTGCAGCATACCATCAACTCATTTCCATATTTAAATGAGAATAACAGACCAAATAAAATGTTACACAAACCATGTAACTTCCTGGCTGTAAACATGCAAAAAAAAATTCTTCTCAAGTTTCTCTATGTTTAGATTTTCTGACTTTGCACTATTTTGTTACACTTTATTAAGCATTTCTTACATAGTCCTAATTTTTCCACCTTGATTTAAAGAGGTTATTGTGATTTTAGTTTTTCACTCTCTGCCTTGATTCTGTATCTGAGGGGATTATAATACAAGGAGGGTTACATTTAACATATTTTTCTCCTGGTCCATATTTTCCATCGACCAGTATAAAAAGCCTATACGTTGATACAGTTTTCAGCCATATTGCCCAGCCCTAATAATGAGTTCAGTTCAGTTCAGTTTTAGCGCTTATAATAATGTAATACAAATCATTGTGTGTAGTTTACATGCTAATATATGCAGTATATTGACTGTGCATATGTAACACCTAGTGCACATTAGTCCAGGAAGTATTTATCTCACACACAGAGGATTCATTATACAGTATACAGCATTATAATATGTTGTGATACAATATTTACAGTAGGAAAGACACAGGCAAGGCATTAATTAGGGTTTCACTCCATTTAGTATAAATATAATGTAATAAATAGTAAAATAAAATAAAGAGTAATTATATAGTGCAAATAGAATGTGAAAACTAGTGCAATTCAGACAAAAAAACCAACTCAGTTCGGCACAGTCGGTAAACACACATGTGCAAGTTAAGTGTTCCTTGTGCGGGGATTGAGAGGAGGTGATGGAGCACCATTGGAGTTCAGCATCTAACAGCTTCCCGGAAAGATATCCCACTCCGGATGCTCCGCAGCCTCCTGCGTGAGGGGAGTGGGTCAAAAAAAGTTTATGAAGCACTTTCTTCAGTCATCCAGCAGCTATAAAATGTAATTCCTGGATAGACGATATGGCTACTATTTTTATTTCTGACATTGCGAATGTCTACACTTGACAGGATTTTCTCTCTGTTGTCTGTCATTGCACCACAATTGCATTCTCACAGCCGTTTGTGCTTACCTGTGCCTCTTTGCCCTACCTTCAAAAGTAGACTAAAAAACAGAGGTTTAAATTACACTGCAAGCGCTAAATGAATATATTTGCATTTCCTCTTCCCATTGTTATGGATGTTCTGATAATCATCCATATTCTGCTTGAAGACAAACATGCTAAACCACATGTGTCAAACTCAAGGCCCGGGGGCCAGTTCTGGCGTGCCACATCATTTTATGTGGCCCGCAAAAGCCTGGAAAAAATGAGTTGCAATAAAATACTTACTTTTTCTTTTTTTACTAAATGCATTCGATCTTTCAATTTTGACATAAAAAAATGCTTATTTTAAACTTTAATATTATCTGATCATGCCAATCATATTATTATATACTGTATTGCAAAACTATTTTTTTGAGTTAAAAACAAATCGTTAAATATCTGCTTGTCACTTTTATGATTTTAAACTAAGTTATACATAAAAAAATCTAATAATCAAATGCATATGCATTTCGATTAATTATGATTATTACCCGCATGCATAATGATAATAATGATAATAAATGATAAATGGGTTATACTTGTATAGCGCTTTTCTACCTTCAAGGTACTCAAAGCGCTTTGACAGTATTTCCACATTCACCCATTCACACACACATTCACATAATGTAAATAATTTTTTTTTAAAGCGGTCATCTGAAAGCAGCCATTACTGCGATGTGGCCCTCAATGAAAATGAGTTTGACACCCCTGTGCTAAACAGATTCCGTGGGTTATTTTGTTCACTTAAGAGTTTCAGTCCTCGGTCAACAAGCTTAGGAGATCAGCTTTGCGTGCGCTATCAAGTTTGCACGAAATAATATGTACAGACCATGACTAGATCAATCACTGATACTTTAACCCTGGGGTGTCCAAACTTTTTGACTTCGGGGCCGCATTGGGTTCGAAAAAATTGGTCGAGGGTCGAAAGCCGATTGCATGTAAAGTAACTATATATATAAATATTAGGGGTGGAACGATACACAACATTCACGGTTCGGTTCGGTTCAATATTTTACCGTCACGGTTCGATATTTTTTCGATATTATAAAAGATACATTTCCAAGCCTTTTTTTACTTATAGTTTATTAGAATTATCAACATTTTTGTTTCAACTGAAAAGTACAGTTTTGATATTAAATTGTATGTATCTGGTGCAGCTTTATACCTGCCCCAGTTTATGCTGTACATACTTAGCACCATATAAAACAAAAACAGCAGCTTGTAAAAAATAATATTCATAAAATAAACGCATCTGATAAATCACCCATCTTCTGTGGTACATTCTTAGCAGCAGAGCAACAGCGGGTGCTACGAACATTGCTGTCTCTAAATGGGCTTTTGTCTTGTCGTACAAAATAGGAACTACGGTACTGGTGAAATAGGTTCGTGAAGGCATCTTGTAACGGGGCTCACATGTCCACAGTAAACAGAGAAGGGTTGCATGTCGACAGCAATAAAAGTAGCAATCAATTTATGTTGCTCTCTTTGAGTCATGTGCTAATGGCTGTCTAAATGTCCCGGGTAAGGTTTGTAACCTGTGTGTTGTGTCCAGAGATGGGTAGAGTAGCCAGAAATTGTACTCAAGTAAGAGTACTGTTACTTTAGAGATTTATTACTCAAGTAAAAGTAAGGAGTAGTCACCCAAGTATTTACTTGAGTAAAAGTAAAAAGTATGTTGTGAAAAAACTACTCAAGTACTGAGTAACTGATGAGTTTAATGATGACGGCAACAAATAATGCACAAAAACATAAAAATAGCAATGAGCAAATTCAGAGCCAGGAATATCTCTTAAGCAACTAAAACAATAATATATATTAAATAATAATATACATCAACATAAAAAAAATTAAGGCAAATTGAGCCACAATAACTTAACAGCACCATAGACTCAGTAGGCAGAGATTACAAAGGAAAATAACAAGTTAGCCTTTACGCAAACCATAAACTGATAGGTGTGGGCTGCACGGTGCACCTGGGAACACACTGTGCACTTCTGATTGGTGTTTCTATGCATGCGTGAGTGTGTGCGCGACTGTGCGTGTGAGTGTGTGTGTCTCTGTCTGTCTATGAGGCTGCTGTGCGTTAATAAATGTCCCCACATGATGTACATTTGACAGTGATTCATAGCAGGGAAGCTAACATCAGCCTACAGTGACAGCCAAAATATCTACTAACGTTACTTACCGCAATGTGCTTCCTCAAATTTGACGTTGAGTTCATGTAAGCTTAAGCTTGTTAATCATGTGACCGCCTGGCTCTGTTTGATTGGTGAAACAGAGTCAAACGTCACCAGTGACTGCATTTGATTGGTGAAACGCAGGCATGCGATAGATCCTACTTTGAAGGTCTGTCTGACAAACCAAAAAAAACAAAGCGTGCATTAACAGATCGATAAAAATCAGTAGCGAGTAGCTAGCTGAATGTAGATAAATGGACCGGAGTAAAAGTAGCGTTTCTTCTCTATAAATATACTCAAATAAAAGTAAAAGTATGTTGCATTAAAACTACTCTTAGAAGTACAATTTATCCCAAAAGTTACTCAAGTAGATGTTACGGAGTAAATGTAGCGCGTTACTACCCACCTCTGGTTGTGTCTCCTTGTTTTTGTTTGGTTACACCTATTTTCGCATCGGGGTGATGTCGGCGATATTTGTTGTCATGTGTGTTGTATTTTCACTGTAGTAGTTTATCATTGTGTGACACTTGCGACATACCGTTGTATTTTTGTCCACGACACACTTGCCATCAGGGTCATATTTCACAAGAAAACCAAAGTAGTTCCACACGCCAGATCTGAATGATGGTGGAGGATCTTCGATTTCGGGTATATTTGAGGCATTAGCCATGTTGCAACATAGCTTCGCATGTAGCTTCTGTCTCAGCTGTTTGTTTTGGCCTGAATGAAAGTGGGAGGTGCATGCAGCTACACCCTTACTCTTAATTTCCGCTTAAATTATTATTAAGCTATGTGAAAGTTCAACTTCTACCTTGTTTACTTCCCTAAAACCTTCTTAAAGTCATGTAATCAATCAGCAATATCAAGCAGCTAAAATGCCCCAAACATGAATAAGTGTGAAGAGTGTTTTGCATTTTCCCCATCCTGCTTTGTAATGGATTTAAACGGGTGTAATTTAGAATTTTGATGGTGAATGGATGTTTGTTATAATGTCCACAAAGTTCAGGGAGCACCTTGTGTTACGTGACCATGTCTGTTGACATTTTGTGTTGGTTAGAACTTTATTTTTTTCACCATTACTAGGGAAGGTTGTTTGCATTGGGTAATGTAGGTAAATGCTATGCTTACACCCATTCAGAGTATATTTATAGGTCATTTTTCCAGCAGATGGCGACATCAAAGCTGCCAGACTATTAAAATAAATGCATTCTCCCTGTGGGTAAGATTCCTTATTCAACCCATGATGTCTCGCGGGCCAAATTGAAGTCATCGGCGGGCCATAGTTTGGAAACCCCTGCTTTAACCAGTACAAATCCAACATCATTTTTATTTCTGCTTTTCTTCAGAATTTCATCGACACAATTCGGTGTGTGCACTGGAATCCAAACAAAAAGTAGTGTACAGTCTGTTCACATTTCACATGACCATGGGTTGTTAATGACTACTTTAAATGGAGTGCATGTACTGTATATCACATCTCTCTTTCTCATTTTCTCTCTTCAAGGTGCTGTAAGGCTTTTTTTTTTACAGTGCCTTATATTCATAATAGGATGACGTTGCATGCTGCCTTAGAAAGAATGTAAGCAAGGCCGAACAGGAGTTCAGTCTTTTATTTAAGTCGGAGGTCTCCCAACTAATGATTTTCCCTCTATTTCCCGTTTTGTGTTCATTTATTTTCTTCCATTAATCACCCCACCCACGCAGTTTTCTCTTTCCTTTTCACCAAATAGTTGACTATAACATGCAGTTACAGTATGTATACATTTCACACTTACACTTAAGCCCTGTAGTCCAAAGGTCTTTACACCACTAAGTTGAATCCTTCGTTATTTTAGACATGATTTATCTGGTTTGACTTGTTTTTTTCATTCCTCTTTTTAGTTGTTCAGAATACTTCTTCCGTCTTCAGAACATTATCATCGCCTCATCATCTCGACTGAGCATGTTTGTAATTTCTGTGCGTTTGCTCCCAAAAGACATTAGTGGAAATGCCAAAGGGTAGAGTTTTGTTTTTGTTTTTTTCCCTTCCGGCTTAACCCAGTTTATTAAAGACAAAGTAACTTGTACAACTTGAGCTCCTTGATGTGAAGCGTTCTGCCTTTTTGGAAGAATAACACAGCTCTCACCGCTTTATTAATTGTTTTTATTCCTACTTTCTTATCCTTTTCGGTGCAGTTTGACATTTTCGGGTGCTCGAAAAGCCCACTCAAATCCACTTATTTCTCCATTTTTGTGTCTTTTCTGCAGACGATTAGTCACGCCATGAATCTCTTGGATCCCCATGAGGAGCCGACCACTCAAAGGTGAAAGGATTTCAGCTTGGCCACTAAATAAAACCCTCTTCCTGCTGCACAGCGTGGGAGAAAGTGCCACGGCGGTGCTGGCATGGCATCTCTGTAGGCTGATAACCGGCGTGAAAGGAGTTGTGAGTGATCGTCGTGCACTCCTTTTCTTACTGGATGCACAGAGCGAGCACGCTTGGCTGGTAACAGGACAGGAGCAGACACCCACATGGACTCTCACAGGTGTATGTAAGGCTTCTTCGCGCAGCAGAAGTCATGCCATTATCTGGATGATCGTAGTCGCAGATTAACACATCAAGACTGTCCTTATTTGAATTACCTTTTTTTGTCAGCGGGAAGCAGGAAGAGCTGCTGCTGATTTGTCTGCTGCATGACAGTTCATCACTGGGCCCGTGTGCTCCAGTGAGCCAGCATGGCCAAACCTCTGCTGAAGATACAGCGTTATTTCCGCAGGAAGCCCGTCCGCTTCTTTACGCTCATCCTGCTCTACCTGACCGCCGGAAGCCTCGTCTTCCTGCACGCCGGCTTTGTTGGAGACGGCGGCCCCGGAGGGCGAGGGGGGCGTGACGCCATCGTAGCCTCAGAGACGGGCGGCCACACCGCGTCGTCAGACAGTCGAGGACTGGGCATCATGCGAGTGTTCAAGGAGGCTCACAGGTCTGGGCGAGGCTACGCCCCAATGTGGAAAAAAAAGACCAGTATGTCCACAGAGGGCAAAGATGGAGACTACTCCCACAACTGGAACCGTGCACTGAAGGCCCGCAATGCTAAAGACATCGACGACGGAAGAGGTGGGCATACTGTAATGTGGTCCTTCATTTAAGCAGTGGATTTTCACTTTGGCAGTTTTCCATAACTCACACCCATTCTTGGATCCTCTCACAGACCATATTCATTAGAAGAAATCACACGAACACAGTGCATTTCACAACACAGCATAAATCACATTTACTCGCTCACTGGTCGACTTTTAATCATTGCAGCATGTTAATTATTACTTAAAAAAGGTTCATAATAATAGAACAATTTCAATAATAACCCTGAAAAGTTAGAACAATTCTTAAGTCATTGTAAGGGAATTTAGCATTTTAAATGTGCTCGCATGTTTATACAATTCAAGTTGTAAATAAGGATTGATTGATTGATTGAGACTTTTATTAGTAGATTGTACAGTACAGTACATATTCCGTACAATTGACCACTAAATGGTAACACCCGAATAAGTTTTTCAACTTGTTTAAGTCGGGGTCCACGTTAATCAATTCATGGTATAAATATATACTATCAGCATAATGCAGTCATCACACAAGTTAATCATCAGAGTATATACATTATATTATTTACAATCCGGGGGGTGGGATGTGGAGGGGGTTTGGGGGGGAAGGGGGGTTAGGTTTGGTTGCTATCAGCACTTCAGTCATCAACAATTATATCATCTGAGAAATGGACATTGAAACAGTGTAGGTCTGACTTTGTAGGATATGTACAGCGAGCAGTGAACATAGTGAGCTCAGAATGCATAAGAACAAGTTTATACATTTGATTATTTACATTTGATTAATTGCAATCAGGGGAGGTGGGATGTGGAGGGGGGAGGGTGTTAGTCTAGGGTTGTAGTTGCCTGGGGGTGTTCTTTTAGTGCGGTTTTGAAGGAGGGTAGAGATGCACTTTCTTTTACACCTGTTGGGAGTGCATTCCATATTGATGTGGCATAGAAGGAGAATGAGTTAAGACCTTTGTTAGATCGGAATCTGGGTTTAACGTGGTTTGTGGATGCAACGAATAATAGGTTTTGACTGTACGATTATAGTCTGAGTAATAATCACAGTTTCACGATTATTACGATTATTATGCATTCATAAAAATAAATTATATGTAGGCATTACATGTAATGATTTTCTACTTTGTGTATTGACATGGTAGTAGGCTATATGATTTATGCGTAACGTTAACCTGACTCTCGCCAGATCCTTGTAGTTCGCTGAGCTCCACACAAGGATCTGGGACTTCTCAATAGGAGATGTATTTCAGAAGGCGGGGCCTTGTAAAAAACTGTCCGTTATCTTGAATGACGTGCTACTTCAACCACTCACATCGAAATCAACCCGTGACACTGATGAGAGCGACGCTGGGAAATCCAAAACCGGTCGGAAGAAGAGCCAAAACATCCTTGCCACCAATAAATGCCTTCAAAACCGGCCTCTGTTCATCTTTTAAAGAATGAATATTCGATAGATTCGACAGAACAGTTGCAATAGCAGAATCAATGCCAGCACACGACTCCTCGCTGCGTGCCGCCATTGTTGTTTGAATCAAACAGTCGCTTCGGCGCTATGTCACATATTTGAAATCCCGCCCGGTGATCCTGATTGGTTCATTATTTTTTGCTATCTTGAAGGAATTTGCATTCCCCTTGAGCCCAGATCCTTGTGTGGAGCTCAGCGAACTACAAGGATCTGGCGAGAGTTAGGTTAGCGTAACGTGGGTTGGCTCATAGAATTGCACTCTGCACTGAAAGATGGTGATGTGCATACATGCCATTTGAAGTTCCTTGGAGTAGGATTTGGATTTGGCTGCGGCAACCTCAGTCATGTAGAGTGGGGGGGACTACAGAATTTTGACCGTGATTGCAGTACATTTTCTGGCCACATAACTACATATGGCACCATTAACTCTAATTTTACATTTTTATAGGGAGGTAAAGACATGCACCTGGTGATAGGGTGATTGGCAACACTAAATTGGCCCTAGTGTGGGAATGTGAGTGTGAATACGTACCCCGCCTACCGCCCGTGTGCAGCTGGGATAGGCTCCATTACCCCTGCGACCCCGTAAGGGACAAGCGGTAGAAAATAGATGGGTGGATGGTATTTTTTAAAGGCCTACTGAAACCCACTACTACCGACCACACAGTCTGATAGTTTATATATCAATGATGAAATCTTAACATTGCAACACATGCCAATACGGCCGGTTAACTTATAAAGTGCAATTTTAAAATTCCCGCCACACTTCCGATTGAAAAAGCCTTCGGAGGATGAGTATGCGCGTGACGTCAATCTTTGAACCGGAAGTATTGGTACCCCATTGAATACAATACAAAAAAGCTCTGTTTTCATTTCATAATTCCACAGTATTCTGGACATCTGTATTGGTGAATCTTTTGCAATTTGTTTAATGAACAATGGAGGCTGCAAAGAAGAACGTTGTAGGTGGGATCGGTGTATAGCGGCGGCTGTAGCAACACAACACGGATTACTCACTTGGATAGCAGACGCGCTAGCCGATGCTAACCGGCCACTGCACGGATGATCGGGTGAAGTCCTTCGTCGCGCCGTCAATCGCTGGAACGCAGGTGGGCACGGGTGTTGATGAGCTGGGCAGATGAGGGCTGGCTGGCGTAGGTGGAGCGCTAATGTTTTTATCATAGCTCTGTGAGGTCCGGTTGCTAAGTTAGCCTTAGCGTTGTTAGCAACAGCATTGTTAAGCTTTGCCAGGCTGAGATCTATTAACCGTGTAGTTACATGTACATGGTTTAATACTATTGTTGATCTTCTGTCTATCCTTCCAGTCAGGGATTTATTTATTTTGTTTCTATCTGCATTTGAGACAGATGCTATCACGTTAGCTGGTAGCTATCACGTTAGCTCGTAGCTAATGCTAATGAGCTTCGTCGATGTATTGTCGTGGAGATACAAGTCACTGTTAATGTCCATTTCGGGTTCTCGACTCTCATTTTCAAGAGGATATAGTATCCGAGGTGGTTTAAAATACAAATCCGTGACCCACAATAGAAAAAGGAGAGAGTGTGGAATCCAATGAGCCAGCTTGTACCTAAGTTACGGTCAGAGCGGAAAAAAAAAAGTATTTCACTGCATTCTAGTCCGTCACTCTAACGTTCCTCGTCCACGAATCTTTCATCCTCGCTCAAATTAATGGGGTAATGGTCCGAATAGCTCTAGCTGCGTTGAAAACAATAGAAAAATATGAGGGAGTGAACAACTGACATCACGCTACTTCCGGTAGGGGCAAGGGTTTTTTAATCAGAGACCAAAAGTTGCGAACTTTATCGACGTTGTTCTATACTAAATCCTTTCAGCAAAAATATGGCAATATCGCAAAATGATCAAGTATGACACATAGAATGGATCTGCTATCCCCGTTTAAATAAAAAAAATTCATTTCAGTAGGCCTTTAAGTAATGTACATTTACATGAACTAATGTATGTACATGTACATACTGCATCAGGACAGATCCATCAAGATCCATATGTCGTATAGGAATTAACTATACACTGTAAAACATTAACAAAATGGAATGTCAGATGGCTGGTTTTTAAAGTTATAACTTTGTGAAATGAAAAAAGTAGTAATGCAAAAACCAAAAAATGGTGTTTACTTTTTGATATCAGTGTAAAACACAAAGTAGTTTGGTTAATGAAGATAAAGTCTAATAAACAAGCTTTGTTCTTCTTCAACAACACCTCCTAGTGGTTCAGTGCAACAGTTTGAGCAACAAAAATAAACATGAGTGATACCCTTCACATCTAATACACAATCTTTGTGGCTCACTGAAAATGTGTTTCATTCGATGAGATGACAAAACATTTTAGCTAGTATTGATGTTATTGGAACACTGACAAAAAGTTAGCAGTAAAATAAAGGACGAGTGAGCATTCCAGTAAACAAACTAAAGACTTTATAAACAAGTTGTGGCAACGTTCCCGACACATCGCCTGATGCATGGTAACTCTCAGTCCCAGCAGCTGGCGGAAGGACGCGATGTTGCACTTTTAAAATGAAACTGCAACTTCAAATAATTTTCTCCTCCTAGGTATACTTTTAATGTGGGACAAATGTGTGTGTCTCCAATTCTGTCCACACCTGTCATCATCTGATAACAGCAGTGCACTCTTAAACGCACTCCGAGACTCCACGGAAGTAGCAGCGAGTGAAATTAAGTGAAACGAAGCAATCGGCTCCTCTTACTCGGAGGGAACATATCCAGAGCAAAGTTCTCGAGAAAAGTCAGCGTAGTTGTCGCCATTTTTTCCTGATACTAATGGCGCTTCTGTTTCCAGGAAGTAAGCAGTGTTGTCTAAAAATGCATTTATAAATTAAGTTTTTTTTGGTAATTAAAACGGAATTACTAACTGTCTGGAATTTTTACCACGGTTTATTATAATACAGTTTACCGTTACAGCCCTAGTACGTTACAATAAGCTTGTCGTGCTACTTTTGATGCGATTGTATGTCAACATACATTTTAATTTTCCTGAGGGAACTCTCCTGAAGGAATCAATAAAGTACTATCTATCTATCTATCTATCATACAACAGAGGCACAGCAAGTTCAATGCATAAATACATTTTTACTAGTGAAAGCAACAACCACCACCGCACTAAAATGAAAGTGATATTAAAAAGAAGGAGGCAACATCACACAGCAAACAACACACAACATGTAAGTAAATGGTAAATGGATTACACTTGTGTAGCGCTTTTTACTTTCAAGGTACGCAGAGCGCTTGGACACTATTCTCGCATTTACCTACTGATGGCGCTGCATGTGGAGCAACTGGTACACGC
>NC_084736.1:67985298-68090298 GCF_033978785.1 Entelurus aequoreus | reverse complement strand
CGTAACCATCTTCAGAATCCTGTTATGCAGGAGTTAAGAGACTTTTAGCCTCCTCTCACTCTGACTGCACTCATTCTCGCCGGCTGGGAATCTCATTTGGAGCGAATATTGCAGCTCGAGTTGTCGCCGCGGCACCCGTGGACACATTTGCACTGCACGGTGCAATCGCACAGGATGTAACAGCAGGGGTGACATAGTGAGGGGAGGATACAGCAGAGTAGGGTTGTACGGTATACCGGTATTAGTATAGTACTGCGATACTAATGAATCACTTTCGGTACTATACCGCCTCTGAAACGTACTGGTCCCGCACCCGTCCCCCACCCAACCCCCCGCCCGCGCCGGGTCGAGTCATTGCTGGTTTTACGAGCAGAGGAGCATGTTCTGCAGTCATACTTGCCAACCCTCCCGATTTTCCCAGGAGACTCCCGAATTTCAGTGCCCCTCCCGAAAATATCCCGGGGCAACCATTCTCCCGAATTTCTCCCGATTTCCACCCGGACAACAATATTGGGGGCGTGCCTTAAAGGCACTGCCTTTAGCGTCCTCTCTCACCTGAAAAGGAGACTATTATATATGTCTCCGTTATCCATAGGTTTATCTATAACCCATAAAGTAGGCAGGCACGGAGCTATTTCTCAGCGTGTGTTTATTCCAGCCGGCACGTTAATACACTGACACACAACATCCGTATTCCCATGATGCATTGCTTCAAGACTACGGCAAGTAGTAATGTCCAAAAATATAACAGACGAAGAAGAAGGACGAAGAAGAGACATGGCAACGACGAGTAAGAAGAAGTACGCTTGCAAGTTCCAAAATGATTGGAAAAAATAATTTCAGTTCATCCAGGACAGCTCGAAGGGGAAGGGGTATGCTGCCTGCACATTTTGTAGATCAGACTTTTATGTGTGTGTATATGTGTAAATAAATGAACACTGAAATTCAAGTATTTATTTTATGTATATATATATATATATACTGTTTATATATATATATATATATATATATATATATATATATATATATATACTGTTTATATGTATATATATATATATATATATATATATATATATATATATATATATATATATATATATATATATATATATATATATATATATATATATATACACAGTATATATATATATATAAATATATATATACTGGGAGAGCGTGTTTGATTAAGACCCGAAACACCCTATGACCCCGGGAGAATCACTGATGATGTGTCCAGGTTGCACCGTAAGGTGTATTTATGAAACCGATCCAGTATGGCATCGCCATTGACTTCCAGGAAGAGGCTGGATGACAACCCCGAAAGAGTGGTGACAACTGGAGAGACAGTTGACAGCTCGGAAAGACGGCAACCGGGGCAGGGAGGGGTAGCATCCCAAGCTGCAGCACCCATATAACGCTGCGAAAAACCCTTAAGACACATAAGATCAAGATAGGCTGCCTGAGGAAACCCGTGGTGCAACGCACAGGGCCAGTACCTTGTACGGCCCTGATGAGACGGAGGAGGACCCAGGCCCGGACACTCCCCACAGTGCCTGGAACCTCCAAGCACAACCGGCGCAACCCCGGGGCAGACCGTCGGAGGGGGGACGCGTGGCGTGGAGCGCTACCTGGACACAAGTTGAGGGACTGATCACCCTCGGCTGGGTCGCCCGGGAGAGGGTGTTTGATTAAGACCCGAAACACCCTATGACCCCGGGAGAATCACTGATGATGTGTCCAGGTTGCACCGTAAGGTGTATTTATGAAACCTATAAACAGTATATATATATATATATATATATATATATATATATATATATATATATATATATATATATATATATATATATATATATATATATATATATATATATATATATATATATATATATATATATATATATATATATAATAAAATAAATATATATATAGCTAGAATTCACTGAAAGTCAAGTATTTATTTTATTTTATATATATATATATATATATATATATATATATATATATATATATATATATATATATATATATATATATATATATATATATATATATATATATATATATATATATATACATATATATATACATATATATATAAGAAATACTTGAATTTCAGTGAATTCCAGCTATAAATATAAACACACACAACCACGGAGTACGTACAAGCAGACACAGTGTGTAGACAGAAAAAGGGAGAAAGGACGCATTTTGGCTTAAAAACTAACCATAAAGGTGAAGTTATAACACTGAAACGCCCTTAACGCTTTAAAGACATGGCTTGCTAGCTCGCGGCTAACGTCCATCCGCCGTCGGCAGTGTTTTAGCTACTCCTAAATCACTAATCCTGGTCTCCATGGCGACAAATAAAGTACATTTCTTACAAGTATCATCCCTGCAGGACGAGGAATAGCTAAGCATGCTTCACTACACACCGTAGCTCACCGGCGTCAAAATGTAAACAAACGCCATTGGTGGATCTACACCTGACATCCACTGTAATGATACCAAGTACAGTAGCGTATCTAGTCGATACTACTATGATTACGTCAATATTTTTTGGCATCACAACATCTTCTTTCGTTTTTTTAAAAGTCATGTTATGTTTATAAACTCAGGAAATATGTCCCTAGACCAGTGGTTCTTAACCTGGGTTCGATCGAACCCTAGGGGTTCGGTGAGTCGGCCTCAGGGGTTCGGCGGAGGTCAAAACACACCCGACTCATCGTGTAAACACAAACTTCTCCCTATCGGCGTATTACGGATACGGATGTTGTCTAGTATGCTCACTATTGTACTAAATTGCAATAGGAAAAATATGTTTAATATACCCTAAGATTTGTTGTTAAAATAAAGACAGTAGAGCAATTTTTTTGTGGTCCCCTTTATTTAGAAAAGTATCTAAATAATTTTGGTACCGGTATCGTACAAAAATATTGGTTTCGGGACAACACTACAGCAGAGTGGATCAGGTAGATGTAGACTATTGTAGAGCACTTAATATTAAAACTATAATAACACATCATATTGCATGCTAATGCCATACGCTACCGAGAATATATCTGCATCCTTTAATCTGTATTTACTCCCCCCCCCCCTATCCCCCCCCCCATCTGAACAGTAGTTACTAGGAAGATTACAGCCCAGTCAAAAGCAGACCTTTAAAGCACAATAATTAAAGTAATGCAGGGACAGAAACAATGGCCGCCCCATTTAGCTATTAGCACCGGCTCAGAGGGGTAATGACACAGCACAGATGGCATTAGGACTGTTTGGTATAGCTTCAGCTTGGACTAACTGTGTGTCAGTAAAGAGGAAGGCCAGCATGCATCTACTTCCACTTTGAAAAATGCAAAGATGAAGGCCAGTACAGTTGCCGGCCACTAGAAGGGGACATGAGTCTTTATAAATAAATAAAGATTCTGCCCTCGTTTGAACTCCTCGTCTTCTTTCTTACAAGTAGGACAGAGGCCACTGTTTGTGTAGCTGCAGTAAAGTATTAGGGCAGAAATACCATGTATAATGCATTTATTTGCTGCACATTTAACTAACTTATTCTCATTCCTTTGTCATCTCCCACAGCAAAATATATCGGCTGCTACGTTGATGACACACACAAGAGGGCCCTGAAAGGAGTGTCCTTTTTGGACTACAAAAAAATGACTGCGTTCCGCTGCCAAGACAATTGTGCAGAGAGGTATGAGAAAACACTGATTTATCCGCGGCCCTGGTGTCAGGCTAAGGTATAAATTAGAATTGATCGTCTGGAGGAGCTGATGCAAATTCAAAAAGGCTGATTAAAAAGGTTCTCCCTCATTAGCGGAGGTGTTGGATACGGTTGTAAACACCTCCTCCTGAAAAAACAAACGGGCATTGATGGACTTTAGGATTATGTCGTGTTGCCTGTTTTAACTGTCGAAGCTCATGCAGCAAGCTGACACTTTATTGTTCCGTAGAGATAAAATGGCACACATTGGTTAGCATATCTGCTTCAGGTTGTTGGTTCGAGCCTCTCTGCGCGTGGCATTTGCACGCCGTTATGTGGGTTTTCTCTACGCATGTTTAGACTCTCTTCCAGCCTGTGATTGACTGGCGACTGTTCCAGGGTGTAAACAACTGGGATAGGCTTCAGTTCATTCATAACCTTCAACATGAATGAATAAATGCATTAACATACTGTATCTCTCTATTAGGTACACCTGCACAGTCCAATGAGATCTAACACAAGAGCTCAGGAGTGTCCAAATGGACATACCTTTGTGTCAGTTATGTGTTACAGGTGACAAAGTAGATTATTATTACCGTATTTTTCGGACTATAAATCTCAGTTTTTTTCATAGTTTGGCCGGGGGTGCGACTTATACTCAGGAGCGACTTATGTGTGAAATTATTAACACATTACCGTAAAATATCAAATATTATTTAGCTCATTCACGTAAGAGACTAGACCAGGGGTCGGCAACCCAAAATGTTGAAAGAGCCATATTGGACCAAAAATACAAAAACTAATTTGTCTGGAGCCGCAAAAAATTAAAAGCCATATTACATACAGATAGTGTGTCATGAGATTTAAATTGAATTAAGAGGACTTAAAGGAAACTAAATGACCTCAAATACTGTATACCTACTAATGAGGCATAATGCTGCAATATGTACATATCGCTAGCCTAAATAGCATGTTAGCATCAATTAGCTTGCAGTCATGCAGTGACCAAATATGTCTGATTAGCACTCCACACAAGTCAATAACATCAACAAAACTCACCTTTGTGCATTCATGCACAAAGTTAAAAGTTTGGTGGACAAAATGAGACAGAAAAAGAAGTGGCATAAAACACGTCCTAGAAAGTCGTAGAAAGTTATATATGTAAACAAACTACGGTGAGTTCAAGGACCGCCAAAATTAGTAGGACAAAACGACGCTCGCCAAATACTCGAATCAGTGAAGCATGTTTAATATAAACAGTGTGCTTATATAAACAGGTTTGTGTCATGTTTGTCCTCCTACAGAAACCATGCTAAAACAAAAATTTTATTTTTTTCCCCCTCATCTTTTTCCATTTTTCATACATTTTGGAAAAAGCTCCAGAGAGCCACTAGGGCGGCACTAAAGAGCAGCATGCGGCTCTAGAGCCGCGGGTTGCCGACCACCGAACTACACGTATAAGATTTCATCGGATTTAGCGATTAGGAGTGACAGGTTGTTTGGTAAACGTATAGCATGTTCTGTATGTTATAGTTATTTAAATGACTCTTACCATAATATGTTACGTTAACATACCAGGCACGTTCTCAGTTGGTTATTTATGCGTCATATAACGTACACTTATTCAGCCTGTTGTTCACTATTCTTTATTTATTTTAAATTGCCTTTCAAATGTCTATTCTTGGTGTTGGATTTTATCAAATAAATTTCCCCCAAAAATGCGACTTATACTCCAGTGCGACTTATATATGTTTTTTCCCTTCTTTATTATGCATTTTCGGCCGGTGCGACTTATACTCCGGAGCGACTTATACTCCGAAAAATACGGTAGTTATAAGCATTAGCATTTCGGGTATTTCTCATTACATCATGTCGTTTTGCTCTTTTTTCTCACATTTTTACTGTTGTTGTTTTTTTTTCCAACAATATGCTGCGGGCCAACAAAGCTTGAGCTGCGGCCCGCACTTTGGACTCCCTTGAGTTAGTATCAAAATTAAAAAACATTCTCATGACATTATTTAATTTTGCTCTTTTTTTCTCACATTTGTACTGCTTTTTGTTAGATTTCATTTCGACATTATGTTGCGGGCCAAAAAAACTCGAGCTGCGGTCCACAAATGGTGCCTGGGTAGCACTTTGAACACCCTAGAGTTATTAGTATCAAAATTTCAAATTTTTATAATGACAGTATACAGTATATACCAGGGGTCCCCAAACTTTTTGACTCGGGGGCCGCATTGGGTTAAAAAGAATTTGGCCGAGGGCCGGGCTGTATATATATATATATATATATATATATATATATATATATATATATATATATATATATATATATATATATATATATATATATATATATATATATATATATATATATACATTGTCTTTATATTCCAGCGAGTTAATCCATTTTGTCATTTAACATCAATTAACATTGATGTTCATCAACATTTAACATTGTCACGTTATCGATGGGAAAATTCATTTTTAGACAATATGATTTGCCTGAGGGGCTAGGAGACACCGAGAGTAACAAGCGGTATAAAATGGATTAGAAAGGAAAGATACAATTTAAAAAATAAAATAAAATAAATAAATACCTTTAAACACTTTTTTTTAATTTGGGACTTCCCGTGGGCCGGATTTTGGATGGTGGGGGCCCGGATCCGGCCCGCGGGCCGTAGTTTGGGGACCCCTGGTATATACAGTATTTTTCTATATATTCTATTTAGAAAATATTTTGCGGGCCAACAAAACTTAAGCTGCGGCTCGCAAACGACACCCAGGCTGCACTTTGGACACCCCTGAGTTATTAGTATCAAAATGTACAATTGTTCTAATTGCGTTATGTACGTTTGCTCCTTTTTTCTTAAATGTTCACTGTTCCTGTTTTTTCTGACAATATGCTGCAGGCCAACAAAACTCGAGCTGCGGTCCACAAATGGCCCCTAGGCAGCACTTTGTACACCCTTTATTTATTAGTATCAACATTTTACTGTAGTTTGCTCTTTTTTGTGCATTTTTACAGTTGTTTTTGTTACATATCTTATTTCACCAATATGTTGCAAATGTCCCCCAGGCTGCACTTTGCACACCCCTGAGTTACTAGTCTCAAAATATACAGTTTTTCTCATGACATTGTCTAATTTTGCTCTTTATTCTTACATTTGTACTTTGCTTGTTTTTTTTTCCGGCAATATGCTTTATGCCAACAAAGCTTTATGGCCCCCCGGGTCACACATTGGACACCCTTAGTTATGCCAGCCTTTTCACCCTTGAGTTATCGCCAACAAAACTTAAAGGCCTACTGAAACCCACTACTACCGACCACGCAGTCTGATAGTTTATATATCAATGATGAAATCTTAACATTGCAACACATGCCAATACGGCCGGGTTAACTTATAAAGTGCAATTTTAAATTTCCCGCTAAACTTCCGGTTGAAAACGTCTATGTATGATGACGTATGCGCGTGACGTCAGTAGTTAAACGGAAGTATTCGGACACCATTGAATCCAATACAAAAAAGCTCTGTTTTCATTTCAAAATTCCACAGTATTCTGGACATCTGTTTTGGTGAATCTTTTGCAATTTGTTTAATGAACAATGGAGACTGCAAAGAAGAAAGTTGTAGGTGGGATCGGTGTATTAGCGGCGGACTACAGCAACATAGCCAGGAGGACAGAGATGGATAGCAGACGCGTTAGCCGCCGAACTCACCTTAACTTCCTCCGTCTCGCCGACCGCATCTGTGATCGGGTGAAGTCCTTCGTCGCACCGTCGATCGCTGGAACGCAGGTGAGCACGGGTGTTGATGAGCAGATGAGGGCTGGCTGGCGTAGGTGGATAGCTAATGTTTTTAGCATAGCTCTGTGAGGTCCAGTTGCTAAGTTAGCTTCAATGGCGTCGTTAGCAACAGCATTGTTAACCTTCGCCAGGCTGGAAAGCATTAACCGTGTATTTACATGTCCCTAGTTTAATAGTATTGTTGATCTTCTGTCTATCCTTCCAGTCAGGGATTAATTTATTTTGTTTCTATATGCAGTTAAGCACGATGCTATCACGTTAGCTCCGTAGCTAAAGTGTTTCGTCGATGTATTGTCGTGGAGATAAAAGTCACTGTGAATGTCCATTTCGCGTTCTCGACTCTCATTTTCAAGAGGATATAGTATCCAAGGTGGTTTAAAATACAAATCCGTGATCCATAATAGAAAAAGGAGAGAGTGTGGAATCCAATGAGCCAGCTTGTACCTAAGTTACGGTCAGAGCGAAACAAGATATGTCTTGCACTGCATTCTAGTCCTTCACTCTAACGTTCCTCATCCACGAATCTTTCATCCTCGCTCAAATTAATGGGGTAATCGTCGCTTTCTCGGTCCGAATCGCTCTAGCTGCGTTGAAAACAATAGGAAAATGTGAGGAGCCTGTCAACTGACTACGTCACGCTACTTCCGGTAGGGGCAAGGCTTTTTTTTATCAGATACCAAAAGTTGCGATCTTTATCATCGTTGTTCTCTACTAAATCCTTTCAGCAAAAATATGGCAATATCGCAAAATGATCAAGTATGACACATAGAATGGATCTGCTATCCCCGTTTAAATTTTAAAAATTCATTTCAGTAGGCCTTTAAGCTGCGGCTCGCAAACGACCCCCAGGCTGCACTTTGGACACCCCTGAGTTATTAGTATCAAAATGTAAACATTTTCTAATTAGGTTATGTACGGTTGCTCTTTTTTTTTAAATATTCACTGTTCTTGTTTTTCCGACAATATGCTGCAGGCCAACGAACCTCGAGCTGCGGGCCACAAATGGCCCCCGGGTAGCACTTTGGACACCCCTAAGTTCATAGTATCAAAAAATTTCCCAATTTTCTCATGACATTATATACAGTATTTTGCTCTTTGTGTGCATTTTTGCTGTTGTTTTTTTGTTATATATTTTATTTAGACAATATGTTTTTGGCCAACAAAACTTAAGCTGTGGCTTGCAAACGACCCCCAGGCTGCACTTTGGACACCCCTGAGTTGTTAGTATCAAAATGTAAATTTTTTCTAATTAGGTTGCTCTTTTTTATCTTAAATTTTCACATTTCTTGTTTTTTCCGACAATATGTTGCAGGCCAACAAAACTCTAGCTGAGGGTCACAAATGGCCCTCGGTGTCGGATTTCTGACACCCCTGAGTTGCTGGTATCTAAACTTAACATTTTTAGCATGACATTGTATGTTTTCTTTTTTTTTTCTTACTTTTTTTTTGTTTGATTTAATTTCATCAATATGTTGCGGGCCGCCACAAATATCCCCCTTGGCCTCACGTTGGACACCCCAAAAACCTCTGCCTTCGCAAACACTACCGTATTTTTCAGGCTATAAGTCTCAGTTTTTTTCATAGTTTGGCCGGGGGTGCGACTTATACTCAGGAGCGACTTATGTGTGAAATTATTAACACATTACCGTAAAATATCAAATAATATTATTTAGCTCATTCACGTAAGAGACTAGACGTATAAGATTTCATCGGATTTAGCGATTAGGAGTGACAGATTGTTTGGTAAACGTATAGCATGTTCTATATGTTATAGTTATTTGAATGACTCTTACCATAATATGTTACGTTAACATACCAGGCACGTTCTCAGTTGGTTATTTATGCGTCATATAACGTACACTTATTCAGCCTGTTGTTCACGATTCTTTGTTTATTTTAAATTGCCTTTCAAATGTCTATTCTTGGTGTTGGGTTTTATCAAATAAATTTCCCCAAAAATTGCGACTTATACTCCAGTGCGACTTATAAATGTTTTTTTTCCTTCTTTATTATGCATTTCCGGCCGGTGCGACGATCTTGAGTAGACCATACTCCGGAGCGACTTATACTCCGAAAAATACGGTAAATGTTTTGCACTATGAACAATTAATTATTTCGAAGTGTTTACTATTAGGATTTGGGTACTTCTATGTTTCCTTTATGCATTTTTCCGCCAACCCCATTAAAACGACGGGTGCAAGTGTACCTAATAAAGTGTCCTGTAAATGTTCGAGCACTTGCTTTCAAACCTTCTCTTCTCCCTTACTTGTGCTGCAGTGGATTTGTGTTTATGAGAAACCCGAGAGCGAGTGTACACAAAGCTCCATGAAGAAATGCTTTTCTGACTTTCGGTGTAGATGAAATTGACTGGCCGAGCCTGAACCTCACCCTCCATCACCTTTGTGATGATTTAGTCGGCCGACTGTGGGCCAGGACTTAACACATCGCTCTTAACTGGAAAAATACCTGCGGCTAGCTTTCATAAACGTGTGGAAAAGCATTGCAGAAGAGAATAGACTATTAAATGTTGACCTATGGGCCATATTTATCTTGGTATACTGCATTTTGCGGCACTTTACAGCCAAACTGTGAATTGGTTTCCCTTTGCAGTAAATGTTTCACTAGTATAATCTGCATAAACGTCCACTATTAGAGGAGCCCTGCCTTTTCCCTCCAGTCGTTCCAATCAGTTTAATCAGTGCTCATTGTTTCCCTCTGAGCTCTGCTCCTCTCTTCTATTTCTCCCCTTTACTTCCCGTCTTCATTTCTCCTCCACCGTCTTTCTCTCGCCTCTTTTTCCTCCCAGAGGAATAGCAGGGACGGCTCTATCGAATGCACTGAATTACACCCATCACTGATTCGCCGAGTGTAGAAAAGGTGCAGAGAGCCGCTTGTTTTCAGCTCCTTTCTCCTCACGCTCGCTTCCTGCAGCCGGCCGGCCCACCTGCTATTTCCAGAGCGCTGGTTTAATAAAAGAAGACAAACAAATGAGAAGGCAGTGGTATACAGAGGTCCGGGTTTGATTGGCAGCCCGAGGGGTTTTCGGGAGGGAGGGAGGGGGCGCTTGTCCATGTGTGAGGGGTTTCTAATTGCATCCGAAAGGCCTCTTGGGAGTCAAGTCCTTCATAAGGCAACAGAGGGTGGGCCACAGGAGGGAAGCTTTTTAAAGACTACTGAAATCATTTATAATTGGCTGTGCCTCAAAACCTCTTAGCATGTTTTTCATCTTTGGTCGCCAAAGAGAGTGATGTGGTTCCAAAGTAATGTCTGGATGAGTTCTTACGTGTACATCAGCACCCTCTGTGCATCGTTTATTTGTTTTTATTGACTGCAGTTGCTCTCAATATGAATCCACGTTAGCCTGGGAAGGATTAAGACATAATGAATGTGCAGGTCATTAACTCTCGCCTCTTAGACTTTGCTAATGATGTTCATCCTTCTCCCCGCTCTTTGTGCAGAGGCTACATGTACGCAGGTCTGGAGTTCGGAGCCGAGTGCTACTGCGGTCACAAGATTCAGGCGGCCAACGCTTCAGAGAGTGAATGCAACATGGAGTGTAAAGGAGAGAAGAGCAACATGTGCGGAGGAGCCAACCGGCTATCCATCTATAGGCTGGAGCTGAGCCACGAGTCGGCACGGCGCTGTGAGAAAATCCCCTTTTCTTCATTGGAAACACATGTCGCTCCATACGGCCTGTAGCTACTCTATTTGCTAGTAATGGCTGTACTGAGATGAGAGTATTTTAAATACTTTCTTCATTATTATCTAGGCACCATGCATCTGCCTCTCCAATAAAAACCCGCCATAAAAAATGTCAACAATTCCACCCTAGTAACTGAAACTAAATTAGAAAAAGACCTCACAATAATTCACAGCAACCAAGAAGTGATTTAGCCCCTGAAATGTAACATGTTAGGCCGTTTAAGGCAAATATTTGTTTTATTGGATGCTAATGCCACATTGGGGAGCCGGCTGCCCTGTCGTGTTTACTCCTTCCCTGGGAGAGATGTGCAACCTGCCTCCCCCAGCACACCGTGGTCTGCATTCTAAGCACCCGCTGCCTGCTGTTTTACAAGCGAGGTGACGGCAGGAAAGGCTGATTATCGGAAATAGGGATGGAACCTAGCACCCCTTTTCAAAGTGTGAGATCAGTCTGGAAGTGGTTGGTTTTGAAAATCCTTAAAAACGGTGGTTTCATCGTTGGAGTGCACACATGCAGGACCAGGCCATGTGACCTTAAAGGGGGCCTATGATGATTTTAATCTGTATTTAAAACACTTCCTTGTGGTCTACTCAAGATCGTTTGTTCTTAACCATAGGGCCTAGAGCAGTGTGTTTCAACCACTGAGATACAGTCTGGTGAGCCGTGGGAGATTATGTAGTTTCACCTATTTGGGTTAAAAATATTTTTTGCAAACCAGTAGATATATTGCACAAATAATGGTTTGTCGTGATCACAATATGCAGATGACAGCGGGAGGCAAGGTGCAGGTAAAAAGGTATCTAATGCTTAAACCAAAAATAAACCAAAGGCGAGTGCCCCTAAGAAAAGGCATTGAAGCTTAGGGAAGGCTATGCAAAACGAAACAAAAATTGAACTGGCTGCAAAATAAACAAAAACAGAATGCTGGACGACAGCAAAGACTTACAGCGTGTGGAGCAGAGACAGCGTCCACAAAGTACATCCGAACATGACATGACAATCAACAATGTCCCCACAAAGAAGGATAGCATCCGCACAACTTAAATAGTCTTGATTGCTAAAACAAAGCGGGTGCGGGGAATAGCGCTCAAAGGAAGACATGAAACTGCAACAGGAAAATACCAACAAAAAAGGAAAAAGTCACCAAAATAGGTGCTCGAGACAAGAATGAAAACACTACACTCTGGAAAACACCCAAAAACTCAAAATAAGTCAGGGCGTGATGTGACATGTCGTGACAGTACACCTACTTTGAGACAAGAGCTATAGTGATGCATGCTTGGTTATGGTTTGAATTCATATCCAACAATTGCGGTAACGACTTTTTACTGTCAATATCGGCTGCTGAGTTTCATATTTTAATGTTTTCTGCTGGTGGTCTGCCTCAGGATTTTTTCAATGTAAAAAATGTGCCTTGGCTCAAAAAAGGTTGAAAAACACTGGCCTAGAGGGCCGCCAAACAATATCTGTTTCTCAGCTGTGCTCCGTATGGGCCGCAGCGGTAATCAGTTGTAATACACTTTTCCACCACTTGTGGCAGTAATGACAATCTCAAACCGAAGAGGTCTGGAGCTAAAATCAGAGAAGTTTCTTAACTGCAAAAAATATGACTAAAGTGTCATTTCAGTTTCACTTTAATTTTATTGACAGTTTAGTTGTACATTAATATTATTTATTATTCTTAATTTAGTTAGAATGTAATTATTTCAGCACTGCGTAATTGTATGTGAATGTATTTTTCATCAGTTTTTATGAGTCCTTCTTCCGCAATCAATTTATTTTTGTAATCAGCCTGACTTAAGCATTGAAAGTAATCTTTGTGATTAACACATGCTGTCGTATCATTGTAAACTCTAAGTAGGTGAAGTATACAATAATTAATAATAATAATAATAATAATACCTGGGATTTATATAGCGCTTTTCTAAGTACCCAAAGTCGCTTTACATGTAGAATTAAAATCAAGAGCCTATCACTAATTCAGTGTTAATATTTGTGTGGAAAAGTTGGGTCCTAGGTCATAAAAGTTAAGAGCCCGTGCTAAAGATGACTTGTATTGGATATACTATGGTGTAAATTTAGCTCCACAGTCACTTTTATAACCTGTTCTTAAAGTCTGTCTGCAAGATGTTGGACTCTGGAGGCTTTCCCAGTGATGAGACACCCCCTATTGCAGGGAAGAGTCCCCCCAGATTATTTAGTTCTAAAGTTGTCTAAATAATGAGAGGTGACTAGAGCTGAAGACGAACCATGTATTCCATACAAAGTCAGTACAAGTATATAAAACACCAGCGCTGGAGAGGAAACTGAACCAACTAAAGTCCGGAACCTTCTCTAAAACGGGCGCTCTCCACATATGCTTTAGTCCACCTTTCTGCTGTTGCGCCTTGGTGGAGATCGAAACCCAAAGTTAACATGGCGTATGTGTCCGCTCTCATTCTCCGCACCTGGTACATCCTAACACCATTAAAACTAGCGGGAGTAATATGTGTGCGCGTGTACGGAGAAGAAACAAGGGGAGATCATTGTGTTTATCTCTTTGAGCAAAACAAATGCCAAAGCTAGTAACTTCTAAGGGGTTCCATTTTGCCCAAGCACCAAATTGCAAATGAAACCTGCTCCACTCTCTCCAAAAGTATCACAATTTATATTTTGAAAATGTACACAGTTTAAATACATATGTTAAAGTCATCACTGCAACTAGTTTTCCTCACACAGTCAAAAACAAAACTACATAAACATTAAACGGGACGGCGTGGCGAAGTTGGTAGAGTGGCCGTGCCAGCAATCGGAGGGTTGCTGGTTACTGGGGTTCAATCCCCACCTTCTACCATCCTAGTCACGTCCGTTGTGTCCTTGGGCAAGACACTTCACCCTTGCTCCTGATGGCTGCTGGTTAGCGCCTGGCATGGCAGCTCCCGCCATCAGTGTGTGAATGTGTGTGTGTGAATGTGGAAATACTGTCAAAGCGCTTTGAGTACCTTGAAGGTAGAAAAGCGCTATACAAGTATAACCCATTTATCATTTAATATATTAAACAGATTCACCTGGTCACAACATTAGGTACACCTGCACACATAGACCCTGATAAAAACAGCTGTTTTTAGCAACATGTATGTCACCGCATGTCAAGATTAGATGAAAAATATACTTAATCTTCCATTTTTTGGTGTTTCCTTATGGCCTGAAAAAGGAAGGAGGAGCTCCTCCCCCTTAAAGGCCTACTGAAATTAATTTTTTTTATTCAAACAGGGATAGCAGATCCATTCTATGTGTCATACTTGATCATTTCGCGATATTGCCATATTTTTGCTGAAAGGATTTAGTGGAGAACAACGACGATAAAGTTCGCAACTTTTGGTCGCTAATAAAAAAAAGCCTTGCCTATACCGGAAGTAGCGTGACGTCACAGGAGGAAGGGCTGCTCACATTTTCCTATTGTTTACAATGCAGCGAGAGAGATTTGGACCGAGAAAGCGACGATTACCCCATTAATTTGAGCGAGGATGAAAGATTTGTGGATGAGGAACGTTAGAGTGAAGGACTAGCGTGCAGTGCAGGACGTATCTTTTTTCGCTCTGACCGTAACTTAGGTACAAGGGCTCATTGGATTCCACACTTTCTCCTTTTTCTATTGTGGACCACGGATTTGTATTTTAAACCACCTCGGATACTTTATCCTCTTGAAAATGAGAGTCGAGAACGTGAAATGGACATTCACAGTGACTTTTATCTCCACGACAATACATCGGCGAAACACTTTAGCTACGGAGCTAACGTGATAGCATCGGGCTCAAATGCAGATAGAAACAAAATAAATAAACCCCTGACCGGAAGGATGGACAGAAAATCAACAATACTATTAAACCATGGACATGTAAATATACGGTTAATGCTTTCCAGCCTGCCGAAGCTTAACAATGCTGTTGCTAACGACGCCATTGAAGCTAACTTAGCTACGGGACCTCACAGAGCTATGCTAAAAACATTAGCTCTCCACCTACGCCAGCCAGCCCTCATCTGCTCATCAACACCCGTGCTCACCTGCGTTCCAGCGATCGACGGAGCGACGAAGGACTTCACCCGATCATAGATGCGGTCGGCGGCCCAGAGACGGAGGAAGTCAAGGTGAGATCGCCGGCTAGCGCGTCTGCTAGCCATCTCAAAGTCCTCCTGGTTGTGTTGCTGTAGTCCGCCGCGTTAGAGTGTCCGCCCTGAGATCGGTAGGTTGGAGTTCAAATCCCAGCCGAGTCATACCAAAGACTATAAAAATGGGACCCGTTTCCCTCCCTGCTTGGCACTCAGCATCAAGGGTTGGAGTTGGGGGTTAAATCACCAAAATGATTCCCGGGCGCCGCGCCGCTGCTGCCCACTGCTCCCCAAGGGGATGGGTCAAATGCAGAGGACAAATTTCACCACATCTAGTGTGTGTGTGACAATCATTGGTACTTTAATCTTTAATCTTTAATCTAATACACCGATCCCACCTACAGTTTTCTTCTTTGCAGTCTTTATTGTACATTAAAAAAATTGCAAAAGATTCACCAACACAGATGTCCAGAATACTGTGGAATTTTGGGATGAAAACAGAGCTTTTTTCATTGGATCCAATGTGGTCCGAATACTTCCGTTCTCTCCGGGACGTCACGCGCATACGTCATCATATCTAAACGTTTTCAACCGAAAGTGTCGCGGGAAATTTAAAATTGCACTTTATAAGTTAACCCGGCCGTATTGGCATGTGTTGCAGTGTTAAGATTTCATCATTGATATATAAACTATCAGACTGCGTGGTCGGTAGTAGTGGGTTTCAGTAGGCCTTTAAGCTGACATATTGACTTAATTTCTAAATAAGTGCTTGCAACACAGCCAAACTGCGAATCCCCGCAAACAGAGGCAACCAAAGCTCACACTAAACTGTACGAACCTTATGATTTGATGCTTTGGCATTGTTTAACATGAGTTACCACATTTATGAGTCAGAAAAGACGAGATTCATTATAGGTCGCCTTAAAAAGGCTCATTATATGTATAGTAGTGCTGTCAAATCAGATGAATCCCACCTTTGTATTTGTATTAATCATGATTAATCACAGGTTATTACTAACTTGCATAATTTAAAAAATACCTTTAAAATAGACTCCTATATTTTTACACAAATGCAATTTTATTGTCAGAATGTCATCCAGGAGCATGTTTAAGATGCACTTGAATGCACTACATGTATTTGCTCAAAACTTGGTATGACTGATATTACTTATTTTTAACACTTTTATAACCTTTATATCCCCGAGACATAAGTCTGATTTTTTTTTATTTGTCTTTGGCCAAAAATAGAACATGATTTATTAATGGCTTTTGACATATCAGGGCCATTTAATGATGACTTTACATGGAATTATTACGTATGACTCCTGTGCTTTCATACTCCTGGTTTATTAAATAATTCACCAGGTTGTTACGTTTTAGTCAAAACAAGTGCAGCACCCGAATGTGGTAGTAACTTTTGCATCATGTTACTACAAAATAACAAAATTTATCGCAAAATACGTTCAAGAATTTTTTTACAGAGAGGCCGATTTTTACAAAAATGTGGCGTCATTACTAAATGAGATGAAAATGTATTACATTATTAAATAATGCACCATTGTTATACTTGTTACAAATTGTAATTTGCAAGACTGTTTTGTGCTGTTACCACGCACATATCATTTCTGTTTGTTTACTATTTTCAATTCTGCTTTTTCCTGCTGCTTAGTCAGCTGCACGTTAGTTACCTCTGACCCGTGTTGCTCATGTGAGCCACAGTAGGGAAAAATGGAGAAGAAATAATAATGTGCCGAGGTGGCTGCTTAGCAAATCATTACACTCACATGATTTTTGTGTCTCCACCGTAAAAGTTGATGAATCGTCGCCTTTTCTTAGAACACATGCAGCATATATTTTGTTAGAATTCTTCCGCTTTCTTCAAGACCATCCGTTATCAAAGCTCTGCTTTGACAATGTGTCATCCACATGTTTACATTATTGCTCTATTATTCATCCCTCCAGGCCGCGTTTATGTGACATCTTTGCACGGGGCACGTATGCGCATTGCGCAAACCAACAGTGCACGAAAACTCCATCCTGGTAGGGTTTCAAAGGATTATTGGTGACAGAGAAAAGATATACGATAGAGGGAGCAAAGGCAGAAACATGGGCATGGCATTAAAAATGTAGCTTCAGTGAAATAAAAAGGTTAAAGATAAATAAAACATTAGATGGAGTCACATGATTAGGTCTCAAAACTATGAATTTAAACCCTTATAGGAGTGAATACGGCAGACAAAGACATAAGTTTATTCTTGCTGCGTCTTACGGTGTCAAAACTACTTCCACCTTGAATATAAATGTTGAAAAGTGTTTGAATGGCATGGAAACAGCCTGCATGTCAGCAAATATGCTCACTCTTCAACTTTGAACCATTTTCACCCTCTTCCGCTTTTTTTCCACCCCCAACACTAAAGAGGCCTTGAAGGACATTTCTGCAGGAGCTGAAACTAAGACTGTTTTCACTGCGGGACTCTAGAAAGAGGTCCCACAGCCTCCGTAGCAGAACCTCCAGGTTCTGTAACAGCTTCTTCCCTGAGGTCATAAGACTCTTGAACGCATCATAATAATCCCCTCAATTCCCCCCAAAAAACGGATTAACTCGCTGGAATATAAAGACAATATAACATACATCCATAAATGTGGATGCATATGCAAAAGTGCAATATATTTATCTGTACAGTAATCTATTTATTTACTGTATATCTGCACCTTATTGCTCTTTTATGCTGCACTACAACAAGCTAATGCAACAACATTTTGTTTTTATCTGTACTGTAAAGTTAAAATTTGATTGACAATAAAAGGAAGTCTAAGTCTAAGTCTATAAGCCAAGAAGTTGGTGAACTTTGACAGCCAATTTAGACCGGGAGATGGCGAGAAATACACAAAAAAGATCATCGTTTGCACCCACATTTTTTTTAACCCATCGTGAGGATCATGATTAATTCTACATCTAAACTGGAATATATGAACTTCCACCCCAGTGAGGGCAGACATTGTACATTAAGTGATTATTGTATTATATTTGTTGGCTCTCACAAAGTCTGCATGAGTAGTAGCCAGTGGTGTTGTTGAAGGGAAAAGTGAACGTTGTGATGCGTCTGGGAAATTACAGCACCGCTGTATGCTTAAAATGAAAGAAACGAAAATAATACATGGTTTTATGAAAATTCGTTCTTATCTGTACTGTAAAGTTCAAATTTGAATGACAAGAAAAGGAAGTCTAAGTCTAAGTGAAGTAGCAAAATCCAACCAATGAGATTAAGTTTACAGTAAAAAAAGAGAATCGGCTTGCCTCTCCTCTTGTTGAGTTCAATTCTAACGATCAGAACAGAATGAGGTTGTGGGGTTAAAGTTCGTCAACACACTACGGGAACAGGAGTAGTAATGGAGAGAAACGGGTCAGGGCCACAATAGACTGGAGGCGGCATCCCAGTAGGCGCTGTTCATCAGGGGTCAGTGGATGGAGGTCGCGAATGGAGGCTGCGCTCAGGAAGCGTAAAACTGAAGGATATATTGTTTTCATCCCCCATTCTGCTTTTCCTGTCTTTTCCAGACGGCAGCGCCATTTTCAAGGGCTGTTTCCACAGGCCGGACAATGTCACTTTGGCGCTCCCTTTCAGCGTCTCCATCCAAAACATGTCCGTTGACAAATGTGTCGACACGTGCACGGAGAAGGTGAGGCGGATTTGTTGCCATCGGTTGCGCATGACAGCCCCCCTTCAGTGTTTAATGGCCGCCGTATTTCAGGAGAAATCTCTCGCCGTCCTGGCTGGAGATCGATGCCACTGCGGCTTCCCGACCCCCTTCTTCTCCCTCCACGAGCCGGAGGACGAGGGCATGTGTCTCCACCGCTGCCTCGGCGAGGAGTTTGAAAGCTGCGGCAATGACGAGTACTTTGTGGTGTACCAGACGCAGGTGCAAGGTAAATTTTGTACTGTCAGGTAGGAAGTGAGACAGCCGCTTCCTGTGTTTTCAATAAATAACAGACATGTAAGTGCGCAGTGGTACATTAAAAGTGAACAATTCAAACTGCTGAGCGCACCACTTCACTTAATGCATGCCTTCATGTACTAGAAGTATATAAGGAAATGTCTGCGATGGTTCGCACCACCATTATTGTATTTTATTTATTAATAAAGTCTTGACAGTCCCTCGTTTATCCCGGTTAATGGATATGACTATGAACAAATTTCCGCAAAGTCAGATTATAATTTAAAAAATCACATATTTTCATATGGGCAGCACGGCACGAACAGGGGTTAGTGCGTCTGCCTCACAATATGGAGGTCCTGGGTTCGATCCTGCGCTCGGGATCTTTCTGTGTGGAGTTTGCATGTTCTCCCCGTGACTGCGTGGGTTCCCTCCGGGTACTCCTGCTCCCTCCCACCTCCAAAGACATGCACCTGGGGATAGGTTGATTGGCAACACTAAATTGGCCCTCGTGTGTGAATGTGAGTGAGAATGTTGTCTGTCTATCTGTGTTGGCCCTGCGATGAGGTGGCGACTTGTCCAGGGTGTACCCCGCCTTCTGCCTGATTGTAGCTGAGATAGGCTCCAGCGCTCCCCGCAACCCCGAAGGGAATAAGCGGTAGAAAATGGATGGATGGATGGATGGATGGATATTTTCATAGTCAGAGCATTAAAAAAAAATTGCAACCTTCTAAATACGTTTTTTTTACTTTATAGGAGCCATATAACATCACCTTTACACTCACCCAATGTAGTTGGCTTGAGTTTGTTCTACTGTAGATTAAGGAATGGCTATGCAAAACAAAAGTAAAACTGAACCAACTACAAAGTAAACAAAAACAGAATGCTGGATGACAGCAAAAACTTACAGCGTGTGGAGCAGACGGCGTCCACAAAGTACATCCGTACATGACATGACAATCAACAATGTCCCCACAAAGAGGGATAGCGTACGCACAACTTAAATAGTCTTGATTGCGAAAACAAAGCAGGTGCGGGCAATAGCGCTCAAAGGAAGGCGTGAAACTGCTACAGGAGAACACCAACAAAACAGGAAGGGTCACTAAAATAACAGTGCAAAGCACTACACACAAGAAACAACAACAAACTCAAAATAAGGCACGACAACCTGGTGGAGTTTAATTTGTTAACCTTTTCTGCTGGTGGTGTGCCTCCGTATTTTTTTTATGAAAAAAATGTGCCTTGGCTCAAAAATGTTTGAAAAACACTGCTTTAATGGATACAATGAAACACAATTAAGCTTATACAACTTGTTTTCCCATGCTACTGGTACTAAATCTGTGATTTAGTAGCATGTTTGTTACTTTTTTGTTTGCTTATTCACTAAAACGTTGAAAAGGTTCTCCAGATTTGTTGTGCAAGGACCCCTAATTACTTAGGAAAATTGCATGAATCTTAATAGCACGATTTGATGAAATGTCGGGAGTGGGTGTGCAATTTGGCGCAGATCCAAATGTGAAATGTCTCTCTCCTCGACTCTGAGTGCCTCTTTTATGTTTTCATATCTAAATGTGAAGGATATTCATTTGTTGTTATTCCCACATAGCACTTGGCCTCAAGTGTCAGCCTGTATTCTCCGATGTGGGCAAAGTTTCCTCAGGGCAAAAGACAGCAGTCGCTTGGCTCAGCAAAAATAAACGATCTGGAAAAAAAACACACTCACTACAATTAAGTTGCACTGTGTGGAGAACTTCAAGTTCAGTTCCACAGAATGTTTGCTTTTCTCGAGGATCCATTGTGTGTTTGTGTTTTTAAGATTTTCCACTGACATCAAAAAAAAAGGAGAAGCTGCTCAGTTTCCCCCCACAACAACACAAAACATTTGTTTTGACCTTTCCCCTTCCTCTTTCTGTAATAATTTGTATGCCACAACATTCCAACATTGTGTCATTTCTACACTGCAAAAAATCAGTGTTCAAAAACAAGAAAGAAAAAAAATGAGGGGTATTTTACTTGAACTAAGCAAAATTATCTGCCAATAGAACAAGAAAATTTGGCTTGTCAAGACTTTCCAAAACAATTAAAATTAGCTAACCTCAAAGAACCCCAAAATACCTTAAAATAAGTACATTCTCACTAATAACAAGTGCACTTTTCTTGATAGAAAAAACAAATATAAGACCTTTTTTCTCAATATGTTGAAAAATGTTCTTAAATTAAGTAAATGCTAGTGCCATTATCTTGACATAATGATATGCGCTCGGCATTACATTTCTTGAAACCGGCCAACTTATACTAAAAACTAGTTTATTTTTCTTAATGGAAGGCAACAAGGCAACCGCTTGTTACTCTCGGGGTCTCCTAGCCGCTCAGGCAAATCATACTGTCTAAAGATGCATTTTCCCATCGACAACATGACATCATCGCGCCAAGTGCGTGCTCTTTTAGTCATTAGTCATTATATATATACAGTATATATATATATATATTCGTGCATTAACTATTTCTGTTCAAAATAGTTTGAAATGTCACATGTTAAATGTTTAAATATTAACTGTCAGTTTGCTGTACTGTGCCAACTGTACTACTATATGAGTACGTGTTTTCTATTGTTTCATTGAAAATAAAAGTCAATTTGGCTGTCATCCGTTTTAATTATGAGACACAATTGTGTCAAAGTCAAGATTTTTTATTTCATGCTTGAAATAAGAAATTTTTACTTTGAAAAAGCAGTTTTATACTTGTGAGTGTTGATGACACAGCTTTGCAACAGTTGATATTCTAGTTTCAAGCATGTTTTACTCAATATAGGTCATAAAATCTCAGCAACAAGCTGTAATATCTTACTGAGATAATTTAGGACCAAAACCCTTAAAACAAGTAAAACACTCTAACATAAAATCTGCTTAGTGAGAAGAATTATCTTATCAGACAGAAAATAAGCAAATATCACCCTTATTTGAGATATTCAATCTTACTTAGATTTCAGTTTTTGCAGTGTACTTTTCTTGTTCTTCCAATAAGCTCAATGGAAAATAAAATAAATAGTAACATACTATGTTCTTGTCGAACATACTTAATAGCCACTGTACAGTATATAGTATGTACAGGGCCTGCATAACAATTTATAATAATGCTCAGTCAGTTTGATCGACAGGTATTCAATTGGCTACGATTGTTATTTTGTGATTGGAGTCCCTAGTGGTGTTAACTGCAATGCATCACACGGAGTGGAGATGCTAATATTTAACTTCCCTTATTCAGATACTGAAGAAGTGCAAAATCATCTCATTATGATGCAGGGCATTTTTACACCACTACAAGCTACAACCACATGAATAAATATTCTTATCACATTGTATTGGTATATCAAATGGTGGCCCCTTTCCTGCAGATGTAACGGATAGTGTGGCCGTGCAATACTGCGTTGTGTAACCCAGCCACATCATTTATGTGGCCCGCAGATGCCTGGAAATACTATGCGTCAATAGAGCACTTTCCACTTTGACAGAAAAGAATGTGCTGCATGCAATTGCATATCTTCTAGACTTTAGTATTATTTGATCATGCAACAAAATATTCCAAGAACTGTTTTGTTTATCAAAAATACATACTTGAATATCAGTTTGTCACGTCACATCATGCCAGAAAGTGTGGCTGAGCAATAGTATGTTGTGTAAACCTTATCCCTCCATAACTTTTTAGACACTGGTGTCAAACTAAAGGCTCGGGTGCCAGATCTGGCCTGACACATCATTTTAATGGCCCGCTATATCATTTTATGTGGCCCGTCACATCAGTTTTTACGGATCACCACATCATTTTACATGGCTGGCCAGACCATTTTTTATGGTTGGCCACATCATTTATGTGGCCCGTCACATTAGTTTATACCAGTGGTTCTTAACCTTGTTGGAGGTACCGACCCCCACCAGTTTCATATGTGCATTCTTTAGTGAAAAAAAAATAATACAAATGTTCTAATTCAAGACAAAGTTATATGTTTTTTTCACTGGTGCACAAAATGAACCTTGCATGAACATCACCTTGTTCAAAGAACAAAACCAACACAGTGCATAAACTCACAACAAATTACACACTTGCAAATCAGATGGAAAATTAGAGGGAATATTGTTTGGTGGAATCCATAATACGCTGATAGGGAGAAGTTTTTATTTACACGATGAGTCGGGTGTGTCTTGACCTTCATGGTGGAGGCTCCGCCGAACCCCTGAAGCTGACTCACCGAACCCCTAGGGTTCGATCGAACCCAGGTTAAGAACCACTGGTTTATACGGATCACCACATCACTTTATATGGCTCGCCAGACCATGTTTTATGGTTGGCCACATCATTTATTTGGCCCGTCACATCAGTTTATGTGGCCCTTCACATCAGTTTATGTGGCGCGCCACATCATTTTAATGGCCTGCCACATAATTTAACATGGCTCACAAGATCATTTTATATGGTTCGCCACATCATTTATGTGGCCTGACACACCAGTTCATTTGGCTTGCCACATCATTTATATTGCCCGCCACATCATTTTATACGACTCGCCACTTCATTTAATATGGCTCGCCAGATCATTTTATATGGTTCGCCACATCATTTATGTGGCCCGCCACATCATTTTATACGGCTCGCCACATTAATTTACATGGCTCGACACATCATTTTATATGGTTCGCCACAACATTTATGTTGGCCCGTCACATCAGTTTATATGGCTCATCACATAATTTTACATGGCTCACCAGATCATTTTATATAGTTCGCCACATCATTTATGTGGCCTGACACATCAGTTCATTTGGCTTGCCACATCATTTATATTGCCCGCCACATCATTTTATACGACTCGCCACTTCATTTAATATGGCTCGCCAGATCATTTTATATGGTTCGCCACATCATTTATGTGGCCCGCCACATCATTTTATACGGCTCGCCACATCAATTTACATGGCTCGACACATCATTTTATATGGTTCGCCACAACATTTATGTTGGCCCGTCACATCAGTTTATATGGCTCATCACATAATTTTACATGGCTCACCAGATCATTTTATATAGTTCGCCACATCATTTAAGTGGCCCGCCGCACCAGGTTATGTGGCTCGTCACCCATCCATCCATTTTCTACCGCTTGTCCCTTTTGGTGTTGCGGGGGGTGCTGGAGCCTATCTCAGCTGCATTCGGGCGGAAGGCAGGGTACACCCTGGACAAGTCGCCACCTCATCACAGGGCCAACACAGATAGACAGACAACATTCACACTCACATTCACACACTAGGGCCAATTTAGTGTTGCCAATCAACCTATCCCCAGGTGCATGTCTTTGGAGGTGGGAGGAAGCGTAGTACCCGGAGAGAACCCACGCAGTCACAGGGAGAACATGCAAACTCCACACAGAAAGATCCCGAGCTCGGGATTGAACTCAGGACTACTCAGGACCTTTGTATTGTGAGGCACATGCAATAACCCCTGTTCCCACCGTGCTGCCGTGGCCCATCATTTATAATTCAAGTGTAACCCACGTCACTGTTTAAAGATGACGTGTCAGGTGACTATAAGCGCAGTCTGGATTGACTGCCGCTACTCCAGTCAAGCAATCAGCTGCTCCAGGCAGCAGATGGCGGCATTATTGACGCCACAATACCTTTTTTCATTGTGAATTATCCACTCATCCAATAAAATAACAAAACGGTAAGATGCAAAGACTTGACCATCATCTTTTTAATTAGAGTTCCATGCAGTACATACAATGCACACCCTGAACTCCATTGTAAAAATGTGTGTTTCTACATTTGTTGTTTGTCCTATTTTATTTTATGCTTAAATCTACTATGTTCCCATTGGTTAAGTTAGTAGTTATGTTACCTTGATGTTGGCTGTGGTGTTATTTTAACAATTGTTTTTATTTATATAATAATTGTAATATTTGAATGATGATAAATTAACACAGGAGTTAGTACGTGTGCCTGACAATAGGAAGGTCCTGGGTTCAATCCTGGGCTCGGGATCTTTCTGTGTGGAGTTTGCATGTTCTCCCCGTGACTGCGTGGGTTCCCTCCGGGTACTCTGGCTTCCTCCCACCTTCAAAAACATGCACCTTGGGATAGGTTGATTGGCAACACTAAATTGGCCCTAGTGTGTGAATGTGAGTGTGAATGTTGTCTGTCCATCTGTGTTGGCCCTGCGATGAGGTGGTGACTTGTCCAGGGTGTATTTTATTTTTATTGTCTGCATTTTAATTTTGCTTTTATTTTCTTTCATTTCACTTTGTTGTCTGTGAAGCACTTTGAGTCTGCCTTGAGTATGAAAAGCGCTATACAAATAAAGTTGCCTTGCCTTGCCTTGTACCCCACCTTCCGCCCGTGTGCAGCTGAGATAGGCTCCAGTATCCCCCACAACCCCGTAAGGAACAAGCAGTAGAAAATGGATGGATGGATGGATGGATGAATGTGTTGTGGCAGTTGCGGATGTCACCAATGTGGCGGTTTGCGGAAACCCTCGGTCACTTTTCAAACACATTTTTAACGGTGATCTGCCCAACATGAGAATGCTAAACAGGAAGTACTTAAAGTTTAATGGCTTTGTAAATGTACTGAGCCCAAGTCCAAGTTCATTGTGTTCTTCATGGTATTTTTGAAACGGCACCAAATTTGTCAACTAACTTGAAGTGTTTTGCCAAGAAGATTATTTGTAATATGTATATTTTCAGAATGTGCTTGTTCTATTTTTGGCTGAAGTTAGACAAAAAAAAAAACAATCTGAAGTTGTCTTTATTTTTAAGTTTTAATGCCATTTTAGCAGTCTGGCCCACACGGGAATAGATTTTTCTCCATGGGCTAAAATGAGTTTGACATACCTGATGTAGACAAGTACACTATGGGGAAGTTCCCATTGACGCAAAAAGTGACTACATATTTGTTTTCATCACCGTTTAAACAGGAATAGCAACTGATAGCTGGTTTTGACAGATCACCTGAAGTAGCAAATAATACACACAGCTTTAACTTACATTTGTGTCGATGTCACGATCGATGGCTTGCCTGCATATGGCATCATATACTGCCAAAATAAAATTTGCAGCTTAGATAGGCTCCAGCACCCCCCACTACCCCAAAAGGGACAAGCGGTAGAAAATGGATGGATGGATGGATATAGCGATGTAGAGCACGACACATGTTAAATCCACACATTTTTGTTTTTGGTGCTTCCGGTGAGACGTTCAACTTGAACTTCCTCATCTCAGAAAGAAAAGCATCTGATTGGCCCACTTTCGTCGCTAACTCCCACCCTCTGTCATATTGTGGGCTATTAAAGAACTGTGATTGGATATAGTCTCAACTTCTCCCACCAATTTACAAAACCCAAAGCCAGTGAAGTTGGCACGTTGTGTAATTCGTAAATAAAAATAGAATATAATGGTTTGCAAATCCTTTTCAACTTATATTCAATTGAATAGACTGCAAAGACAAATATGTAATGTTTGAACTGAGAAACTTTTTTGCAAATAATCATTAACTTAGAATGAAATGGCAGCAACACATTGCAAACAAGTTGGCACAGGGGCATTGTTACCACTGTGTTACATGGCCTTTCCTTTTAACAACACTCAGTAAACGTTTGGGAACTGAGGAGACACATTTTTTTTAACCTTTTCAGGTGAAATTCTTTCCCATTCTTGCTTGATGTACAGCTTAAGTTGTTCAACAGTCCGGGGTCTCCGTTGTGGTATTTTAGGCTTCATATTGCGCCACACATTTTCATACGAGTGTTGTAGCGTGTCCCTAATCCGCTACTGCGGATCATTTTGTCAACTTGTCAAAAATACATTTTGTGGGTATATTCAAATATATTTTGTAAACTTCAAACATTTTGATTTGAGGGGTCTCTATATATATTTGTATTTTTTTATTTGAATGCATGCAATTGCATATGTTCTAAACTTTAATATTATTTGATCATGCAATATCATACAGTATTCCAACATTTTTTGAGGGGTCTATCAAAAATACGTACTGAAATATCTGCTTTTCACCTTGATATATGATTTCGGAGCATGTCTGTTGATTGAAAAAAAAACATGAGAAACAAATGCGTAGGCTAGTGTGTAATGAGGCTATTATATCTTCATAAAATACATATAGTGTATATTCACTTCACTGTTACAAACGGCCCTCTGAGGGCAGCCTTAATTCTGATGTGGCACTCAATGAAAATGAGTTTGACTCCACTGTAAATCTAAACTGTAAATATTATCTGATCATGTTAATCAAAAATAAATACTTGAATATGTTTGTCAGCTTGACTTAAGATTTCAAAACAAGTTACCCATCAATCTGTTAGTAAAACATATAATAAACACAATTGCCCGCACAAACTGTTTAACGAGGCTATTAAACATTTATATTAATATACACTATATTGCCAAAAGTATTTGGCCACCCATCCAAATGATGAGAATCAGGTGTCCTAATCACTTGGCCCGGCCACATGTGTATAAAATCAAGCACTTAGGCATGGAGACTGTTTCTACAAACATTTGTGAAAGAATGGACCGCTCTCAGGAGCTCAGTAATTTCCAACGTGGAACTGTCATAGGATGCCACCTGTGCAACAAATCCAGTCGTGAAATTTCCTCGCTCCTAAATATTCCGAAGTCAACTGTCGGTTTTATTATAAGGAAATGGAAGAGTTTGGGAACAACAGCAACTCAGCCACGAAGTGGTAGTCCACGTAAACTGGACTCTAGAGCAGTGAAGACGCATTCTCTGTAGTGATGAATCACGCTTTTCCATCTGGCAATCTGATGGACGAGTCTGGGTTTGGAGGTTGCCAGGAGAACGGTACATTTCAGACTGCACTGTGCCGAGTGTGAAATTTGGTGGAGGAGGAATTATGGTGAGGGGTTGTTTTTGAGGAGTTGGGCTTGGCCCCTTAGTTCCAGTGAAAGGAACTTTGAATGCTCCAGGATATCAAAACATTTTGGACAATTCTATGCTCACAACCTTGTGGGAACAGTTTGGAGCGGGCCCCTTCCTTTTCCAACATGACAAGGTCCATAAAGACATGGATGACAGAGTCTGGTGTGGATGAACTTGACTGGCCTGCACAGAGTCCTGACCTGAGCCCGATAGAACACCTTTGGGATGAATTAGAACAGAGACTGAGAGCCAGGCCTTCTCGACCAACATCAGTGTGTGACCTCACCAATGCGCTTTTGGAAGAATGGTCGATTCCTATAAACAAACTCCGCAACCTTGTGGACAGCCTTCCTAGAAGAGTTGAAACTGTAATAGCTGCAAAAGGTGGACGGACATCATATTGAACCCTATGGGTTAGGAATGGGATGGCACTTCAAGTTCATATGTGAGTCAAGGCAGGTGGCCAAATACTTTTGGCAATATAGTGTACATTCACTGTTACAAGCAGCCAAAATTGCAATATAACCCCAAAAATAACAAGTTTGACAACCCTGCTTTAAGAGCTGCACCAGACAATGGGTCCACAGCCCTTTGCTCATTGGCAATCCACAGAGGCACAATTACAGCCACTCAGTCTGTCCATGTGTCATTCAAAGCCTACATGATGTGTGTCTTATTGCATCCAGATAATCGCTGCATGGACCGACACTTCCTCCCCACTCGTGCCAATCAGCTGGTTGCCCTCGCTAGTTTCCCCGGAGCGGGTAATACCTGGGCTCGCCACCTCATAGAGCTCGCTACTGGCTTCTATACCGGCAGCTATTACTTTGACGGCTCACTCTACAATAAAGGTAGGTTGCCTTTATACGGCAATATAAACCACATTTTTACTCGCGTCTGTGGCCCTGAGGGAAAAATGGTTTCCTTGTGTGCCCCCGTCTTTTCCCAGGATTTAAAGGTGAGCGAGACCACTGGCGGAGCGGGAGGACCATCTGCATAAAGACGCATGAGAGCGGCAAGAAAGAGATCGAAACTTTTGACTCCGGCATCCTCATGATCCGAAACCCCTACAAGGCTCTGATGGCTGAGTTCAACCGCAAATATGGCGGGCACATTGGCTTCGCCTCCCAGGCCCACTGGAAAGGAAAAGGTGAGTCTCAGAAGATGGCGCTAATGTATTTCACATGTTAGGAGCTGCCATGTTGTTGAAATATTTAAGAAAGTGGAAATACTTTGAGGTGGAAAATGCAGAGTGGCTGGAATGGGCAAATGACAAGCTCCAATAGAACAACTTACAACTGCTGGGAAAAAAATGTCATAAAAGAAAATGACCATTGAAAGGTGAGCAATGGTGACCTTTGACATTTTGAGCCATTGTATCCAGAAGGAAATCTCATTTTCATTAAAAGTTGGAGCTATTAAGATCATACATAAGCACAACAAATTACATTCTGATTTGATGAGATAGAAATCACAGCAAACCTGGGATTGTTCCATTGTAGTACCTTGTATGGTTAGTGTAGTTTTGGGATGGATACCTTTCACACTTATTCTCTCATTCTCAAAATAATCTTACTCATCTCTTCATATGTAATATAACTTACTTCACCAATTATTATTTATTTATTTATTTTTATTGTGATTACTTATGGAGTATATTGTGAATACATTGAGAACAGGAAGTGAACAAAAGTTTTAGCAACTGTTATGTAAAAGAAAAGGGGTAGGATTAATTAAGCCCTGCTTCTTCCTACTCCTTTTCGAACATGTTGAAAAGAGAAACTGGAAATTGTGATGTATCATGTTTAGGGCTGGGCGATATGGCCTTTTTTTAATACCTCGATATTTTTAGGCCATGTCACGATACACGATATATATCTCGATATTTTGCCTTGGCCTTGAATGAATACTTGATGCATATAATCACAGCAGTATGATGATTCTGTGTCTACATTAAAACAATCAAATCGCTATGTGGTAGGTTCCTGCGGACGTTATCTCCTTCTGTTGTTCACTATCTTTTTCATACGGTGTTGATCTGGATGGTTGCCTCTGCATTTTGTTGGTGTGGCACCGAACGGAGATGTTGACATGCGGAGTAAGCACTCTTCATTCTCTAGCGGGTGACTTTTCAAATGATGCTACACATTAGCAGTAATGCTACTTTTTGTAGCAACGCTTTTGCCCCACACTTGACAAATTACGGTTGTCTGTTCGACATATTCCCACTTGAAGCCAAACCACCGCCAGACGATGGACCCCCTGCTGTTTTTCTTGGGAATTAATTCTTCCTTCGATACCAGATTCGCACCTTCTTTCTCTCGTATTACCACTCGCACCACAGCTAACGTTACCCATGCTGCTACCTCTCTGCTCCGAGAGGGCGTATATGTATGTGACGTATGTAAGAAGGTGCGCTTGCTGTCTGTGAGAAGGAGAGACAACTAAGAGTGAAAAAAGCCTGTAGTGTAATGCCCACAGCTAAAAGCAACTGCGTGAGAACATATACTCGAATATCACGATATAGTCATTTTCTATATCGCACAGAGACAAACCCGCGATGTATCGAGTAGATCGATTTATCGCCCAGCCCTAATCATGTTGTATGCTTGCATGTTCGAAATAAATAAACACAAACTCATTTAAAGCAATAAGGTACCAATTTCCAGTATTTCGGAATTGATACCAATACTCAAGAGTATCAATTTCCGCCACATTTGTGTGTGTTAATAAAAAATGTCATTTTTTAATGCAACATTTAAAAACAAGCGGATTATGATAACTGTGCTGTCCAGTTGTCTTAATTCATTTCTAAGTCTCATTTGCAAGCATTGTATAGTAGATTTGACTTTGCATGCAATTGCAATTCTAAGACATTAGATGGCAGTAGTGTATAGTTTTATTCAGAGTCCTGTTAAAAGAAAGTATTGACAACTAAACAACAAGCGCCATGTTAGACACCAAGGACCTGTGCCCGGAAGCATACAATTGCAGTCGTTATGACGTTGTTTTCCTGAGGAAATAAACCAAAATTATAAGTCTAAATACCGTTTTAAACATACTCCAGCTCATAAACTTACAATAATACATACTTTCATTTTGTGAAAATATAATTTTGGGGGCAATTTTGCAGCTGTTTTTGATGCACTCCACTGTATATTTTATTGCAGTGTTTAGTGACAAGCAGGTTGTCTAACACGCCCCCGACGGCGCAATAAAGGTAAAAAATATATATATAAACAACAACTCAAACATGTGTTACCCTCATTTTGCCCAAATCCTCATTAGCTTTGGACCAACAATTACGGAGAAATTATCAATTTTGCGTAAAGTACGTCAATTGTGGTGGCTGCCTGCAGCATATTGTTTGTAATCACTGCGCTATATATGCCTGTGCTTTTACTTTTGGTTTTTGAATATTTTTCCGTAGGTTTTACTGTGGCGAGTCATAGCTTCCTGATTTCATTATCACCATATTAACTTGGAATACTGAACTAATGCTGCTTTTTACTGCATTAGTTATTAGTTTAGTTTGGATTATTGGTGACACATGTGGAAAAGGTGCATTTTTGAAGCAAAGTTTTGTCAGGCAAAGTGTATTAGTTCACTGTTACTGTTACACACGTTTCCCATGTGTATGTATGCTTGCTTACCTCGCATGATACTGTTGTCATTCATTGGCACTCTAGCCTTCCCGGCGAACCTTTACTTTCCATTATTTTCTTCGATGCCATGCAAATGCTTCCCACATTTCTGGTGTGCCCATGCCGCACAACTGGGCATGTTTACACAGACAAAACTATTCAATTAAAAGAAATGTCTAAGAACAGTAGGAAGTACATTGTCGCTTATCGGCAACTCCAAACTGGTGTCCACCATGGCACCCTGTAGTCACGTGAGGGGCTTTCGACCAATCATTTAGAACACCGGTGTCAAACTCAAGGCCCGGGGGCCAAATCTGGCCCGCCACATTATTTTATGTGGCCCGCAAAAGCCTAGAAATAATATGCGTTAATAAAATCCTGAATCTTTTCTTACTAAAAATATGTATTTCCCTTTTGACATTAAAAATCATGTACTGCATGCAATTTCATATCTTTTAAAGGCCTACTGAAACCCACTACTACCGACCACGCAGTTGGATAGTTTATATATCAATGATGAAATCTTAACATTGCAACACATGCCAATACGGCCGGGTTAACTTATAAAGTGCAATTTTAAATTTCCCGCTAAACTTCCGGTTGAAAACTCCTTTGGAGGACGACGTATGCGCGTGACATAGCCAGTGAACCAGAGGTATGGCTCCCCCATTGAAGCCAATACAAAATAGCTCTGTTTTCATCTCATTATTCCACAGTATTCTGGACATCTGTGTTGGTGAATCTGTTGCAATTTGTTCATTGCATTATGGAGAAAGAAGCTGAGCAAGCAAAGAAGAAAGTTTTCTGTGCGAAGCGGAGTATTTTGCGAGGGAAGTCAGCAACACAACACAGCCGGCGTTTCATTGTTTACATTCCCGAAAGATGCAGTCAAGATCGAAGAACTCGGACAACAGAGACTCTTACCAGGAGGACTTTGACTTCGATACACAGACGCCTGTAGAGAACTGGGACAACACAGACTCTTACCAGGATTACTTTGATTTGGATACACAGACGCAGACGCGGTACCGTGAGTACGCAGCTGCGCTTCCAAACATTTGATCGCTTGCCCGTACGTGCGTGTCACGTACGTAACTTTGGTTAAATATATAAGCTTTATGAACCTTGGGTTAGGTGAACGGTCCTTTGGGCTGAGTGAGTGTGTGTGTTGTGCAGGTGTTTGAATTGTATTAGCGGGTTATATGGACGGGAGCTAGTAGCTAGGAGCTAGGAGCTAGCATAACAAACACCTAGGTGTTTTTATGCGGGATTCATTTGTGGCATATTAAATATAAGCCTGGTTGTGTTGTGGTTAATAGAGTATATATATGTCTTGTGTTTATTTACTGTTGTAGTCATTCCCAGCTGAATATCAGGTCCCACCCGTGCGCTTCCAAACATTTGATCGATTGCCCGTACGTGCGTGTCACGTACGTAACTTTGGTTAAATATATAAGCTTTATGAACCTTGGGTTAGGTGAACGGTCCTTTGGGCTGAGTGAGTGTGTGTGTTGTGCACGTGTTTGAATTGTACTGGTGGGTTATATGGACGGGAGCTAGTAGCTAGGAGCTAGGAGCTAGCATAACAAACACATAGGTGTTTTTATGCGGGATTATTTTGTGGCATATTAAATATAAGCCTGGTTGTGTTGTGGTTAATAGAGTATATATATATGTCTTGTGTTTATTTACTGTTGTAGTCATTCCCAGCTGAATATCAGGTCACCCCCGGCTCTCACAGCATCTTCCCTATCTGAATCGCTTCCACTCCCCACTAGTCCTTCACTTGCACTTTCCTCATTCACAAATCTTTATCAAAATCAAAATATTATATTGTCATGTATTCCAAAAATATTTTTTGTTAAAATAAAGATAAATACTGTACTTAAATATCTGCTTGACTCTTGATTCCAAAACAAATTATCAATCAAAAATCAATAGATTTTACGGTTAAATTTCGCCGACTGAGTTTTTTACTGTAAAATCAACTTTGGTACTGTTTTTTTTCCATATACAGTAAGACACTAAAACATTAAAAAACTAACAAAAAAAACATTGAAACAACAAGATTTTACGGTTTAAAAAAAAACCTGTCAGCTCTGTTGCATGAATTTTACAGCTAAAAACAGTGGTATTGTTTTTCCTTTCCATTTATTCAATTTTTGTATGTGCTGTAAAAAAAACCCACTGCTTTTACTGTAAAAATTCTGGTGACTGAGCTGCCTGTTTTTAAAGTAACATCTTAAGATTTTTTTTGCAGCTTATGTAAAAAAAATATATTGTTAATGTATTATGTATGTTATGTATATTCATATATTACTCATTGTTAATGGAACAACCCCTAGAATTAAATGGCTGATGCAGAACTTGAAAAGACTCATGACTGTGCCTAAAGGGACAACGTAGGGACTACAGTACACAGAAGCACAAACTAGCCGGAGCCACAACACAGGGATCTAAGAGCTGCAGGTTGCAGACCCCTAGACTCGAGTGGGACAGGCGAAAGTTAAGTTGGAGAAAATGCAGCCTTTTAAAAATGATTTACTGTTTCTGTGCGGCTCGATAGCAAATGCGTCACGGACCGGTGGTTGGTGACAACTGCGCTGTTGCCAAGCCAGGAAGTAACCTTTGCCATGAAGCTGAATGAGCCAGTCTAGTCTTTTGTTCAGTTCAGTTTTTGATTAAAACATCCATGCAGACTGCAAGACATACGACTCAGTTGATTTTGATCACATCAGAAAGCATAAACACAAACACAAAGAGGAACATTCCTTTTTTATTTTTGTAAAGATTTTTTTTTTTTTACTCTTCTTTTATAATTTATCATGATTTGACCATACTTGCCAACCCTCCCGAATTTTCCGGGAGACTCACGAATTTCAGTGCCTCTCCCGAAAATCTTCCGGGACAACCATTCTCCCGAATTTCTCCCGATTTCCAGCCGGACTTAAGGCCCGCCCCCTCCAGGTCCGTGCGGATACCGTATAGTGTTCTGTGGTTACTTTTTGGTTGGCCAACGGTTTACGTTGTATTGCGCACCCTGACGGCAAGTGTGGGAGTCGGTTCTGAAGTATGAAGTAAAGAGACGTAACTTCGTCACCTCGCCTGGTTATTGACTCCAACCCAGAATGTTACACTGCCCATACCTATGCTCCTTCAAAGGCTGTGCTACTGGCTGCAAAGCATTGCACTTTCAAATACAACAATGAGTAGAGAGGAGTGTTATGTGTATATAAATGAACACTGAAATTCAAGTATTTATTTTATTTTTATGTATATATATATATATATATATATAGCTAGAATTCACTGAAAGTCAAGTATTTATTTTATTTACATATATATATATATATATATATATATATATATATATATATATATATATATATATATATATATATATATATATATATATATATATATATATATATATATATATATATATATATATATATATGTGTGTGTGTGTGTGTGTGTGTGTGTGTGTGAGTGTGTGTGTGTGTGTGTACAGCTCCACTAATGGACATTGGAGTGTTGCTTTCGGTCTCCCCTAGAGGGGGGGGGTTACCCACATATGCGGTCCTCTCCAAGGTTTCTCATAGTCATTCACCGACGTCCCACTGGGGTGAGTTTTTCCTTGCCCGTATGTGGGCTCTGTACCGAGGATGTCGTTGTGGCTTGTACAGCCCTTTGAGACACTTGTGATTTAGGGCTATATAAATAAACATTGATTGATTGATTGATTGACTTTCAAAGGCAAAACTAAAGTATTGCTAGAAATATAATTTTATATGGGACTTTATTGTATTATATGTATAGTACATGTTCCAAAAAAAAAAAAAAGTACAAAACACAGTATATTTAAATATACTAATTGTAAAAAAGGGAATAAATATTCAAAATAATCTAGTTTGGTTACGCCATCATGAGCGCAACACAAGTTTGTAAAAGTTTCAACTGCAATTCTAAATAAGATGTCAAAAGCAAACTGAAATCAAATACACACAGCTTAAAGAGTGATCAATACCTATTTATGATGATTTATCAAAATATAAAATTAATATACCTGAACAGAACGCTCATGATGGTTACACCAAAAAGTAACGCTATGAATTGCGTTTTTTCCAAGTTTTGGGGGCATTTCTATGCTATTTCCAAGCATCTCCTTTTTATTATCGTTGATTTTAAAGGGTCAAACTAATGCATATTACATATGCATGCCCTAGTAAACAAAAAAATTGATTGTTACATTTTGAAGTGCATTTGTGCAGGTGGGTGCAAATGTACCCATTACCGGAGCTGTACCCATATATAAGAAATACTTGAATTTCAGTGAATTCTAGCTATAAATATACTCCTCCCCCCTTAACCCCCTCCCCCCGCCCCCACCCCCCCAAAAAAAATCTCCCGAATTTGGAGGTCTCAAGGTTGGCAAGTATGGATGTGACTGACAAAGAATTTCTCATCCATTTGACAAAATATCAAACACCTTCTCTCCTTGGATAGTTAGTGGATTGAGGTCATCATACTTTTTGGAGTTATGTCTATTTTTCATTGGCTTTTATGATTTGCTCTGTGCGGCACACTTCATGACCACCATGCAAACATTATATGTGCTCCAAGCAATAAGAGCGGGGCGAGGTGAAATGATTGAAGAGGAGCGTTTGGCTGAAATAAAGTGAGCTGGAGAGGATTGTACGTGCCTCACAGTGCACTTTTTTAGCATCGAGGTCATGCCTCCACAAAAAGAGACGGAACATTATCTTGCTCATGACAGGTAGCAATTTAATGTTGACCTGGGGAGGAAGTTCATTATATTGCATTATTGCGTTTGTCTGGGCAATTGTTCAATGATGTGGAACGATAGGGAAATTGAGGAAATGACCGCTGAACTGAGGACTGATGCGGTCGTGACCTTTTTTGAACTCGGTGTGGCAATGTTTTTAAGTACCAGTGTGAATTATTAGCGCGGCGCAGGCTGCGGTGACGCCATCTGTTTTCAGAAATGAGAAATGAAACAGGGCCTTCGTCACGCTGCTTGATGGCATGATGAGTCGTGTCACCGTGTACAACCAGCTCGTTCCTCGGGCGACCGTGCCAAACTCAATTAGAGAGTGCGTGTGCATTGGTCTAAAGTTGTGCACACGATCATGATAATTGGATGTGTTTGTCAGCCGCTGCGAGCTTTTATTTTGTTCTTGCTATGTGGTGGGGTCTTTAATGTCAAAGCACAATGACAGACTACAAATTGCCTTAGAAATGACAAGTGGAAGGTGAAGGATGCTAAAATGTCAAAGAAGGAAATGAATTAAAGGCTCTTTACGCTGCCTATTACAACACTGCTTACCATAGCAATGTCCAGATGTCTTGCCAATATGGCACAATGAATATTTTACATTACACAATGGCCTTCTTAGAATGCTGCAGAATCCCAATATTTCCAGACTAGAGAGTGCACCGGTATTTAAAGGACTACTGAAACCCACTACTACCGACCACGCAGTCTGATAGTTTATATATCAATGATGAAATTTTAACATTGCAACTCATGCCAATACGGCCGGGTTAGATTAGTAAAGTGCAATTTTAAATTTCCCGCGAAATATCCTGCTGAAAACGTCTCGGTATGATGACGTTTGCGCGTGACGTCAAGGATTGTGCGGACATATTGGGACACCATTGTGGCCAGCTATTAAGTCGTCTGTTTTCATCGCAAAATTCCACAGTATTCTGGACATCTTTGTTGGTGAATCTTTTGCAATTTGTTTAATGAACAATGAAGACAGCAAAGAAGAAAGCTGTAGGTGGGATCGGTGTATTAGCGGCTGGCTGCAGCAACACAACCAGGAGGACTTTGAGTTGGATAGCAGACGCGCTACCGTGAGTACAGCTTTGGCTTCCAAACATTTGATCGCTTGCCCGTACGTGCGTGCCGCTATGTGCATGTCACGTACGTAACTTTGGGGAAATATATGTGCTGTATGAACTTTACGGAGGTGAACGGTACTTTGGGCTGTGGGATTGAGTGTGTTGTGCGGGTGTTTGAGTTGTATTAGTGGGTTATATGGACGGAAGGGGGGAGGTGTTTGTTATGCGGATTAATTTGTGGCATATTAAATATAAGCCTGGTTGTGTTGTGGCTAATAGAGTATATATATGTCTTGTGTTTATTTACTGTTTTGGTCATTCCCAGCTGAATATCAGGTCCCACCCGCCTCTCACAGCATCTTCCCTATCTGAATCGCTTCCACTGCCCTCTAATCCTTCACTCTCACTTTCCTCATCCACGAATCTTTCATCCTCACTCAAATTAATGGGGAAATCGTCGCTTTCTCGGTCCGAATCGCTCTCGCTGCTGGTGGCCATGATTGTAAACAATGTGCAGATGTGAGGCGCTCCACAACCTGTGACGTCACGCTACTTCCGGTACAGGCAAGGCTTTTTTATCAGCAACCAAAAGTTGCGAACTTTATCGTCGATGTTCTCTACTAAATCCTTTCAGCAAAAATATGGCAATATCGCGAAATGATCAAGTATGATACATAGAATGGACCTGCTAAACCCGTTTAAATAAGAAAATTTCATTTCAGTAGGCCTTTAAGCCACACCGACTAAATTTTAGAAGAAACATTTTTTGTCAGCAGCAGGTGATAGCTTGCGTTTTCTTCCTGATCGTGGCAGTGACAAAACTGTGCCATGCACTTTATACTTACGAACAATTGTCTGCACAGTTGCTCTTGGGACCTTAAGCTGCTTCGAAATGGCTCCAAGTGACTTTCCTGACTTGTTCAACTCAATGATTAATTTTTTCAGATCTGTGCTGAGTTCCTTTGACTTTCCCATTGTTGCGTTTGCGTTTGATTTGATTGTAACTTTTCTACATCACCAAAATTGATGCTGTATGTATACTTTTGACCCAGCAGATTTGGTCACATTTTTAGTAGACTCATAATAAATTCATAAAAGAACCAAACTTCATTAATGTTTTTTGTAAACTATGTACAATCACTTCATTTTTTATTAGTTCGACTCATTAAACGAATCATCAAAGCAAAAAATTAAAATCCTAATAAAGTTATTTGATCTATTCAATTTGATCTATTCAATTTGATCTATTCACGGTAAGCTGCCACCTTACCGTGGTAGAGGAGTTTGCGTGTCCCAATGTTCCTAGGAGCTATGTTGTCCGGGGGCTTTATGCCCCCTGGTAGGGTCTCCCAAGACAAACTGGTCCTAGGTGAGGGATCAGACAAAGAGCAGCTCGAAGACCTCAATGAAAAATAAAACCTATGGACCCAGATTTCCCTCGCCCGGACGCGGCTCACTGGGGCCCCCCTCTGGAGCCAGGCCCGGAGGTGGGGCACGATGGCGAGCGCCTGTCCCCATGGGGCCCTCCAATGGGCTCACCACCCATAGCAGGGGTCATAGAGGTCGGGTGCGATGTGAGCTGGGCGGAAGCCGAAGGCAGGGCACTTGGCGGTCCGATCCTCGGCTACAGAAGCTAGCTCTTGGGACGTGGAACGTCACCTCGCTGGGGGGGAAGGAGCCTGAGCTAGTGCACGAGGTGGAGAAGTTCCAACTAGACATAGTCGGACTCACTTCGACGCACAGCAAGGGCTCTGGAACCAGTTCTCTCGAGAGGGGCTGGACTCTCTTCTACTCTGGCGTTGCCGGTAGTGAGAGGCGACGGGCTGGGGTGGCAATTCTTGTTGCCCCCCGACTCAGAGCCTGCATGTTGGAGTTCAACCCGGTGGACGAGAGGGTAGCTTCCCTCCGCCTTCGGGTGGGGGAACGGGTCCTAACTGTGGTTTGCGCTTACGCGCCAAACCGCAGCTCAGAGTACCCACCCTTTTTGGATTCACTCGAGGGAGTACTTGAGAGTGCTCCCCCGGGTGATTCCCTCGTTCTACTGGGGGACTTCAACGCTCATGTTGGCAGCGACAGTGAAACCTGGAGAGGCGTGATTGGGAAGAATGGCTGCCCGGATCTGAACCCGAGCGGTGTTTTGTTATTGGACTTTTGTGCCCATCACAGATTGTCCATAACAAACACCATGTTCAAACATAAGGGTGTCCATATGTGCACTTGGCACCAGGACACCCTAGGCCGCAGTTCCATGATCGACTTTGTAGTTGTGTCGTCGGATTTGCGGCCTCATGTTTTGGACACTCGGGTGAAGAGAGGGGCAGAGCTTTCTACCGATCACCACCTGGTGGTGAGTTGGCTGCAATGGTGGGACAGGATGCCGGACAGACCTGGCAGGCCCAAACGCATTGTGAGGGTTTGCTGGGAACGTCTGGCAGAGTCTCCTGTCAGAGAGAGTTTCAATTCCCACCTCCGGAAGAACTTTGAACATGTCACGAGGGAGGTGCTGGACATTGAGTCCGAATGGACCATGTTCCGCACCTCTATTGTCGAGGCGGCTGATTGGAGCTGTGGCCGCAAGGTAGTTGGTGCCTGTCGTGGCGGTAATCCTAGAACCCGTTGGTGGACACCGGCGGTGAGGGATGCCGTCAAGCTGAAGAAGGAGTCCTATCGGGTTCTTTTGGCTCATAGGACTCCTGAGGCAGCGGACAGGTACCGACAGGCCAAGCGGTGTGCGGCTTCGGCGGTCGCGGAGGCAAAAACTCGGACATGGGAGGAGTTTGGGGAGGGCATGGAAAACGACTTCCAGACGGCTTCGAAGCGATTCTGGACCACCATCCGCCGCCTCAGGAAGGGGAAGCAGTGCACTATCAACACCGTGTATGGTGAGGATAGTGTTCTGCTGACCTCGACTGCGGATGTTGTGGATCGGTGGAGGGAATACTTCGAAGACCTCCTCAATCCCACAACACGTCTTCCTATGAGGAAGCAGTGCCTGGGGAATCTGTGGTGGGCTCTCCTATTTCTGGGGCTGAGGTTGCTGAGGTAGTTAAAAAGCTCCTTGGTGGCAAGGGCCCGGGGGTGGATGAGATCCGCCCGGAGTTCCTTAAGGCTCTGGATGCTGTGGGGCTGTCTTGGTTGACAAGACTCTGCAGCATCGCGTGGACATCGGGGGCGGTACCTCTGGATTGGCAGACCGGGGTGGTGGTTCCTCTCTTTAAGAAGGGGAACCGGAGGGTGTGTTCTAACTATCGTGGGATCACACTCCTCTGCCTTCCCGGTAAGGTCTATTCAGGTGTGCTGGAGAGGAGGCTACGCCGGATAGTCGAACCTCGGATTCAGGAGGAACAGTGTGGTTTTCGTCCTGGTCGTGGAACTGTGGACCAGCTCTATACTCTCGGCAGGGTCCTTGAGGGTGCATGGGAGTTTGCCCAACCAGTCTACATGTGTTTTGTGGACTTGGAGAAGGCATTCGACCGTATGTCGGGAAGTCCTGTGGGGAGTGCTCAGAGAGTATGGGGTAACGGACTGTCTGATTGTGGCGGTCCGCCCCCTGTATGATCAGTGCCAGAGTTTGGTCCGCATTGCCAGCAGTAAGTCGGACACGTTTCCAGTGAGAGTTGGACTCCGCCAAGGCTGCCCTTTGTCACCGATTCTGTTCATAACTTTTATGGACAGAATTTCTAGGCGCAGTCAAGGCGTTGAGGGGATCTGGTATGGTGGCCGCAGGATTAGGTCTCTGCTTTTTGCAGATGATGTGGTCCTGATGGCTTCATCTGGCCAGGATCTTCAGCTCTCGCTGGATCGGTTCGCAGCTGAGTGTGAAGCGACTGGGATGAGAATCAGCACCTCCAAGTCCGAATCCATGGTTCTCGTTCGGAAAAGGGTGGAGTGCCATCTCCAGGTTGCGGAGGAGACCCTGCCCCAAGTGGAGGAGTTCAAGTACCTCGGAGTCTTGTTCACGAGTGAGGGAAGAGTGGATCGTGAGATCGACAGGCGGATCGGTGCGGCGTCTTCAGTAATGCGGACGCTGTATCGATCCGTTGTGGTGAAGAAGGAGCTGAGCCGGAAGGCAAAGCTCTCAATTTACCGGTCGATCTACGTTCCCATCCTCACCTATGGTCATGAGCTTTGGGTTATGACCGAAAGGAGAAGATCACGGGTACAAGCGGCCGAAATGAGTTTCCTCCGCCGGGTGGCGGGGCTCTCCCTTAGAGATAGGGTGAGAAGCTCTGCCATCCGGGGGGAGCTCAAAGTAAAGCCGCTGCTCCTCCACATCGAGAGGAGCCAGATGAGGTGGTTCGGGCATCTGGTCAGGATGCCACCCGAACGCCTCCCTAGGGAGGTGTTTAGGGCACGTCCGACCGGTAGGAGGCCCCGGGGAAGACCCAGGACACGTTGGGAAGACTATGTCTCCCAGCTGGCCTGGGAACGCCTCGGGATCCCCCGGGACGAGCTGGACGAAGTGGCTGGGGAGAGGGAAGTCTGGGCTTCCCTGCTTAAGCTGCTGCCCCCGCGACCCGACCTCGGATAAGCGGAAGAAGATGGATGGATGGATGGATCCATTCAATCCTCGCAGCACTAATATTTACTAATCATTATTCCATGGTACCGAGTTTTAAAGTTAAAGTTAAAGTACCACTGATAGTCACACACACACTAGGTGTAGTGAAATTACTCTGCATTTGACCCATCACCTTGTTCCACCCCATGGGAGGTGAGGGGAGCAGTGAGCAACAGGGGTGGCCACGCTCGGGAATCATTTCATGAGTTTCAGTGTATAAAAGCTTTACCCACATTATAGGCTTGATCTACTAAGATCCAAATAACACACGCTAAACAGCGTGTGCAAAGTACAAAACTGCGAGGTATATTAGTGGGCGTGTTTTGTTATGTTGTGGAACATGCAGCACACATATATAATATGGGTGATATAGAAGTGCCATCTAGACAACAGAACCTATTATTAGCACGTTGAAGGTGCGCTCTGGTTTGCGCCAGTGTTGTGAAACGGGATCATCACAGATTTTTGCTCGTCATTTGTTTTTTTTTTCGTTTTGGAGAAACATTATTAATGTATCTCCTAAGAAAATGCATAATGCAATAAGTTTTTTCAGCCACTTTCATATAAATGGATATTATATCATATATTAAATATATCAATAATATATCTCCTCTGTGAAAAAATGTCTCGCAATATGCATTTTCTAAGGAGATATATCAATAATATAGCTCCATTAATAATATAGCTCCTTTATGAAAAAAACGTAAGCAGACACCAAAAAAAATCAGTTAAATTTGTTTTAATCAGTCGCATATTTCATTCAGCAGCTATAAAAATATATATATATATATTGCTGAATAGTTTGATATGTCTACTATTTTTTATCTGACAGTCCACATATATTGACACGCACACGTAGGATGGCGGGTTCTCTGTCCATCCCTTTCTCTTCTCACAGCCAACTGTGTGCTTTTTTGCACGACCTTTTTTAGATGTGCTAAATATAGACGCAAAACAGCAGCTGCAGAAGAGTTTAGATATTAATAATACACATTGTGAGTGCCAAATGATTATATTTGCATCTCCTCCTTCTGTTATTGTGGGCATTCTGATAATCAGCATACATTCTGCATACGCATGAACACACACCCGCTAAATCAGTGGTTCTCAAACTTTTTTTGTCATCCCCACTTTGGACAATGGGGAGTTTTCAAGCCCCACCTGCCCCTATCGCCCCAACAGAACGCTAATGCCAAGCTTAACATTTTCAAATTTATTGAACATCAAATAACATCAAGTTGTATACATTTAAACTCAATAACATAAAATAACAGCAAGTTCAATAATAAATAAAATAACTGTGCAGCTGTGGTATAACTTGCATCAAGTTCAATAATAAATAAAATAACTTGCATCAAGTTCAATAATAAATAAAACAAAAGTGTTATAACTTGCATCAAGTTCAATAATAAATAAAATAAAAGTGTTATAACTTGCATCAAGTTCAATAATAAATCAAATAAAAGTGTTATAACTTGCATCAAGTTCAATAATAAATCAAATAAAAGTGTTATAACTTGCATCAAGTTCAATAATAAATCTTATAAAAGTGTTATAACTTGCATCAAGTTCAATAATAAATCAAATAACTTGCATCAAGTTCAATAATAAATAAAATAAAAGTGCCACTTTGCAATCTTTGCAACAAAAAAAAAAGGAGGAGCTATGCATTAGTGGCTGCAATGAGCCTGTTTTGCACTGCACAGCTTTTCAAATCGGGGTTGCAGGCTTGACACTGCCACTCTTAGCCTGCTACCCTACCGTGCGAAAATTTGTTCCGCTTAGCCCCGCCCCCATTAGTTACTGTTGCTATGTCTGTCAAACTTTCACTCCTACCTAGAAATGTAAAGCCTACAGGAAAAATAAGTAATTTACATTTATTTATATAGCGGATTTCACAGACAGAATCACAAAGTGATTTACAGTGTGTATAGAAAATGAAAGCATAGTAAAAAAAAAAATGTAAGAATATAATGGAAAAAAAAAATTTTTAAAGTGAAATTTACTCCCGTTCCTCTATTCCCCACTAGTGGGGCGCGCCCCACACTTTGAGAAACGCTGCGCTAAATGGATGGCGCTCGCTACTTTGCACATTGAGATACGCAACCCTCCGCCCACAAGTTGAGTAGATTTGCTCGGCGTGCACTTGAAACCTTTACTAGATCAGGCCCCAAGTCTTACATTTCCTCCACAGCGCCAACAACGTCATCCTTATTTTCCTAACGAGAGTTTATCTCAGCTAAAAAGTGTGAAGAAGAAGTTTTTCGGTTTTTTTTAAACATTTGTTTGCACAAATTCAAGTAAATTTACAGAGTCTATGATAAACCCACAACGTTGTCACTTACTCTGCAAATGAGTTCATTTACATTTCAATTATTGCCACAATTGAATTCATTTTAGAATATCTTTCTCTATATAAACTGAGCCTTTGTGCGGAATGGGTATTTTGTTTCACATTAATTACTTCCTGGAACCTTTTAATTAAATCAAGTCTCTTTCCAACTATGTGAAGTTTTACTGAAGCTTCAGTGTGAAGTCTTTGTTTCTTTGCATGATGCAAGAAGATACATTTATGGACGCAATAACCCCATGAGGCCTGATTATATGCTCCTCGAATTCTTTTATACATTTCATGCATATTCCTCTTCCCCCCAGTACATCCATTTAGGTATCTCTTTGTAGCTATGGCAACTGGTTTTGTCTGGTCCATGTATCTTCTCTCTGGAAAAATCGATTTTCCAGGGGCTGCTGAGTTGCCGACCCAGCAGTTATATCTCTTTGTGAAAACATCAGCACATTTGGTCTGCCATTTCAGATGAACGTTCCCCCCCAACCCCCTTGTGTTGGTGGGGGAAATGATGCGATGACATCGGTATGCGAAAGGCCTTCTGACAGCTGCCACTTCGGATAGGTGGAAGAAGCCGCGATCTTGAGAGTTGGCGTGACAGCGTGCGCGGGGAGCTGCATGTATCATTTGATGCACTCACCTCTGCAGATGATGCTCCTGACACGGATGCCTTCGCTGGGGCGCTTCAAGTCATCTCGGGGTCAAGTGTAGTTCCTCTGAAAGGTACTGACACTTCATGAAGCAGGGGCTGTTATTTTACACTTTTATGCTTTGCACAATTATATGGCTTCAGAGGTCAAAGGTCCATCAATAGAAGCACCTTAGACAATGCAGAGCTGGATGCAATTTTTTGCACGTTTTTTCAGGTTATTCTTTAAGGCTACCGAGAAATGTGAAGTGAGACAGAAGTGTTTATTTGCATATGCTACGCTAAATGCTACAATATGGTGACCACAAACTCAAAACTCTCTTTTTTTGCACAAAGCTCATTGGATAAGCTTCCGTAAATTCAGTGGCGGTCCGTGCGTTTCCCACCTAGGCCTTTAGTGATCTCCGACTTCAAAGATTACCTATCAAAATACCATAATGGATGTCACCACATGATCATTGCTGGAGAAATACTATATAGGAACACATTTACACCCCACTGGCCATTGAATCACATCAACAGTGTACAAAATGGGTTATTTTCTGGCGCATTTAAAGTCAATTAAAACGCATCAGCAATTAAAACATATACCGTAGATTTCTCTGCTTGGCTTATACAACTTCCGGTCAATTTGATTCAAAGTACACACTTTTCAAATACCGTATATTACCAAATAGTAGCCCGGGAGTTTATTTCACGAAATCGATTTTGGAGACAGGCGTTTAAAAGAAGCAGGCGGTTATTTGCACTAGGCTTTTATTTATTTTTGCACCAGCCTGCACCAGGCCATTATTTGGTTACAATGGTTACTGTCCAGTATTTTTTTTTCGTACAAAAAACTTTAAATGTAAAAGCTATTGTAAACATACAAACAAAAAAACAAGAGATCAACATGAGGTAGGCTATCAAAAGACAAGAGATCAACAAGGCCTCAACATGGCAGTAGTGCAACAATTGTCAAATAGAATACCAATACTAAAAAGAAATAAACTTTTTAAATAAAGCAGCCTACCGGGAAAAATACAATTATGGTACCAAGTACTCAAGTATAAAACCCACCATCAAAACAGAACAATAATACTGTCACTTAAATAAAATAAAAGCTACAGTACTCCAAGTTTTAAATAAAGCAGCATACAGGAAAAATAAAATTATGGTACCAAGTACTCTATAAAACCATCAAAACAATAATACTGCAGCAAACGCAACCCCAGTAGCATTTTAATCTAAAGTATGCAAATAACAGCCCATGGGCGGCTATTTGGACATAGGCGGTTATTAGGAAGAGGCGGTTAATTCACAAAATGGGGTCAGACCCCGGGCGGCTATTAGGACATGGGCAGTTATTTGCCCAAGGGCGTTTATTTGGTAATATACGGTATATATTAACTGCCCTGACCACATGATGGCGACAAATATACATGTAACAGTGTTAATTTTTGTGTGGTGTTCGGGTCTGTGGGACCCGTTTTCATTTTTTATTAAAAGAAAAATTATACAATTAATTAATTTTTCAAACTGAGACTCACTGACTTTGGCTCATTTTCTGTGAAGAACATATATCAGAATACATATTTAATGACCACGCACCATACACCCCCCCCCCCTACACATTTATATTACATATAAGATGTCCGGGAAATTGATGTTCTGTGTACCACACACACACACACACACACACACACACACACACACACACACACACACACACACAGCAGGCCTAGACAGGAGGAGGACAGAGTGTAGGTACACAGAACATCAGAGGGTCAAATGTGCGAGAAAATGAGAGCAGACAGTGTTGACAAACAATGTTGCAACCTTGTGTGGGAACCGCAGGTGCAGAAAGACAAAAGAAGAATCCCTGTGGGATGCAGAAACTGGCAGAGAAATGTTCCGTGCAACGTTCATATTGTTGTTACTCAGCCAGCGTTTGTGGCTCTGATGCACCCGTTGTATTTTGTGGCTTTTAATGCCTCACAATCAAACACTTTTATGTTAAGATACTGAACAGATGTTTATTGGGATAAGGTAAACATCTGTTCAGTATTTTAACATAAAAGTGTTTGATTGTGAGGCATTAAAAGCCACAAAATGCAACGGGTCCATCAGACCCACAAACGCTGGCTGAGTAACACCAATATGAACATTACACAAGGGTTAAATGACAAGCATGACACACTTTAACAACAAGAGTTTACAACTTTTAGTTGTAACAGAACAGCGACGGTCAACAACTTGTGATCTGATTGGCTATCGCAACTGTCTCTCAACTCTGTGTGTTCTCAAATTCATCCGCTAACGGTCCCGATGAGTATCCAATCACAGGACGTGTAAATGTCACGTTCACGTGAGGCCAGCTAGAAGGCCTTACTGACAACAAGTCGTGATCTGATTGGCTATCACAACTGTCTATCAACTGTATGACCCCCGTGCACTGCCCACATTGATGAATCTGAAGGCCCCGGGCAGATTTGGTACAGCATGGCAACATAAGCTAGCTGAATTCTGATTGGATAAAAACTCTATAAACTAAAAACACTGTAAGGAGCATAATATGACATGAAGAGAATATTAATAATTTTAGATATTTAGGGAAAGTAAATAAAACAAGTATTTTATCTTTAATTATTTCTGGTTATGTTAGGCCAGCAGAGAAGGCCTTGCTGGCCCGGACGGCACACCACTGCGTAAATTAATGAATTAATGTTGCTAATTCAACCATTGCAACAACTGACTAAAATACTAATAAGGGCGATTCCACCCAAATGACTGTTTGCAGAGGCTTCATTCCATTGTATCATAACGACTGTGCAACTATTCCTGTTGGGGCATGTCCACGCAAACAGTAGCACTGAATGTATAATCTTACTCTTGATTTTAATCGTATTCAATAAACCTTAGGCTTAGCTCAGGCTAAAAAAACAAACAAAAAAAGACGTACTAACCAAATATACTGCATAAGAAGGAACTCATAAATAACAGAGAAAAAATTCAATTTACAGTACATACAATTATGTTGTGCTAAAATAAATAAACTACATTAATAATGAATATGTTTTTTAAATAAACTGCCAATAAATTAAAATAAAGCTTCACCACTCTAGTTATATTTTTTGCGCTTAAGAAACTTCTCTATGACTTTTCCTTCAGACTTCTTCTGTTTGTTTGATATTGTCATCACTGCCACAAGTGGTGGAAAACTGTATTACAACTGAGTACCGCCGCATTCCACAGCTGAGAAACAGGTATTTTTGGCGGCCCTCCCGGCCCAATTAAGGTTAAGAAACACTGGCTCAGGGGGACCTTGGGCGCTGCACCATCCCCTCAGACGAGAGCTGTCCTATCTCGGCTCTGTGCATGAACTGAAGCCTGCTCGGATGAGAGGTGAAAAGTCTTCTAAGACAACCTGAACAGTCCACTGGTGACAGTTTCGGTGTCCTGAGAATATAGTTAAAACACATATATAGTAGGACATCAGTTTACCAGATTAACATGTTTTAAAATGAAGCTCTTAATTCAAAATGGTATCTCACATAAAAATTGAATTGGTTCGCTCCCACCCGCTAACAATCCCCCCTTTTCTCTGCCCCCCAAACAGCACCATTTTATCATGTAAAATGCCTTTTAAAAATAAATATTAGATATAAAATATTGCATAAAAACAATACATTAGATTGTGGTTGTAATGTAATGTAATAATAATATACAGCATTTACCTTGGAGAGTGGACTTTTAGAGTATCTCCTTCAAGCTGCTTCTCCGTCAAACACATCATCAGCTGCTTTTCTGTATTTTCTTGGAAAAACGTCTGCCGTTTGGATATTGATTTTACAATTCTTGTCTGGCCTTAGACTCATTCTGCAGCAGTACGGTGCAGACTAGCGGTGATATGCTCGATCACCTTTTTGATGATTTCTTTCTTTAATTAAATGACTATCATCCACTTCTTCTGCGCGCATTCCGCATTTTCTGGACAATAGAGCGTATGTACGCCTCACCCACTAAATTTTAGGAGAAAAAAAGTTCCTCCATATATTAGCTGCACCGTACGATAAACCGCAGATATATACGTTGCTAAATTAATTCTGTACACATAAAGATTTTGTAAATGTTTATTTACATACCTTTAATTGTTTCCAAAAACGATGCCTGTAACACGGCAGTAAAACAGCTGATTAAACAAAACAGAAGTCATCGTCATGGATCCACTAGCTGCGGACGCTAGCTCTCAAATCAGCTAAACAGTCTCAATAACTCCACGGTCACGTTTTGGTGAATTTACTGAGGAATTTGTGAAACTGAAACAATACAAAAATAATGCAGTGGAAAGTTAATATTACTAACACAGACACTCGTAAAAGTGTTAGCATATTAGCTAATGCTAACAAAGCTAGTTTTGTTACATTACAATAGCACGTACAAATATCCCTGAAAACACTCCTACAGACATCACCCATGAGACAGTTTAGTAAGTAAGAATTGTTTTAGTTTACATGAACGATTAAAAGACAGAATGGCATTTGTTCTTCCGGTTCAAAGTTTTAAACAGCAGGAAACACTTGCAGGCATTTACCAAGATGCACCTGCAGTAAGCAAACTCGTCCAAAAGATGGCAACATAGCACATATAATACCACACCATTTAAGTGTCTTTGCATGTGTTTAATGAAAAGTCTTTGCATTATCGCCGTCAGCGAAGAACGATTCCTAAATTAACCGCACTGTTTTATTGATCGCAGGGTTCAAAGTGCAGGGAAAGAGTAGCGGCTTATAGTCCGGAATTTACGGTCATTACTTTCTTCCTTCCCATGGTTGGAAAACAAAGTTATGTCCATCTCTCGCTATAAGCTAATGCTAGCGAGTAAGACTAGATGTTTTAAGCGGATCGTATTGGGTTCACGTTGACATTTGTTACACCAACTAATGGCGAGAATGCCATGAAACTCAAATATTTGCTTGCAACTTAAAGGCCTACTGAAACCCACCTCTACCGACCACGCAGTCTGATAGTTTATATATCAATGATGAAATCTTAACATTGAAACACATGCCAATACGGCCGGGTTAACTTATAAAGTGCAATTTTAAAATTCCCGCCACACTTCCGGTTGAAAAACTCCTTTGGATATGATTTATGCGTGTGACGTCACAAAATCCACGGAAGTGGTTGGACCCCATCGGACCCGATACAAAAACCTCTTGTTTTCTTCGACAAAATTCCACAGTATTCTGGACATCTGTGTTGGTGAATCTTTTGCAATTTGTTTAATGAACAATGGAGGCTGCAAAGAAGAGCGTTGTAGGTGGGATCGATCGGTGTCTTAGCGGCTAAGTACAATACTTACAGCAACACAACAATAACTACTTACTTACCCTGATAGCAGACGCCTAGCCGATGCTTGCCGCCAAACCCACGGATGAAGTCCTTCGTCGCGCCGTTGATCGCTGGAACGCAGGTGAGCACGGCTGTTGATGGGAAGATGAGGGCTGGCTGGCGTAGGTGGAGCGCTAATGTTTTTATCATAGTTCTGTGAGGTCCGATTGCTAAGTTGCTAAATTAGCCTTAGTGTCGTTAGCAACAGCATTGTTAAGCCTTACCAGGCTGAGAATTTTTAACCGTGTAGTTACATGTACATGGTTTAATAGTATTGTTGATCTTCTGTCTATCCTTCCAGTCAGGGGTTTATTTATTTTGTTTCTATCTTCATTTGAGAACGATGCTATCACGTTAGCTCAGTAGCTAAGTGTTTCACCGATGTATTGTCTTGGAGATAAAAGTCACTTTAAATGTCCATTTCGCGTGCTCGACTCTCATTTTCAAGAGGATATAGTATCCGAGGTGGTTTAAAATACAAATACGTGATCCACAATAGAAAAAGGAGAGAGTACATAGTTCTGTGAGGTCCGGTTGCTATGTTGCTAAATTAGCCTTAGCGTCGTTAGCAACAGCATAGTTAAGCCTTACCAGGCTAAGAATTTTTAACTGTGTAGTTACATGTACATGGTTTAATAGTATTGTTGATCTTCTGTCTATCCTTCCAGTCAGGGGTTTATTTATTTTGTTTCTATCTTCATTTGAGAACGATGCTATCACGTTAGCTCAGTAGCTAAGTGTGTCACCGATGTATTGTCTTGGAGATAAAAGTCACTTTAAATGTCCATTTCGCCTGCTCGACTCTCATTTTCAAGAGGATATAGTATCCGGGGTGGTTTAAAATACAAATCCGTGATCCACAATAGAAAAAGGAGAGAGTGTGGAATCCAATGAGCCAGCTTGTACCTAAGTTACGGTCAGAGCGAAAAAAGATACGTCCATCACTGCCTCACAAGTCCTTCACTGTAACGTTCCTCATCTACGAATCTTTTATCCTTTCTCAAATTAATGGGGTAATCGTCACTTTCTCGGTCCGAATCTCTCTCGCTCCATTGTAAACAAAGGAAAATTGTGAGGATATGACCTCCTCTGACGTCACGCTACTTCCGGTACAGGCAAGGCTTTTTTTATCAGCGAGCAAAAGTTGCGAACTTTATCGTCGATTTTCTCTACTAAATCCTTTCAGCAAAAATATGGCAATATCGCGAAATGATCAAGTATGACACATAGAATGGATCTGCTATTCCCGTTTAAATTTTAAAAAATCATTTCAGTAGGCCTTTAAAGCATAACAATTAGCTGAGGGACAGCTCTTATCTAAAAACAACCTTAAGTTGGCGCACTCTTAAGTTAAGGTACCACTGTTATATATATACATTGTATTAAGTAGGAATACATTGGAGGACAGAAAGGAGTATTGGTTTATTCTTTATTATTGTTTTATTACTTCTGCTAGGACGTCATGTAATCTTTGCCAGTGGTTTGTCTGTCAGATAGTTATGATAGGGTAGGATAGACTTTATTCATCCCACAATGGGGAAATCATGTGATTGCAGTGCAGATAGGTGGCGACTTGTCCGGGGTGTACCCCGCCTTCTGCCTGAATGCAGCTGAGATAGGCTCCAGCACCCCCCCTCCAGATACAAAAGGTCCACAAAAATAAGGGGAAAACAAGAGGGAAACATCAACAAAGATAAAGGACATGAATCGAGCACAGAGCCATTTCTACATACAGCTACAAAAATAAAACAACAAAAAAACAAAAAATGAGCAATAAATAACACATATTGCATACATACGATTGCACCAAGCATAGACAAACAAGAAAACAAAAACACAATTTCAACACCAACTCACTGTACACCGCAGTGGCCGATGCTGTGCTTCACACCATCATCTGTTGGGTGGGCACGGCCAGACAGGAGCAGACCCAACAAAGCCACAAAGAGAGCCTTCTCAAAAAGAAACTGAAATCATACCTATTAACCATCTATCTCTAATGCCTCATGTGAATGGCTAGTGCTTCTTTAGAGGATTAGCATTGTCACATGTGTCTTCTGGTTAGACTACTGTTGGGTTGGGCGTGTTTGAATGTATGTATGTATGTGTATGCTCGCTTTAGTACTCCTATTTTGTGTTTATCATATAGCGTTTTTGTGCTTGCCACCATGTTTCAGCATTCCATGCATATACTGTCCTCTGGACCCCCTGCCAAAAGCTTCTTCTAGCTTATCTGGGGGACCCTTTCACTTACCACCATCTTTAAATGGATATTCACTACTGTTGTAATTGTAATATGGTATTGTGAATAAAAGTACATCACATTAAAAAAAAAAAAAAAAAAAGCCAACTCTGGCCTCGGCTGCCAATGTCCAGTTGCGCAGTCCCAAAGGGGCCCCATCCAAAGGACAAAAAAGCAGCCAGTACTGCAGCACCATCTTGGAAGTATATATATATATATATATATATATATATATATATATATATATATATATATATATATATATATATATATATATATATATATATATATATATATATATATATATATATATATATATATATATATATTAGGGCTGCAACAACTAATCGATTAAATCGATTAAAATCGATTATTAAAATAGTTGCCGATTAATTTAGTCAACGATTCGTTAGATCTATGCTATGCGCATGCGCAGAGGTTTTTTTTTTGTTGTTGTTTTTTTTTAATAAACCTGCAACATTTACAAACAGCTGAGAAACAATAATCAAAATAAGTATGGTGCCAGTATGCTGTTTTTTTTCCAATAAAATACTGGATAGGATAGAAATGTAGTTTGTCTCTTTTATCCGATTATTAATTGATTAATCGAAGTAATAATTGACAGATTAATCGATTATCAAATTAATCGTTAGTTGCAGCCCTAATATATATTTTAAAATAAAAAAAAGTTAGTTTGCTCGCAAAATACCTCAAAAAATGATGGGCCATTATGGATTAAACTTTCAGGAAATGGGAAATTATTACATTTTGGGGGTGATCCGGATCACAGTCTGGATTCAGGACTTTGGTGCTCTGAGAGTGCTTTTCTATTTTTTATGTTTAGTATAGATGTTTTGGTTTTTTTCACCCCCAACAATTGTACCAATATTTTTTAAGCAAACAATTAATTAATCTTTCAGGAGTTTGATTAAACACTTTGTTTACTTGTGGATCTTAATTCATCATCTTACCAAGATAGGTTAGACAAGTGCTTCTCATTACTCCCAGTGGGAACATGATTTAATTACTATAGAAAACGTGATAATATTTATTGATGTATCTGTTAAATTACGGTCGTGGTCAAAAGTTTACATAACCTTGTAAAGAACATAATGTCATGGAGGTCTTGAGTTTCCAATAATTTCTAGAACTCCTATTTTTTTGTGATAGAGTGATTGGAGCACATACTTGTTGGTCACCAAAAACATTCATGAAGTTTGGTTCTTTTCTAAATTTATTATGGGTCTACTGAAAATGTGACCAAATCTGCTGGCTCAAAAGTATGTCATGGCTGTACATTCTTTATATACGCCGCAGCGCTGATGAATTTCATTCCTGTCACAAACTCCATCTCTTTACCTCTGTACACGTGTTCCTGTGCACTTAGTACTTCTACTGAGTAGAACATGTTACTTGGATTAAACACTGCTGCCACCTGGCTGCAGGCTTGTGTATCGTTCCAGCATGAATAGTAGAGTGTAGACACAAATTGTGAAAATCTACCCTACTGCTCCTGACCTGCTATTTGTAAAACACTAGGCATGTAACGGTGTTGTAGATATGTGTTTGTGAAGGTTCTCATTCATCCAGGTCATTGTCATCAGGGCATTCAATCGATCCCAACTGGACTGTTTGGTTTGTCTTAGAAGACGTTTCGCCGCTCATTCGAGTAGGCTTCATCAGTCCATGTTCATAGACTTAGATTGGTCAGATCTAGTGCCAAAACCCCAAATATTTATACTCCAAAAACCATGTGGGTGTGCCTGGGCAAGGATGGTTTCACCCTGTCGTAGTGAGAAACACAACAGTTTTGATGCAAACGAGCAATCTTAACTGTCAAAGCCAACGACAGTCATTGAAGTGTAATTTCCCCTCGTTGGTATTGAGGTATCGTGTGGCAGAACGATCGCTGTGGATCGACTACTACCAGTCCAAAATAGTCGGAATCCCAAGCGTAAGGATTCCATTCAGTTGTAAACAAATGGCACAAATGGCAATCTGGTCATCTTTTGTGACCAGAATGTTTCTAACTCCTGTTATTTGTTGGAGGCTAAATTTCCAGGGACAAGTAGGGTTGCCCCGATGCCAATATTTTGTAGAAACAACAGTATTTCAACTTTAAAGTCTTTACCATAATGCCGTGACTTGGTTTGTAGTTTTTTAGCGTTGGTCGGAGTAGTGCACGTTAACTGTTAGCATACTAGTTCGACAACAACAACTTCAATGCTTAGGCTGCTGCCCCCGCAACCCAACCTGGGTCTGCAAATAAACTAGATCTCCCAGAATCCCCTGCGCAGCGCGGGACTGGCAAGTGGGGGCGTGGAACGTCGTAAGCAGGAAGTGAAATGTGTTCGTAGTAGATGAGAGGGACTGCCTGGTCACGTCGCAGTGCGTGGACGGATATCACCAAAAAAACTGTACACCGCTGGAAGTACGAGTAAACTGAAAAACGTCTTGATGAATCCTCGATCTATCCATCCAATTTCCAATGCTTGTGTCTATGGATGTCGCGGGGGGGTGGGGGGGGGGGGGGGCTGGAGCGGCGGAAGGCAGTGTACACCCTGGACAAGTCGCACCCTCATAAACCATCACCCGGAAAATATATTTGGAGACAGCAATTGCCAAACATGAGTTTGTTGTTGAAAGTTAAATTGTTAGTTAACTTTTCTGAGAAACAGCATATTCCAGACTGATATAAACATGTCCACTGTGGAGGACACTGCTTGTCAGAAGGTCAAAGTTGAAAGACACTAAAATTAACATTCTTGTTTTACACAGGAGGTTTACATTGTCACTTTGAATACACTCAAATGTAAGTTTTTTTAGTCTTTGCTTGAAGCAGTGGATGTTCCTGCACATTTGTCTTCACTTAAAAATACATGTTTGTAGTAAGGTTGTCCAGACACCAATATTTTGGTACCGGTACCAAAATACATTTCAAAATGTAGGGGACCACTCAAAGAACAATTTTAGAAGATTAAACACAAATTAAAAGGCATTAAACACATTGGGCTTTTCTTGTTGCGCTCAAAGAAAAATGTACAATTTGTATATATTCCATTTAGCCGGCCATTATGTAGGATTAGGTTAAAATAGAATAGAAAGCTTTATTGACATTTTATTTAAATGCTTCATGGTTATTGTTGCCACTCTTGGTCTGTGCTTTAAGACATTAGTAAATACTAAAATCAATACTGTAGCTAAAGTACACATATAAGACATGTCTCAGGTAAAACACACATTTTTAAAGATACAAAACTAATTCTAGCAATTTGTTACAAAATTCTGTCATTTCACTTGCATTAGTTTGCGATACGTGGGCGGTTTGGAGAATTCTAATATTCCGCTAATATTTGGCATCAAGCTAACCAGTTGTGTGTGCGTCTACATATCTGTATGTGCGCAGCAGGAGAGCTAGTTAACTACATTACCTCTAAACTTATTGTGCGGGTCTGGATTATTCTTATTTAAATGTTTTCCTAAGTTTGAAGCGGAGGTGGTCTTGCAACCTTGGCGAGGCATGTCTTAAAGCATTGATTGCAGCTTGGTGCTTCCGTTTTTTTAAAAAGCGTCACCTTGATCGAGAGTTTTGAAGCCCAAATACCTGCATATTGCGCTTCACGCACCCTCTTTATTAACCAGTAGAATTGCCTTTATTTGCCAATTTTCCTCTCCTCACTGTTTCTGCTTGGCGCTCTGCGAGTGTGTGCGTGCTGACACACTCAACATGCTCCTCGGCTCGGCATTATAATGGCAGCATGCGGAAAAATACTACAATTTTTCAAAGGCAGTAGAGTACAGTTTTCAATTCACTTGTACCGCAGTACTTTGTTAGTAGCAGTATACCATACAACCTTAGATTGTAGTAATAAATATGTGCAGAACATTTTAGCATTATGTTTGTGTTTAATTACAGTGTGTCTTTATCCTAAACATTCCTGCCACTTAATTTTACACACTATAGCATTTTTAAATCAATTTTTGGGGACATATACCACAATAATATCATACTGTGAGATTTTGATACCGTTGCATCCCTATAAAAAAAAACTGTGTGGAAGGCCCTTTTTTTGCTCCAACACGTGGGCCAGAACACAACGCAGGGTCCAAAAAGGCATGCATGTGTGGATGGCTCAACCCCATCAAACACCTTCGAGGTGAACTGGAACAGAGATGATGAGCCAGCAGGTCCTCTCTCCGCTCCAACATCGGTGACTTCTGACCTCATAAATGTTCCTCAGTATGAATGGTGCGAAATTCCCAGAGACATCCTCCAACATCTTGTACAAAGTCACCCCTGAAGAGTGCAAGCTTGTATAGCTGCAAAGGAGGGACCAATGTCATGCTTCCATGTGTCCAGGATGTACCGTTGTATAATAATAATAATAATAATAGATTTTATTTGTAAAAAGCACTTTATATTGAGTAAACAATCTCGAAGTGCGACAGTGTATTAAAAAATAAAATAAAATAAATAAAAAAAGATTATAAAGAAATAAATAAAAATAAAAACTAGAACAGCCAAATAGCTATAGCTAGTATGCACATATCTAAAAAAAGGCTTTCTTAAAAAGAAGTGCTTTTAAGCCTTTTTTAAAAGCATCCACAGTCTGTGGTGCCCTCAGGTGGTCAGGGAGAGCGTTCCACAGACTGAGAGCGGCGGAGCAGAAAGCCCGGTCTCCCATTGTATAACCTGGACCACATCAGGTTTCTCGCGACTACCACTTTGTCAAGATCACCTGTTGTTCATGTTGTCTTCTAATTGAATGTGTTTTGGTTCTTCTATTCCGGCAAGTTTTTTTTACTGTGTTAGGTTTATTTTACCTCAACATGTTTTGACTGTCATCTGATAGCTGATAAGCGACACGTCAAGGTGGTCAGATGATACTTTTGAAGGAGACTGCAGATGACAGTTGAACCATTTATTTATTTATTTACAGACAGACATCATTTTGTATTACATTATTGTTTATTTTGTTAATATCAGAGTCCGTTCTGCAAAAAGGTAATCCCTAGAAGTGCACAGTTTATAGACTGGGACCCACAGTTAAAATACACATCATCATATAATATACAAAATACAGTACAATAACATTCCTTTCAAAATCTACCCAACAAATGCCCATTTACAATTTCATAGCAACCTACCAACTGGCTGACATTTATAACTTATATTTTTGAGCCTGAATATACAGAGGTTGAGGTATTAGTTTTAGAAGCTGTGTGCTATACATATCCTGCTTTAGTGAAACACTAAGCATCATGCAGAATTATTGCTAAGTGCTTAACAAGGTATACAAACTATGGATACATTAGAACAGTGGTTCTCAACCTTTTTTCAGTGATGTACCCCCTGTGAACATTTTTTTAATTCAAGTACCCCCTAATCAGAGCAAAGCATTTTTGGTTGAAAAAAAGAGATAAAGAAGTAAAATACAGCACTATGTCATCAGTTTCTGATTTATTAAATTGTATAACAGTAACTAAAAACGTGTTGAAAAATAAACAAGTGATTCAATTATAAATAAAGATTTCTACACATAGAAGTAATCATCAACTTAAAGTGCCCTCTTTGGGGATTGTAATAGAGATCCATCTGGATTCATGAACTTAATTCTAAACATTTCTTCACAAAAAAAGAAATCTTTAACATCAATATTTATGGAACATGTCCACAAAAAATCTAGCTGTCAACACTGAATATTGCATTGTTGCATTTCTTTTCACAGTTCTTTTTGACAGACATTTAAAAAAAATCTCACGTACCCCTTGGCATACCTTCAAGTACCCCCAGGGGTATGCGTACCCCCATTTGAGAACCACTGCATTAGAACAACCACTTACTGTACAATGTCTACTCTCACTTGGATGCCAACTGATGGGCTGTTTATAGCTCCCCGTCTAGATGAAGAATTAATCATAATCCGCACGAAAGGTTGAAACAAGGTAAAACAAAAAACAAACTCCTTTTACTATACTTGAAAACTTGCATGAATACAATAAATAAAAGTTATGTAACAGATGTCAGAGCTGACATGACTTACCGTATATGGATTGTTGATTGATAATAGGGCTGGGAGTAAATACAGATGCTAGCATGATAGGAGGGATAGTTTTGTTGCAGTTTCTCAGCAAATGACTGGATTTGCCTCACAGAGTTTATGCGACTCCAGTGTCTCTCCTGTCTGTCAGAGCAAACAGTGCACCTGTCTCTCTGCTGCTGCTCGCTGAGGCACACACAACCCCTCCCCACCCTGTTCTACTGACTACCGTCTTTATTGTTCACAACTATTTGTGCATAACAGAAGTCATTTTAGTTGTTTTGTTTACATTTTATCAGTTCTATTTTTGTTACAGTGTTGCTTTTTTATTTTGCAATAGTGAACTGTCTCAAACGATTGTGTGTAATAGAACATAATAAGGGAATTATTATTTTTATGTGTACACAATTACATTTCTTTAGATTGAAGTATGTAGTTGCAAACAAGGTTAGGCAGATTACTTTTAAAAAGTAATGAATTATAGTTACTGGCTATGTTTCCAAAAAAAAGTAATAAAGAAAAAATTATAAAAAAGTAGAATAAATAAAATAAAATACTCACTATCACTAAATCACTAAATATATTCAAACTAGGGTTGTACGGTATTAGTATAGTACCGCGATACTAATGAATCATTTTCTGTACAATACCGTCTCTGAAACGTAGAGGTCTCGCACACCCCCCCCCCCGTCGAAGTCACGTCGTGACATTGCAGATTTAAGAGCAGAGGAGCATGTTCAGCTGTGCACACACACGGAGTACTTACAAGCAGACACAGTGTGGAGACAGAAAAGGGAGAACGGACGCATTTTGACTTAAAATCTAAAGATAAAGGTGAAGTTATAACACTGAAACACCCTCAGGAAGAGGTGCTTTAAGACATGGCTAGCTAGTTAGCGGCGAAACATCCATCGCAGTCGTCAGTGTTTTAGCTACTTCTAAATCACTAATCCTCGCCTCCATGGCGACAAATAAAGTATGTTTCTTACAAGTATCATCCCTACAGGACGAGGAATAGCTAAACATGCTTCACTACACACCGTAGCTCACCAGCGTCAAAGTGTAAACAAACGCCATGGGTGGATCTACACCTGACATCCACTGTAATGATACCAAGTACAGTAGCGTATATAGTCGATACTACTATGATTACGTCAATATTTTTTGGCATCACAACATCTTCTTTAGTTTAAAAAAATGTATCTCATGTTTATAAACTCAGGAAATATGTCCCTGGACACATGAGGACTTTGAATATGACCAATGTATGATCCTGTAACTACTTGGTATCTGATTGATACCCAAATTTGTGGTATCATCCAAAACTAATGTAAAGTATCAAACAACAGAAGAATAAGTGATTATTACATTTTAACAGAAGTGTAGCTAGAACATGTGAAAAGAGAAAGTAAGCAGATATTAACAGTAAATGAACAAGTAGATTAATTCATTTTCTACCACTTGTCCTTAATAATATTCACAAAATAATAGAATGATAAATGACACAATATGTTACTGCATATGTCAGCAGACTAATTAGGAGCCTTTGTTTGTTTACTTACTACTAAAAGACAAGTTGTATTGTATGTTCACTATTTTATTTAAGGACTTAACTGCAATAACAAACATATGTTTAATGTACCCTAAGATTTGTTGTTAAAATAAAGCCAATAATGCAAATTTTTTTGTGGTCCCCTTTATTTAGAAAAGTACCAAAAATATTGGTATCATTACAACACTAATTCAAACATTTACTAAAGTAAAATACAAATAAGGCAACAAGAGAAGGTTCCCACACTTCTCTTTTTTTAATGTAAATGTGTACAGCAGATATGGGCATCTACATCAACAACAGGACAGGCTTAAAAAAAATTTTAAAAAGTCAAATATCTGTCTGATGCAGTTGGGAGATGTTTCATTAGAGCAGAGTGTCTGCCTTTAAAAGGTGGTTGCCAAGTAACGTGTGACATTAGTCAGAGCGTGCTGAGAGCAGCATTAGCTCAGCTGTGTTTGTTATCTAAGCATTAGCAGTTTGTTGGAAGCGACGGCAGCTTTGTTGCATGCGTTCACTGGATTATGTTACTGCTTGTTAATAAAGAGCTTGAATGTGCTCCGGTGGCTGTATGTCTCCCTGTCCAAAAACGGGGTGTTGTGGCATTAGGTGATTATCACTTCATTGAATTGTTGTTCATTTTTTTTCCTCTGGAGTAGTCGTGTGTGTGTGTATACTTACATGTTGTGTGTAAAGTTTGCGGTGTGATGTTGCCTTTTCTTTGTGATATCAAGTTCATTTGGCGCGCGGGGGTGGTTTTTGCTTGCTTTAGTAAGAAGATCTTTTATGCATCTTGTATCTTGTGGACATGCAACCACATCAAAAGTAGTGTGCCATGTTAGTTACATCAAATGTATCGGTAAGGACATTGTAACTTATGGGAAAGTACCATAAGTTTCCTACTATAAGGCGTATTTAAAAACCTTTCATTTTCTCCAAAAATCGACAGTGCACCTTATAACCCGGTGCACCTTATTGTATGTATTATTTCTAGTCGTGCCTACTGACCTCGAACCAATTTTATGTGGTACACGGTGTAATGATCAGAGTAAGCAGTAGATGGCAGTCACACATAAGACATACGTGTGGACTGCAGGTTGACGCCTGTTCAATAAATGATGCTGGCAAGTACAGGTTGTCAAGCAAAACCTTAATGTGTCATTGAGAATATAGAACAGCTACTTTTAAAATGACCAAGTTTAGGTGATCTACCTCATCTTCATATACATATGTTAGGGCTGTCAAAATATGTAATCGCGATTAGGGCTGCAACAACTAATCGATTAAATCGATTAAAATCGATTATCAAAATAGTTGGCGATTAATTTAGTCATTGATTCGTTGGATCTATGCTATGCGCATGCGCAGAGGCAATTTTTTATTGTATTTTTAAAAAAAAAAATTAATAAACCTTTATTTATAAACTGCAACATGTACAAACAGCTGAGAAACAATAATCAAAATAAGTATGGTGCCAGTATGCTGGTTTTTTTTCAATAAAATACTGGAAAGGATAGAAATATAGTTTGGGGAGGCATGTAAATAAAACCGCCCATTCTGAAGAGACGGTCAGAAAGCAGCTTAAAGACGATCTGTAAAATATAATCTATGTAACATCTTGACCAAAGAACCACCATTACATGTTATGTAGAGCACAAGCCAGTGTTTTAAATGAAATTTTAAAAATCATAATACGACCCCTTTGTTTGAAAATAGACCCGGATAGACCAGTTCATTGACAGTGCGTCTAATGGTCAGACAAATTTGGTTATTCATTACATGTACATAGTGTATCTTGGTTTTCAAATCACCTAACATGTATACTGTGTATACGTACATAATTTATCCATTTTTTTAACGTAATTTTTTATATACATGTTATAAGTTATATATCTTTTATTATTGAATGTATCAAATGTGATGAATATTTAATGGGCCACAATGGAAACGAGCCTTTTGGCTTTTTGTGCCATCCATTTGCCGTTTTAAAGCCTTACATGGATTAAATTATTTAAGATGGCAATAAACTTCTCAATCAATCAATCAATTAGATTATTGTTACTAGAAAACGCTACGGCATAAATAACACTGGTTATAAAAACGTTTCTTTCTTCTTTTTTTTTGCATAAAATAGTTTTCCTGTGTTCTCATAATCAACTGACTCGAGGTTGATTCACAAAATGATTCAATGGCCATGACATTTCAAGTCATAAGTATTAGTAATATTAGCCCTGTATTTACTTGGTATCGGAACGATACCAAAATTAATAGTATCGCCAACCTTTTTGGTAATGTATTTATTTCCTTAAGTCATAGTCCGATTGGAGTTCATGTTGAACATGCCTAGGTAACAAATGAAGGGGTATGTGTGACCTTTTTACATCTTAATGTCATGTTTTGTGTTAAAGTGGCTCGATACACTCGAGTCTTCTTGAAGAAGGAAATACATGAATTCTATGTTCATCTCTCTGAATTATAGAGATCACATAAGAGGCTAAAAGGTGCACCATTAAAAGCACATTTTCTTCCTTTATTTTCCCTTCCCTTGATGAGAGAACTAATACAGTATATTCAATTTGCATTCACTCTCCATACATAATGATGGTCTGGGATGTGATTTCCCCAAAGTACCTCGAGTACATGCCGCACACTTTCTTTCCTGCTGCGTGGTAATTATTTCTCATGGAAAAGAATGAATAATGAACAAAAAGATGAAGGTTATCTTTGTCTGTTTGGCAGTTGGAGAGGGTCATAATTGGTTTGGCTTCTCTAGTATTCAATAGGGATGTTCTGATCAGGGATTTATGATACCATTGCCATACCGATCATCCATAAGTGGGGTTGGCCGATACCGATGCCGATCACGTGTATTAACTGTACCAGTTCAGTTTATTTATGGTGAGTGCTACTGGCAGTTTAACAATATCAAACCAATATTCCCTTTCATTGCATACAATTGTTTGAGAAAAACCAAGTCAATACTACACAATACCTAAACAAAAGTAAAAACTACTATCTACTACTCATTTAAACATACTGTATGAAAGTGAAAGTGTTTGATATTAAACTTGTCCTAAATATACTAAGATATTTGAATAATACAGTATAGCGCCGGTAATAGCTAGCTGTCAACTGGCACACTAATCGCTAGCTGTAGCTGGCGCCGCTAATCACTAGCTGGCAACTAGAGAGCAAATAGCTAGCTGGCAATGGGCGCACAAATAGTAGGCTGTAGCTCGCGCCGCTAGTTGCTAGCTGGCAACTACAGTGCAAATTGCTGGCTAGCAACAACAGCGCAAAAAGTTTGCTGTGGACTGGCACACTAATCGCTAGCTGTAGCTTTTGCCGTTAATCGCTGGTTGGCAACTAGAGTGCTTATTGCTAGCTGTAAACTGTCATGCAAATAGCTACCTGTCAACTAGCGCGGAAATAGCTAGCTGTTAAATGGTGTGCTAATTGCTAGAGGGCAAATGGTTTTTAATTGCTAGTTGTAGCTAGCTGGGCTAATCACTAACTGGCAATTAGAGTGCTAAATGCTAGTTGGCAACTAGAATGCAAATAGCTAGCTATCATCTGGCATGCTAATTGCTAGCTGGCAACTGACACACTAATTGCTAGCTGTAGCTGGCGGCGTTAATCACTAGCTGGCAACTAGAGCGCAAATAGCTAGCTGTCAACTGGTACACATATAGCCAGCTGTCAACTGGTACCAGTCACGTGCAGTCAGGGGAGGCAGGTGAGGCAGGGCCTCACGTGCCATCATGGAAAGAAAAAACATTTAAAAAGAAAACAAATTAATTAAATTGTTATATGTATCCAGTTATTATACTATAAAGTTATTTTCCATTTAACTTCACCAGTTTTAGATTATTTTTATTCAAAATCGCTGAATTTTCACATTTGCTGTTCAAATACTGAGAAGAGACTTGCGGTGAGTCAGCAGCCTGTTGAGCCTCACCATGGATTGCGCAATGACTCGGCTAACTGCTGGCCTGCTGTGCAGTGAGACCGTATTGCTATATGAATTATATTGTACATTTCCATAGTTTAGTTAGCTGAGGTATATAATGTACAGTGTATTTTGTCAACAACTGTATGTGTGTAACGTATTTCTTGTGCTGAGCAATCATAAAACGGCTGTGAATACGCACTGGGTGAGGCTCGCAGTTCTCCCGCCTCATGGTGGTAGAGGGCACTAGTGATCCCATGGATCATTCTTGCGACTACCCGGCTGCAGAATAAGTTACAACAAGCAGCAACAGTTAGCAAGTCAAGTGCAGCGGCAGCGATCGTTTATTTTTTCCTCTCGCCTGGACTTTTAACATGGAGGATTACATATCTAAAATAAAACTGTTTTCTAAACTGGACTTTCAATCGAAGCAGGAGGTAATAATTAAAGGAAGATTTCCATCGAGACAGGGAGACTTTTAAAACTGAAGAAAAATAAGGAAGACTTCTATAAACAAGTTATCGATGCTTTTATTCAGAAGGAGCGGCGCATGGACTTCATTTATAAGTAAAGGTAAGACCATAATAACGTTTTTTTAATTAAATGTGCTTTTTTGTGTGCTACAGTTTGTATGTGTAAAGAATGCTGGTATGAGCTTTTAAACATAACCCGTTAACTGCTGCCAATCAAATGGTGAATAAGATAGGGTTCATATGTTTGTAAATCTGACTGTGATGAAGTCAGTGCCTCACCAGTCATGAACCTCACCGCACGTCACTGGGCAGTGTTTCTCAGTTATTTTCTTTTACCTCCCACACCCACAAATAAAGAAAATATTTGACGATATATATTATAATATATATATACACTACCGTTCAAAAGTTTGGGGTCACCCAAACAATTTTGTGGAATAGCCTTCATTTCTAAGAACAAGAATAGACTGTCGAGTTTCGGACGAAAGTTCTCTTTTTCTGGCCATTTTTAGTGTTTAATTGACCCCACAAATGTGATGCTCCAGAAACTCAATCTGCTCAAAGGAAGGTCAGTTTTGTAGCTTCTGTAACAAGCTAAACTGTTTTCAGATGTGTGAACATGATTGCACAAGGGTTTTCTAATCATCAATTAGCCTTCTGAGCCAATGAGCAAACACATTGTACCATTAGAACACTGGAGTGATAGTTGCTGGAAATGGGCCTCTATACACCTATGTAGATATTGCACCAAAAACCAGACATTTGCAGCTAGAATAGTCATTTACCACATTAGCAATGTATAGAGTGTATTTCTTTAAAGTTAAGACTAGTTTAAAGTTATCTTCATTGAAAAGTACAGTGCTTTTCCTTCAAAAATAAGGACATTTCAATGTGACCCCAAACTTTTAAACGGTAGTATATATATATATATATATATATATATATATATATATATATATATATATATATATATATATATATATATATATATATATATATATATATATATATATATATATATATATATAAATATAGATTGGCAAATTCCTAGTGGTGTTGTACTGTATACCGGCACTAATAAAGTACCGCAGTTGGTAGAGTGGCTGTGCCAGCAACCTGAGGGTTCTTGATTCAATCCCCAGCTTCTACCAACCTCGTCACGTCTGTTGTGTCCTTGAGCAAGACACTTCACCCTTGCTCCTGATGGGTCGTGGTTAGGGCCTTGCATGGCAGCTGAATGTGTGTGTGAATGGGTGAATGTGGAAATAGTGTCAAAGCGCTTTGAGTACCTCGAAGGTACAAAAGCGCTATACAAGTATAAACCATTTACCATTACTAATGAATTAAAAAGGTATTATACTGCATTTGAAAAATACCCATGCGCATGACAAAAATGTACTGGTATTTTTCAGTGTGGGGACCGAAGAGGGAGAATGAACGTGTATTTTGGCTTTAATACAAACAATAAAGCTGGCCCTATAAACATTGAAGCGGTGCTTTAAAGTAGAACTAGCTAGTCGCTAGCTAGCGGCTAACATCCGCCCACACAGTGTTTTAGCTACTTCTAAATCACTAATCCTCGCCGCCATGGCGACAATTAAAGTAATTTTCCTACAAGTATCATCCTTGTGTGACGAGTACTAGCTAAACATGCTTAACTACACACCGTAGGAGGATACAATAGCTAACCGCTAACAGCAAGATAGCTAAGTGGATCAACACAAATATCTATTGTAATGATACCAAGTACAATAGCCAAATCTATTCAATACTACAATGATTACATCGCTATTTTTTACTTTTTTGTTGTTGTTTATAAACTCAGGAAATACGTCCCTGGACACATGAGGAATTTAATTATGACCACGACTATGACTACTAAGTCAGAGCTACACTGTTTCAATGTCCATTTCTCAGATGATTTTATTGTTGATGACTGAAGTGCTGATATCAACCAAACCTAACCCCCCCGTCCCAACCCCCTCCACATCCCTAATGTAAATAATTCAATGTATATACTCTGATGATTAACTTGTGTGATGACTGTATTATGCTGATAGTATATATTTATACCATGAATTGATTAACGTGGACCCCGACTTAAACAAGTTGAATAACTTATTCGGGTGTTACCATTTAGTGGTCAATTGTACGGAATATGTACTGCACTGTGCAATCTACTAATAAAAGTTTCAATCAATCAAACCAATGTATGATCCTGTAACTACTTGGTATCGGATTGATATCAAAATGTGTAGTATCACCCAAAACTTATGTAAAGTATCAAACAACAACAAAAATAAGTGCTTAATACATTTTAACAGAAGTGTAGATAAAATGCTGAAATAGAAAATAACCAGATCCATCCATTCATTTTCTACCGTTTGTTCCTCATCATTTTGGTGATAGAATGGGAAATGACACAATGTTTTACTGCATTCAAATTAAGAGCCTTTGTTTGCTGTCTTACTACTAAAAGAAAAGTTGTCTAATATGTTCATTCTCTTATTTAATGACAACATTATTCTTGGATTGCAATAAAAAACATGTTTCTTATATCATAAGATTTTTGGTTAAAATAAAGCCAATAATGACATTTTGGTTTTGGTCCCCTTTATTTTGAAAAGTATCGAAATACCGGTACCAAAATCATCATCATCGGCTGTCACTCGAACGAGTATGACGATCCTCCTGGTAGGGGTGTATCCCTTTATGGAGGATGCCTGTGTGTGTCTTAGTTTAACGTGGGGAGACAGTCACCACACGATCCTTGACAGAATCGGGTCAGGGTCCAGTGGCATGGAGTACAAGACGACTGGGGACCCTTTTCTGCTGCAGCCTTCTTCCGCCATCGCAGCCGTTGTGGTAGTTCGTTAAAATCTACCGTCTTCCGCCTGCTCCGCCGTTGAGGTCTTCACCGTATCCCTGGCTAAGGGGCAGTCAGGTGCTAGGCCTTTGCCAAGGGCCACCTGGGGTAACAGTAGTAAAGGGGTTAACCTCCTAGTGCCCCAAGACCCCATAGAGGAGCCTCCACTGCCGGATGCACTTTAACGTCATGCCCAGGACACTGGTACCAAAATATTGGTATCGGGACAACCATAGCCCCTAATGTTAAATATTGTCTCTTTATACTAAACGTGCTTCTTGTCCCTGCAGAGTGGCCCGAGTTTGTGAAGAACTACGCCCCCTGGTGGGCATCCCACACCTTGGACTGGCTCCATTACGGGAAGAAGGTCCACGTGGTGCACTTTGAGGTCCTGAAGAGAGACCTGTTCGCCCAGCTGAAGCGCATGGTCCAGTTTTTGGGCCTGAGGGTTTCCGAGGAGCGTCTGCTCTGCGTGGAGGGCCAGAAGGACGGCAACTTCAAGAGGTCGGGGCTCCGGAAACTGGAGTACGACCCGTACACTCCTGAGATGCGGGCCGACATCAACGAACTGATAAGAGCGGTGGACGCCGCCTTGAGGAAGAGGAACATGCCTGGCGTCCCGGGTGAATATATGCCCAGATGATATTTGTGATCCTCAGCCATAGTGGCTTATTATTAGTTGGGAGAAAATAATAACGAATTTAGTTTACAGTAGGGAAGAGATTCATATGGCCTCATTAATTCGTTTGCAATGCAGTCTGCTGAAAATGATGGAAAGCGTCACGCTGTGTGCCGCAAAACACGTATAAGAATATTCAGCGCTCTACTGCCGCCTGGTGGCTAAAGAGTATAGTGCACCCCCCGCAATTTGTCACGCTTCACGTGTCAGGTAAACCGCGACGAATGTGGCCGTATGAATCCCCTCCCCGCTGTGTGAGACGGCCCTGTTCATCCTCTTCCGTGCACAATTAGGCACGTGCACACGCCTTAACACGAAGAGGTGCATTTCCTACGCTTTTCGAGGGCTCGCTTATTTTCCCGAAGACGAGGAAGTGAGACGTAAACATCGTCCGTCGCACATCCGTTCTCACGCCAGGAAATACGTGCAATATGCAGGCGAGAACTACCTGGTAGCGATGATACTGTGTGGAGTTTTTTATGTCCTCCTCGGCAGGAGGATTTCCCTTTTTTTTTCATGATAAAGTTCTCGGTTCCTTTTTGAGGAAGATGCCGGCGAGTCCAAAGGGAGACGTAATTTGTCCTGACAGCGTTTATTTATCTCTCACACGTGACCAGTCTACTCTGGAATATGTTCTCCTGTCACCGGATTCAGCGGCGGAAACCCAAAAAGCATGTGACAGTGCAACACTTTGGCCCAAAGATTTCTCAAGAGTCCTTCTTTGTGTGCTTTAGTTCTTTTATAACACTAGACTTCTTTTTTTTGTTGTATGGTTTTGCTGTGATAAGGGCAATGAAATAGTTAGTTAAGCAAGCTGCAAACATTCTACTTTTCACATCAGTGCGTCTCATCCGTGCTCCAAACACGCACGGACAGCACCTCAGTCAAGGACTGAACACAGTGATACCTCCTTTTTCATGAGTCATTGTCAGGTTCAAACACTGATGACATCTATTAAACACACAAAGAAGCAAGGAATTAAACAGAGACATAATTAAATTTGGCTCAATGAGGAGAAACGCGTACACCTGTACCCTTGAACAGTGTTCCACGCTCTGACGAAAGATTGTACACCTCCTCTTTTATTTGGACTTTCCCTGATTACATGGCAACAGCTGTTTCTAAGGGACGGGGGTCGTAAACAGCCATCGCCTTTGATTAAAAACAGTTCAAAGAAAAGGTCGTAAAACAGTTCAAAGAAAAGGTCGCCTGGAGGGGATTCTGGTCCTGCTTCCTCTCCGCTTTGTAGTTCTCGGGTCAAGACAAAATCTTGCTGTGGATTACAATACATCAAAGAAACAGAACACCTTCATGTTGCTTCCCATCCTACACAGTGGAGTTTTACAAGCCTTCTTCTTGGTAGGATCAAAGACAGCTTTTGTCTTCTCGCCAGGCACTCATTGAAACACAAAGTTTTGTGATAACTTAGATCCAATTATTCTGACAGTTATCACACAAAACCCCAAATGGACGTTATTAACGTTTATTGGCAATGAGCAGAGAAGGAAACATGTCTTCCTTCTTTACTACGACTTTGAATTCAATAGTGTTTCTCACTTACTTTATCAAAGTGCTGGTACTCGCAACTTTATTTGGCCCCATAGTGACTTATTTTGCAGTCTTACCATGGAGGTTAATTTGTCTTTTTTAAGAAAGCTTTTTTTTGACACTGAATTTATCTAACTGAAATTTTTGCGTTTTAATCTTGTGAGCTGAATTTTTTTCACATCAAATTTCATCGAATAAAAGTTTACGCGCAAAATATTTGTTAAAAAATTCAGTGTATAAAAATTCAGCGTCTGAAAACTGTTTTTAAAAATTCAGTGTTTTAGAATTCAGTGTATAAAAATTAAGTTTATAAAAATTCAGTGTTTTAAAACTCATTGTTTTAAAATTCGGTATATAAAAATTCAGTGTATAAAAAGTCAGCTTCTGAAAAAACTATGTTTGAAAATTCACTGTTTTAGAAATCAATGTACAAAATTAAGTTTATAAAAATTCTGTGTTTTATAAGTCATTGTTTTAAAATTCTGTGTATAAAATTTCAGTGCTGAAAGATTCGGTGACTGAAAATTCAGTTGATAAAAATGTGGTTTATGAAACTTCAGTGTTTTAAAACTCACTGTTTTAAAATTTAGTATATAAAGAATCAGTGTTTATATATTCAGTTTATAAAAATTCAGTTTATACATATTCAGTTTATAGAAATTCAGTGAATAAAAATTCAGTTCTGGAAATTCCGTTGAAAAAAAATCTGTATATTAAAAATCAGTGTTTTAAAATTCAGTGTGTATATATTCAGTTTATACACCGTGTGTAAAAATTCAGTGCTGAAAAATTCAGTATATAAAAATTCAGTGTTTTAAAATTCAGTGTATACATATATATATTCAGTTTATAGAAATTCAGTGAATACAAATTCAGTGCTGGAAATTCAGTTTATAAAAATTCAGTATATAATAAATCAGTGTTTTAAAATGTAGTATGTATATGTTCAATTTGTAGAAATTCTGTGTATAAATATTCAGTGTATATATATTCAGTTTATAGAAATTCAGTGAATAAAAATTCAGTTTATAAAAATTTGGTGTTTTAAAACTCTGTACTAAAAAATTCAGTGCAGAAAATTTCGCTGCTTGAAAATGCAACACCCACTTTTGGTAAATTAAGACTGAAGCAATCGATCCTGTCTCAACCTCCTGTTTGAGGTGTCAATTCAGTTCACAAAATTCAGTTGCAAAAAATTCAGTTACATAAATTCAGTGTCAGAAAAAAGCTTTCGTATTGAAGACACAAATGAACCTCCATATTATACTCAATAAGAAAAACACTTAATTAGGGCACAGAATGATACTCGGGCAAAGGAACTAGTTTGTTAGGTGCACTGATGACCCGGCAACAATTACATTGATTACAGTCAACTCTGGTTTATTGCTGTTGATTGGTTCCGGACATGACCGCGATCAATGAAGTAGGAATCATTGATTATTAATCCAACATTATCATAGCTACAGCATTAAAAAACTGCTTATGATTGTCTAAATACATTTTTTCACATTATGAGAGCCCTTTAGACATAAAATAACACCCTTTAATCACATTTACACTCTTTAATCCAATATAGTAATGCTGCTTGAGGCTGAGCCAATCAGGAGCCATAATACTGAACAGTGCTCTCTGACGAGCTTGGTCTCTTCTAGAGGCCAATACTATTCTATCATTGATAGTTAAGTTCATTTGCTCATTGTTATGCTTGAAAATGCTTCATTTAGGGCGAAAATGTTGGAGAATATGCTTAAAGAAACAGAAGAAGATCTGCAATGTGGTGAAGCCGCAATATTTGATAAGAAAAGATTCGATAAGAAAAAAGCTTTGATTTACATCCTGGTGCTTTGATTAATCGTTTAGTGAGTAACTAATACAACAATTTGTAAAAAGTATAAACATAAGTTTAAAAAAAAATTATCAAATCTGAGGAATTTATTTTAATTTTTTATAAATGCACACATTAAGAAAGATTTTTTTTTTTACTGATGATGATGTGCATTTGTTCTTTAAAAAAAAAAAAAAAAAAAAAGCCGTACAATCGTTGTTTATTTCAACTGTTTCCCCTAAAATACGCAATTATTATTATATTATTCGATTAATCCAGGGGTCGGCAACCCAACATGTTGAAAGAGCCGTATTGGACCAAGAATACAAAAAACTATTCTGTCTGGAGCCGCAAAAAATTAAAAGCCTTATATAAGTGTTATAATGAAGGCAACACTTTAAGTAAGTGTCTCAGAGGGTGAGATAACTCCTGGAAATGACTTGCTTAGAATGACCAAAGGTATAGATGTGTGTGTCCAAGTTAAAGGAAAGGACAGGCTGTCTTCTTCTAATGGATTTATTACAATCTTTGCAAGCTGGGTAACGTTTGCTGTGGTCTGGAACAACATGGCACACAATCAGAAATGCAGCCAATATTACATACAGATAATGTGTCCTGAGAGATGCAAATATAAATTAAATACACAGAGGACATAAGTCAAGGAAATTAAATGAGCTCAAATATACCCACAAACGAGGCATAATGATGCAATATGTACACACAGTTAGCCTAAATAGTATGTTAGCATGGATTATTAGCACTCCACGCAAGTCAATAACATCAACAAAGCTCACCTTTGTGCATTCATGCACAGCATAAAAAGTTTGGTGGACAAAATGAGACAAAGAAGGAGTGGCATGAAACAAGTCTTTCTGTGGCAGCGTAGTAGAAAGTTGTACACGTAAACCAACTACGGTGAGTTCAAGGACCAAAATTAGTAGGACAAAACGGTGCTGGCCAAATACTGTCATCAGTGAAGCATAAACACAAACATATTAAACAGTGGGCTTTCTAATAATTAGGAAGGTTTGTCCTTCTATAGAAACAATATTAAAACAACAAATATATTTTCCCACCATCTTTAAAAAAGCTCCAGGGAGCCACTAGGGCGGTGCTAAAGAGCCGAATGTGTCTCGCTGACCCCCGGATTAATCGATTAATTAATAAAATAATCGATAGCTGCAGCCCTACACCCAAAACTGTGATTTTATGGAACATTTTCGTTGAACATCGAATTCTCTAAAAACAGGAAGGTATGAAAACCGAGGTAACACTGTAAAAAAAAAAAACCTGATAGAGCCAAGAGACAATAACAGACTTTCATTTTTAGGAGACTTTTTGCCGTATAGCTCTATTTTTCTAATGTGTGTTCGCACATCCAAATATTTGTACGAGAAGAAAGGAATAATAGACACTGTTTCTATTTTTGACAGAGGCTTTAAACTTTATTGGCTCTTGCCGTGGTCGACACTTGAACACAAGTGTCACATTTGAATGTATGGCCATGGAGAGAATGTACTGTGATGAAGCCCAATAAATTAGTACATTGGCAAACGTCTTTATGGTCTCCTTTTTTTTTTTCAACGACGCTGCACATGTCACCGATGAAAGCAGGAGGATATTCAACAAAAAAAAGGGAACGTCGCCGAATTCCCAGGAAAGCGAGCTGCGTGATGTCACGGAGGGTCGTGTTGTTTCGGCAGACAGCTCCGGCGTCTGGGGTGTGTTTACGGCAACACGCCATTAAAGTAGAGGTCGCGCTCCTTTTCTTCTTCTTCCCTTTCTTCCTCCTCTGAGTTTTCACACGCATTACGAGTACCTGCAGTGTTTCACTCCAGTCTGGTTTTCATACTGCATCAAACTCTTGCCTGTTTTGAAGTGCAGCCGACAAGAGCGGGACAAAGTTTGGGGAACAAAAGGATTGTTCAAATCTGAGGGAAAAGAAAAAGAAAAAGACAATTTTTAAACAAACTTAACAGCTTATTGAATATCAAAAAGATTTATAGTACCTCTGTTTTTGTGAGGAATCTGTTCCAAAAGATCAGACGACGACTGAATAGATTATTTCCATAAGAAATCATGTATACGCTTTCTGACACCCAAAAGTATTAACACAAAACACATTTTACCATAAATAATTCTTAGTTTTATCTGCACAAAACAATATGAAATACAGTGTTGCAATGTTTTGGGATAAGAGCTGTCTTTTAGGGGTGTGGGAAAAAATTGATTCGAATTCGAATCGCAATTCTCACGTTGTGCGATTCAGAATCGATTCTCTTTTTTTTTTTAATCTATTTTTATTTTTATTTTTTATCTTTTTTTTTTTTTTTTTAATTAATCAATCCAAGAAAACAATACACAGCAATACCATAACAATGCAATCCAATTCCAAAACCAAACCCGACCCAGCAACACTCAGAACTGCAATAAACAGAGCAATTGAGAGGAGACACAAACACGACACAAAACAAACCAAAAGTAGTGAAACAAAAATGAATATTATCAACAACAGTATCAATATTAGTTACAATTTCAACATAGCAGTGATTAAAAATCCCTCATTGACATTATCATTAGACATTTATAAAAAAAAATTAAAAAAAGGAACAATAGTGTCACAGTGGCTTACACTTGCATCGCATCTCATAAGCTTGACAACACACTGTGTCCAATATTTTCACAAAGATAAAATAAGTCATATTATTGGTTCATTTAATAGTTAAAACAAATTTACATTATTGCAATCAGTTGATAAAACATTGTCCTTTACAATTATAAAATGTTTTTGCAAAAATCTACTACTCTGCTTGCATGTCAGCAGACTGGGGTAGATCCTGCTGAAATCCTATGTATTGAATGAATAGAGAATCGTTTTGAATCGGGAAAATATCGTTTTTGAATCGGGAATCGCGTTGAATTGAAAAAAAAAACTATTTAGAATCGAATCGTGACCCCAAGAATCGATATTGAATCGAATCGTGGGACACCCAAAGATTCGCAGCCCTACTGTCTTTAATTGTTATGCTTTAAGTTGCAAGCAAAAATTCCCGCCAAAACATCTGGGGCCGTACTTATCAAGATTCTTAGAGTGCCATTTTACACTTAAGTCCTGAGAATTTGCGAAATTTAGTCCTACTCTCAAACTTAAGAATAAAAGCTTTTTATCAACGTTCTTAAGTCTAAGAATCACTCCTACTCTCCACGGTATTTAAGAGACCTTCAGAGGTGTCTTAAGTGGTTAGGAGTTGCCAGCAGGGGATGGCCCTGAGGCGAGAGAGACGTGCGCGAACGTTCAGGGAACGGAACAATGTTTTTTTTTTTTTGATGACGAGCAGCTGATCAAACGGTATCGTTTAGACAGAGCGGATATTATTTTTGTCACAGATTTAATACTTTTCCATTCCTTGTTGATTTCTGCATGTGTCTGCAGTGGGCTAGTATATATAGAGCCACCCACACCAGTTTCAAATTAGTTGCCTAATTAATGAATTGGAAAGAAAATGTTATGACAGTAGCGTATGTGTGTGGCTGTGAGGTGAGTGACGTCAGTGAGTGTGTGGGCGATAGAAGAGAGGGAGCGGTAGCGTGAGTGCCGGCGGGGACTAGTTTGTTTTGTATTATTTTGTAGTTTATTGTCAAAATATACACTCTCATTGTCCACTTAAATATTTCCAAGATATTTCTTTATTCTTAGACAACGGATTCCCTTCCGTGATTGGTCATTTCTATGGACACCGAAATGACGTCACCTAAAATTCCGTTTACGGCACATAGTAATGTCGTAATTCAGCTCTGAGTGTGACACTTAAGATTCAGTCCTACACTTCGCTGAAAGTGTGAGTAAGACGCTTGATAACTAACTTTTAAGTGCAGCTTTCAGCGAAGAATTTATTTACTCTTAAGTCAACTCTTAGCAGACTTCTTAGGAGTAATTCTAAGAAGCTTGATAAGTACGGCCCCTGGTCTTACTTGTTAGCATCAGCTTATAGCACAGGTGTCAAACTCAAGGCCCGGGGGCCAGATGTGGCCACTTCATTTTATTTGGCTCTCGAAAGCCTGGAAATAATATGTATCAATAAAGTACTGTGCCTTTTCTTACTAAATGGGACAAGCGGTAGGAAATGGATGGATGGATGTATTCTTTCTTTCTATTTTGGGAGAGAAAAAAACATATGTACTCCATGTAATCGCAAATTATGTTAACTTAAATATTGTCTAATTATGCAAAAAATATACTATCAAACATTCAAACCATGTTTTGAATAGAAATAAATACGAATAATAATGATTTCAAAGCAAGTTATCCATCAAATTGTGCAATGTAAAAGTAGCAATAGATTTCATGGTAAAATTGTGAAATTTACTGTGGTTTTTACAGCATTTTCCTCTAAATGAAAAAAACGGTACTTGTTTTACTGTAATAAACTGTGGTGTCGTTTTGGCTTTTACAGTAATACATTGAAAAATGTGCAGTTGTTGATTTGCGGTAAAAATAAACAAACTGGCAGCTCAGGTGCCAAAATGTTACTGTAAAATTTCAGTTTGTTTTATTTACAGTTAAAAAATACATGTACATTTTACAGTAAAATCTGGCAACTGAGCTGCCTTTTTTTTTTACCATAAAAACAGCAATACTGTTTTTCCATTTACAGTAATATACACTACATTTTGAGGTGAAATTATTGCAACTTACCATATTTTTTTTACACTTTAGTTAAAAAAAAAATCTACTAATAAAACACATAAAATTGTGTAATAATAGTATTTACTGTTAGAAACGGCCCTCTGGGGCCAAACATAACTGCGACGTGGCCCTCAGTGAAAACGACTTTGACACCTCTGGCTTATAGCGAGCAAACTTTGTTATCCAACCGTGGTAAGGAACAAAGTGAGTATGAAGGACGGTGCTGAGAAGAAAAAAGTGGATGATATTCATTGAATTAAAGAAAGAAATCATCAAAAACATGTGTTTTGCCAACTTGGTGAAGCAAATGGAGCGTATCACGGCCAGTGTGCACCGCAGTCCTTTGAATGCCTCATCCTGTGAACAGGGAGAACAATTGATCCTGCTCCAAAAAAGACTGACACACGTGTTCATCTTTCTGTGTTCCTTCTATGAACAAATAAACCACACCCACACACATACAGTAAAATCACTAAAGGGGACCTAAACACTTCCATCTGCGTTTTGGATATGCTTTGGTTGAAAGTTTGTGTAAATTTACACCATAGGTTAGGATAGGGACGTAGCTCGACTGGTAAATTGGGAGCTTTGCCTTCCGGCTCAGCTCCTTCTTCCTCACGACGGACCGATACAGGGTCTGCATCACTGCAGACGCTGCACATATCCGCCTGTGAATTTCACGATCCACTCAAGTACTTGAACTCCTCCACTTGGGGCAGGATCTCGGCCCCTACCCGGAGATGGCCCTCCACCCTTTTTCCGGGTGAGAACCATGTTCTCGGACTTGCAAGTGCTGATTTACATCCCAGTCGCTTCACGCTCAGCTGCAAACCGATCCAGTGAGAGCTGAAGATCCTGGTCAGATGAAGCCATCAGGACCACATGATCTGCAAAATGCAGAGACCTAATCCTGGAGCCACCAAACCGGATCCCCTCAACGCCCTGATTGCTCCTAGAAATTCTATCCATAAAGGTTATGTACAGAATCAGTGACAAAGGGCAGCCCTGACAGAGTCCAACGCTCACTGGAAACGGGTCCGACTTACAATGCGGACCAAGCTCTGTCACTGATCATACAGGGAGCGGACCGCCACAATTAGGCGGTACGATACCCCAAACTCTTTGAGCACTCTCCACAGGACTTCCCGAGGGACACGGTCCAATGCCTTCTCCAAGTCCACAAAGCACACATAGACTGGTTGGGCAAACTCCCATGCACCCTCAAGGACACTGCCGAGAGTGTAAGTCAAAAAATACTAAATTCAACATAGCTCCTTTTTAAATGATTTCCTGGCTGGACTATGTGGACTTAAACGTGAGTAAAGTCTGTTTATGAAAAATTTCTCTCCGCTAATGTCCGAACCTCATGTTGCCTTAAAGGCCTACTGAAATGAGATTTTCTTATTTAAACAGGGATAGCAGGTCCATTCTATGTGTCATACTTGACCATTTCGCGATATTGCCATATTTTTGCTAAGGATTTAGTAGAGAACATCGACGATAAAGTTCGCAACTTTTGGTCGCTGATAAAAAAGCCTTGCCTGTACCGGAAGTAGCAGACGATATCCGCGTGACGTCACAGGTTGTGGAGCTCCTCACATCTGCTCATTGTTTACAATCATGGCCACCAGCAGCGAGAGCGATTCGGACCGAGAAAGCGACGATTTCCCCATTAATTCGAGCGAGGATGAAAGATTCGTGGATGAGGAAAGTGAGAGTGAAGGACTAGAGGGCAGTGGAAGCGATTCAGATAGGGAAGATGCTGTGAGAGGCGGGTGGGACCTGATATTCAGCTGGGAATGACTAAAACAGTAAATAAACACAACTCTATTAGCCACAACACAACCAGGCTTAAATTTAATATGCCACAAATTAATCCGCATAACAAACACCTCCCCCCTCCTGTCCATATAACCCGCCAATACAAATCAAACACCCGCACAACACACTCAATCCCACAGCCCAAAGTACCGTTCACCTCCCCAAAGTTCATACAGCACATATATTTCCCCAAAGTCCCCAAAGTTACGTACGTGACATGCACATAGCGGCACGCACGTACGGGCAAGCGATCAAATGTTTGGAAGCCGTTGAAAGCGTTACACATACAAATTAAACAAAATGCTTATGGCAACATTCTGGTTACGTACTCACAGTACCGCGTCTGCGTATCCAACTCAAAGTCCTCCTGGTATGAGTCTCTGTTGTCCCAGTTCTCCACAGGCCAATGGTAAAGCTTGACTGTCATCTTTCAGGGAATGTTAACAATGAAACACCGGCTACGTGTTTGTGTTGCTGCAGCCGGCCCAAATACACCGCTTCCCACCTACAGCTTTCTTCTTTGCTGTCTCCATTGTTCATTGAACAAATTGCAAAAGATTCACCAACACAGATGTCCAGAATACTGTGGAATTTTGCGATGAAAACAGACGACTTAATAGCTGGCCACAATGCTGTCCCAAAATGTCGTCTACAATCCGTGACGTCACACGCAGGCGTCATCATACCGAGACGTTTTCAGCAGGATATTTCGCACAAAATTTAAAATTGCACTTTAGTAATCTAACCCGGCCGTATTGGCATGTGTTGCAATGTTAAGATTTCATCATTGATATATAAACTATCAGACTGCGTGGTCGGTAGTAGTGGCTTTCAGTAGGCCTTTAAATTACATCAAACAGAGTAGCACAAATATAATGAAATACTGCATACTGTTTAAAACACATTTATTTTGAGTCAATACAATGAACTTGGCACCTGCATCGCGACTGAAAGAAAACAAGACCACATTTCTGATGAATAATTTAAATGTGGATCTCACATCTTTGCAGATTGAAAAAACAGCTCACAATTGTCTGTTACACCTGTACACTCGGCTATGGCTAAGGAAGGGTAGACATGAGGAGGGGTCATTTCAGGGGCGTTCAAATGAGCTTCACACGTGAGCACCAAGAGTCATGATCAATTCCAGTGCTTGGTCTGGGAGTCCTTCCAGAGAAGGAAAGGAGCCTTGCTGGAGACTGTGAGTGTGAGTTGGCAGCTGCGCTCCTCACAATGTGCTCAGCAACCACTCTCCCTACTTCTGCTGGATTCACGTTGCTTGCTGAAGGCGAAGGAGCTTGTCGTTCGTTGGTGATCGAGGCTGAGAGAAGCTAATGTTTACCTGGAAGTCATCTGAGGACAAGGTTTGTTCCTGCTGCTCGTAGGACTTGACCCGCTGTGAGGTTCCATCTGTGGTCTCAGAATGCTTCTGGGAAGCATCTTCAGACTCAATGTTCGTGGATTTAATATTTTCACTGATGTGTGCCAGCATCCAAGTCCGACACCACTCAGGTCGGCTAAGGTCTTAAGTTCAGTTTGGTAAGTTTTAGCAAATTTTACTTTGGTACGCATTACTTATTGATCTGACGATGTAAAGACTACTGCATTGTATATCTGTAAGGGAAAATGTCTTTTAAATACTCAATGATCAGGTTTTGGTGAAACTCGGACAGGTCTTTGTCAAAAGAAGGGTTGTCCTAATTGAGACATACTTTTTTAAGAAAGGCAATGACTTGTTCATTTATTTCTGGTACCTGAGGTAACCCACTAACAATTTTGGGGTTTTACACACCAGACCATGGCATAGGCGCCGATCCCGTGGGTGCTTCGGGGCCCAAGCACCCACGGACAATGCCGAGCACCCACGTGGGATTGATGGCAAATTCTTTCTCACCACCAAGCAAAAACTGCGCATGTTCAGAAAAGTAGCGTCAGATTTACCACCCGTCGGAGCACCCACTGGCAGAAATGTAGATCGGCGCCTATGGACCATGGCAAAAGATCAATGTTGGACAGAAGTTCTACATAATGACATTCAAACGAGCTCCTGGCTGGCTCGCCAATTCTGTCGCCCTCCATCATGAGATGCAGTATTAGAGCACAGAGTATGGTCAACAGTTATCGATGGATTTTATTATTTTTAATTATGCAAAACCAACTTTTCTTACCGGCTGGTACCTGTTGTTGTGTATTTGAGAACCCTGCGGTCCAAAGTTGTGGTCCATAAGCTCCTTCTTTTTCTCTATGCTCTTGTCATGGGGCAGACTGGCAGACATGCATGCTAAAAAAGAAAAAGTAGCATATAGTTTTAAGTTATATCTGTCAGTGGCGCTAAAGACTAAAAACTAAAAAACACAACGTGGCTCACGGTGTAAAGACATAGTCGAAAGGGGGCTTGGGCTGGAGGAGGGCCCGCCCACAAAACGGCACATCCGGAAGAGACGGTCAGAAAGCGGCTTGAAAACAGTCTGTAAAATATAATCGAGTCAAAATGTCGCCCAAAGAACTACCATTACATGTTATGTAGACCAGTGGACCGGTGTTGATTGAATTTATTTAAATTAAATCAACATAAAAAACACAAGATACACTTACAATTAGTGCACTAACCCAAAAAACCTCCCTCCCCCATGTATACTCATTCACACTCATTCACACTCATTCTCACAAAAGGATTGTTTCTTTCTGTTATTAATATTTCTGGTTCTTACATTATATATCAATATAGATCAATACAGTCTGCAGGGATACAGTCCCCCCAACCCCCAGGCCGTTTTACAGACCATCTTCAAGTCGCTTTCTGACCGTCTCTTCAGGATGCAGGTGGTATATATATATATATATGTGTCCACACTTTGACGGCGTCTTCTTCTCGTCATCTATGTTGTAGTTTTTAGCGAGTCTACTGACAGATGTAAGTTAGAACTGTATGCTATATTTTATTAGAAATGGCAACAGTGGAGGATCATTGCCCCACAACAAGAGAAAAAGAAGGAGCTTATTGACAACGGCGCGGACTACAATGGCAGATCATTTGGCAGATAATGTGTCTCCTTCGTAATAGGTGCCATTATGGTGTCCCTATGTACCGTATTTTCCGCACTATAAGGCGCACCTAAAAACCTCCAATTTTGTCAAAAGCTGACAGTGCGCCTTATAATCCGATGCGCCTTATATATGGACCAATATTGAGCCACAACAAACCTAAACTTCATTTTCATAAAGTTTAGGTCTTGCAAATACGGTAAGCAGCCGCCAACTTCTTTTTCCCCCGTAGAAGAAGAAGCGCTTCTGATTTTGGAGAAAATTAAAGGATTCTCAGTGCACCTTATAGTCCGAAAAATACGGTATATCGAATAATGGGAATTACAAAAGGGTATCAAAGGGTTCTGGGGAACGCCAATGTTTACTCACTCAATAGCTTGTGCTAAAAATTACTAACAAAGAACGGACAATACAAATTTTGAGAAGAATTCCTTTACAGCTCCTGTGGCCATATTTAATGTCGCTAACTTTTAAAATCTTGCGAAGAACCCTACAGATAAATACACCCAAGGATGAGCATGCCAACCAGACATAATTACTGGTAATGACCAAAGCAAATGGACAACGGATTATGAGCGCAGTCTGTATTTGCGGCAAGGTCTACAATAACTCGAGAGGTCTGAAGATCCACCAGGCTAAGATGGCCTGCTTTGGGGGGCAACAAGTGAAACAACGTTCGGGAACTGCAGCCGATACAACAGTCTTTGTTGGGCCGGCTGCAGAACCTGGTCAGATGGAGGAGGAGCCCGGTCCAGAGTCTCCCCACAGCACCCAGAACCTCCAAGCCACACAAATCGGAACATCGTCAGGTGAAGTGGCCTGTCACCAACAACAAGAAGTGGACCAAGCTGGATGAGGATGTAGACCAGAAACTCTGCTCCCTGATAATTAGCAAAGGAGATGAACGTTTTGGAGTGTAACAGAAGCAAGGAACAAGAATCCCAGCAAAGCTTAATCGGCGGGAAGTCAAGTTAAGCCAGCAGAGGCAGGAACTGCCTAGAGAGGCTAGCTCAAGGCAGCCAAGGAAGAAAAGAGACCTGCTCTGTTGGAACTCACTAACTTTGTAAAAAGAAGCTCATCACACTGAGGCGGGCTGAATGGCACAGAAGGAAGGGAAAGAAAAGTGCTTAGAAGCGATGCGCCTTCATTGGCAACCCCATCACCTTCACTAAGAGGCGACTGAGATAGAAGTGAAGTGGCCACCTCACTTACCCAGTAGAAGAGATCGACAATCATCTCAGTGGTACCTTCAGTGACACTGCAAGAGACAGCAGATTGGCCCTTTTGCAAGGCACTGGTGACACCTCCAGAACCAGTGTCCCAATTAAAGAGTGATGAGCCCACCTTAGCAGAGGTAAAGGAAGCTGTCAAAGCTGAAAGATCTTGTTCGGTTCCCGGCCCCAGTGCTGTACCCTACAAGGTCTTTAAGCCAGGGGTGCCCACACTTTTTCTGCAGGCGAGCTACTTTTCAATTGATCAAGTCATGGGGATCTACCTCATTCATAGCTATATATAATTTATATTTACTTATTTATGAAAGATATGTTTTTGTTAACAAGTTAAAGGTGTTTAATGATAATGCAAGCATGTTTAACACATATAGTTAATATTGTTAATAAATTAAAGGTGTTTAATGATAATGCAAGCATGTTTAACACATATAGTTAATATTGTTAATAAATTAAAGGTGTTTAATGATAATACAAGAATGTTTAATACATATAGTTAATATTGTTAACAAGTTAAAGGTGTTTAAAGATAATTCAAGCATGTTTATCACATATAGTTAATATTGTTAATAAGTTAAAGGTGTTTAATGATAATACAAGCAGGTTTAACACATATAGATTCCTTTCTTTCATGAAGACAAGAATATAAGTTGGTGTATTACCTGATTCTGATGACTTGCATTGATTGGAATCAGACAGTAGTGCTGATAACGTCCGCATTTTTAAATGGAGGAGAAAAAAAGTCCTCCTTTCTGTCCAATACCACATGAAAGTGGTTGGTTTTTGGCATTTTATTTGTCCAGCTTCCGTACTCCTTTGTATACACTTTACAAGAAATACATTGTCGGCTAACGCCGTAGCTTGCTAGCTTGTGTACGCCAGCTTTAACTGAGACTCTTATTTTATTAGCGCAGGCAGGATGAAGCAGAGCTTTTATTGTGCAACTGTGCAGTCGGTCTTTGGAGTTTTGACGACAGGTACGGCGCCAGAGTCTGTTGAAATAAAAAGTGTTTCTCGCCTCCCTGTCGGTATTTTTTTCTTAATAATGAGCTGGCAGCAGCCAGAGTCATCTCACAAGACCCTCGGGTGCCGTGAATGTCAATCAAGTGACGAAAGTGACGTCATAGTGAAGATTTATGAAGGCTCATTTTCAGGACTATTTTTTTAATGCCTGGCTGGTGATCGACTGACACACCCTTCGCGATCGACCGGTAGCTCGCGATCGACGTAATGGGCACCCCTGCTTTAAGCAGTGTTCACGGCTTCTCAAACATCTGTGGAAGATTTTTAAGGTGATATGGCAGAGAGGGAAAGTTCCTAGCCAGTGGAGACACACCGAAGGCGTTTGGATTCCAAAGAAAGAGAACTCCAGTAACATCAAGCAGTTCCAAATAATCTTGCTGCTCAGCGTTGAGGGCAAGATTTTCTTTAATGTCGTGTCCGAAAGCCTAACCGGGTTACTATTGAAGAACGCTTACATAGACACCTCTGTTAAGAAGGGGGGAGTTCCTGGGTGCCTGGAGCATACAGGAGTGGTGACACAATTGATTCGGTAGGCAAGGGAAAGCAAAGGTGACTTGGCAACTCTTTGGCTTGACATAACCAACGGCAATGGTTCGATCCCATACAAACTTGTAGAAACAGCTCTGACAAGACACCATGTTCCTTTGAAGATCTGCAACCTCATCATGGACTATTATAATGATTTCAGTGCAAGAGTCTCCTCAAGCCAAGTAACATCTGCCTGGAGTGGAACCTACATTACAATACAATACAATCTCTATGTCACTCTTCTCTTTGGCCTTGAAGATGATTGTCATATAGGCAGAGGCTGGGTGCAGGTGGCTCCTTCAGGGGCATGAACAGCTCGTCACATGGGCAAGAATGAGCTTCAAGCCAGCTAATTCCAAGTGTCTAGTCCTGAAAAAAGGTAAGTTGACCGACCACATTCGCTTTAAAATTGGAGGGACCAAGATTCCAATGGTAACCAACACACCTGTCAAGATTAAAAGATTAAAGTACCAATGATTGTCACACACACACTAGATGTGGTGAAATTTGTCCTCTGCATTTAACCCATCCCCTTGGGGAGCAGTGAGCAGCAGCGGCGCCGCGCCCAGGAATCATTTTGGTGATTTAACCCCCAACTCCAACCCTTGATGCTGAGTGCCAAGCAGGAGCCTGGGCAAAACCTTTGACAACTCCCTGAAGAATGCAGCGGGTTTGCAGCAGACCAAGAGCAACCTGTCGTCCTGGCTCACAGCCATCGAAAAATCTGGTCTGGTCCAGAATACTCTGGCCCTGTTAATCTACGAAGTACCAATGGCAATAGTAGAGGTACTAGAGAGGACCATCAGCTAGTTCTGGCTGGGACTCCCTCTTTCCTTCAGGAAAATTGCCCTATATGTCCAATCCACTAAGCTGCACCTCCCTCTCATAGGCCTCATGGAGAAATTTAAAATCACCTGCGCCAGAGAGGAGATAATGCAGATGTCAAGGTGGCCTCGGCAGGGCGAAGGCACAAGGCTTTGGTGGGTACTGTGGAAATCGGGAGGGCAGGCCTTGGTAGCTTTCCTAAGCCACGCAACGAACAGGCCCGCGGTGAGGAGAAGCTCCAACTGGTCTAAGACAAATCTGTTAAGAGGTGGAGGAAGAACGTCGCAGCAAGATGGTCAGCATGTCCAATCAAGGGGCATGGACAAGGTGGGAGCATGCAGAACCTTGCAAACTCACCTGCTCAGAACTTTGGAATGTTTAATGTCTCCACACAAAACCCGGCCAACTTGCACACCTGGGGTCTAGCAGACACTCTGGTTGCAATCTGCACCAGAGGAGAGGCTCCTTGGAACACATCCTAAGAATACTTAAAACATAAGGACTACTGAAAATAAAATGACTGTTATTAATTTGATTTATTTACTTTTTTAATTAGTTTTGTCATAGACACATTCAGCATTACTATTAATAGGGACATTTGAAATGACATTTCAATGTCATTTCAATTCATCTATCTGTACAAAGGGACACGTAACATTATTCAACATTCATGGAATATGTAAATGAACCCCAAGTTATCCAAAAGCTGTTTTTTAGCCAGATTTTGTTGGGCAATCTAAATTAAACTAGAGGTATATAAAACAAGCATATAAAAACATTCCAACAGGGTGATAAAAGTTTTTACAACACAGTTAGCTAAATAACTTACATATAGAACGTGCGTTAATGGTGACATTGTTGCTTCTCTACAAGCATTACGCTTACAATAAAATGATGGAGACTTCCCTAATTGTGTTGCGTTCCATTGGCTTTGAAGAAAACCACAATGAATAATAACATTTTAATGAACTGTAAACACAAGTGCGTCCTCCTTTTCCTTAAATATGGCCCCTCTCAGCTTGACAGATAGTGAGGTTTTCTCTGTGCCTGTGTTCCAGGTAATTCCAATGTAAATCCATTTGCATTTAAATGAGACTCACTCAGCTTTAGATGTCCTAGACAAAGGGGTTCCGTGTTGGTGGATAGGTCCAGTCACAAGTGGATTTGTCTACTTGTTTGCATCAGCAAGGAAACCAGACTTTACAGCACTTTATAAAGCCACTTGGTGTTGTTTTGAGATTCAACAACTTTGGTATTTTGAAAGTGTGAAAGACACTTGTGGAAGTCTCTTGCTTCCGGGTTCTCTGGACCACCCACCATGGACATGACAGCTGCATTCAGGGTTTTGAACATTGTTTTATTCTTCAATAAAATGTCCTTGTTGTCCATTTCAGCAATATTCACTCCTTCGCTCGCTCACGCTCGCTCTGTCCCCACCTGAGCACCGAATGGTTTTTCTGCTGCTCTCTTCTCACCTGAGCACACAAATGGTTTTTATTTTGCTTTTCAGCAAACGTCTTTTTGGAATCTGTCCGTCCACTTTGCTCTCTCTCTCTCGGCGTGCTCTGCCATCCACCAACCAACCCTTCTTCTTCCCGACTGCTGCTTTTAACAGAGCGACAGGTGATCAGACAAACACTCTCAGCTGTGTCATCTACGCACCTGTCGCTAATCTCGAAGCCGGTCCTGACACATCCAGCTTTGCTGCAGGTCCGCAGGCCACGCACCTCACAACACTATTTAATAATGAAATCATCATAAAAGAAAATAACTAGATAACACTATACTGATTTAATTGATTCTTGAACAGGGTTCGTAAATAAAAAATATTTTCCCATAAGAAACATTGTGAATATTAATAATGGGTTCAAGCCTTGACAAAAGTCCATATTGGTGTGTACACTTTGAACACAATATAAAGTGCTCTACAGTACGGTGTATAAACAAACATAACAAGGGGGTAATGGATCAACTTTCTATGTAATAACAAAGCCAAAACAACAACAACAATGAGCTGAACTGTCCTGGTATGCAGCCGCTTTGCCGACACGCACACACACTGTCACTAGTCAGGTGGTGCGCTCAGTTTGAAATCACAAAACTCCTGAACTTTAACAGTCAGGTCGCTACAATTAAGAAATAAATACAAATAAAATACACTTAACTTTGTCTTCTTGCCGCTGAAGCTATGTCGACAACGCTGTGGGTACGACCACTCGTGGACCCCGACTTTACCATGAATTGATTAACGTGGACGTCTTAAACATGTTGAAAAACTTAATTCGGGTGTTACCATTTAGTGGTCAATTGTACGGAATATGTACTGTACTGTGCAATCTACTAATAAAAGTCTCAATCAATCAAAAAAAAAAAAACTCATCGCTTGTCCTGTCATGACCTCTGCCAAGATCATGTGTTGTCGCGCTTTTGCACTGGAAAAACTAACAATCTCACCAAGTATGTAGTTCTAATTTCTAGTCAAAATATCAAAACAAATTTAAGGAAAGTCTCAATCCCCAGAATAGTATTTTTTCAATAAGACATAAGAACTTGTTTTTGGGCATTAGATCTTCTGAGGAAGAACATATTACCTTTTGTTATTAGACACAAAATTCACAATACTAGTAGTAAGTATAGCTAATAATAAGTTTTAATTGCTAAATTCCAGATCACTTCTAAGTTTTTGAAGCTTAAATATGTTTTATTTCAAGACATCTTACCAAGACAAATTTGACTTGTTCCATTGGCAGATTACTTTGCTCATTACAAACAAAAATAAGTTGTTGTTTTTTTAACTCTTTTTAAGAGGGGCATTTTTTTCCAGCTTGTTGTTGTTGTTCTTTTAGATTTGTTTACATTTCTTGTGCTAAGTATACACACCAGACTCTTGTTTATTAATCAGTGTCTCTACCTGCTGCTGCCACTAATCACACCACTTCATACAGGCCTCCCCGTCTCACCCAGCCAATCCTTGCGGCATTCTTGTTCGCCTTATGCGACGGTTCGCATTTGGTTTTGTTTTACTACCTACATTGTTCATGGTATGCTAAGAGCTTTATGTTTCATGTGCGCTTCTCAGCGTACAACTCCATGTATCTTTGCCTGTCTAAAAGAAGGATTAAATCAACATTTTACCTGCACACTACTTCCTACTTTTCCTTGCTATAATGCGACCCGAACGTAACATGTCCGTTGCTTTCTTTGGACTCATATGAGCTAGCAAAATTAGAAGCATCTCAAAGTAGCGATTAGCACAGTAGCTAGCGACAGCGCTGCTGCGCTGACTAAATGAGCGCCCGCCCACAGTGGATGTACTGCCTGCCACAAAATGGTGGCACTGCAAGGCACACAATGGATGGATTAAACGTCGGTACACTAAGACGAGGTTCGTACAACGAAGCATATTTTTTTATTCAGTCTGTGGTTTGTAAATTCAAAAGTTCATACAATGAGAAGTTTGTAAATAGAGGTTCCATTGTATATGTAAAGCATGTGTGGGGGATCAGAGCATATATTTGTAGCTAATTATATATGTTTAAAAACCTAAATATCATGGATTTTATACATTGCGCCATCTTGCAAGTATGTTACCTTTTCCTACGTTAACAAGCTAACATTTGCATGCTAAAGTTTTATGTTAGCTAATTGTATTCATTTAAACCTAAGCATCATTGAGTTTGATATTTGGCACCATCTTGCAAGTATGCTAATTTGTTTTATGTTAGCATGCTAACATCTGCATGTTAACATTTTATGCTAGCAATTTAGCAAATAGTATTCATTTTAACCTAAAAATCACAGAGTTTGATACTTGGCGCCTTCTTGCAAGTATACTATTGTTTTCTACGTTAGCCTGCTAAGATTGGGATGCTTACATTTTATGTTAGCAATTTAGCTACCGGTAATTGTATTCATTTAAATTAAAAAAATCACAGAGTTTGATACTTAGCGCCATTTTGCAAGTATGCCATTTTTTTTCTATGTTAGCCTGCTAACATTTTAATGCTGGCAATTGAGCTAAATGTATTCATTTAAACCCAAATATCATGGACTTCTTTATTTGGTGACGTCACGTAAGTATGCTAACTGCTTTTTTTGTTTGGAAACATATTATTATGCTAATCTCAGAATGCTAACAGTTAATTTTGTATGTGTTTTAAAACAACTGGCCCAAAGGCACCAAGTCGGGTCTTCTCCTGTATCAACCCCGAGCCAGAGCTTCGCAACTTAGATAGCAGGCCCATTAAAATTTCCCTGGGAATTTTCTAGTTATTTTAATATGATGTAGGCTCGTCTCTGAGAATTGATTGACAGGCCGTGATACAGCGTACATATGGACGCCCTGTGGGTCACTATCAGATGTCAGAGTGGTGAAGTGTGACCTCTTATTATATTATAATGTCAGACAGTGTTCCCACCTGACTTGGCAACAAGTGACATTCTCCAGCTGCTCACTAATACATTGGTCCAGTAGCAGAAAGGTTAAAATGATATACAATTCACATATAGTGTAAAGAGGGAGAGAGAGGGGCTTCAGATGAGTACCAGCTTGACTCAGAAAGTCCAACAAAGGAAGAGGAAGCGGGGAAGAGATAAAAGGTGACACACAGGTGAGTTAAAAAAAAAAGAAGAGGGCGACAGGTGGACAGATGGCCGGCCGCCTAGTGCAGACCGAAGGTGACTCGGAGGAAATGAGATTCATTTTCAAAAGAAGCCGGAACAGAATAATAAAGTTCGTTCTGAAATGATGGTCCCATCCTGGATGGTTGGTTTGTAGAACCTCTTCGTCTGTCTTGCAGCTGCGTGCTTGCAATCCTTCAATACCGTAAAAGGTTACTGCTATTACTCCTGCAAATAAAACCTCTTCAAGACTCAAAACAAGTCGACCCATTGAACTTTTCCGACTGCCACTTTATCTTCCCCTCACACCTCAACTCATCTTAAATTCAATTCTTTTCATCACCATGTTGCCCCGGTTCATGATGACTTTAAAAAAAGATACATTATGGCTAACATTATTGGCAAAAACTAACTATAAATATGACAAAAATAGACATCTGATCCTGTGTTTCCTTATCTGTGTCTGTAATGGACATTTGGGTAAGCTCTTTAAAGGGGAACTGCTGTTTTATTTTATTTATTTTTGTCTATTGTTCACAATCATTATAAAAGGGGGAGTTTTAAAGATGACGCTTGAAAGATGCGGCGAATGGTAGTCACCATGGTAGCCTTTAAAGCAGGGGTGTCAAACTCATTTTAGATCGGGGGCCACATGGAGAAAAATCTACTCCCAAGTGTGCTGGTAAAATCACGGCAGGATAAGTTAAAAATAAAGACAACTTCAGATTGTTTTTCTTTGTTTAAAAATAGAACACGCACATTCTGAAAATATGCAAATGGTATTTTTTATTTATTTATTTTTTTTGTCATAAAAAAATACAATCATGTGTGCTTACGGACTGTATCCCTGCAGACTGTATTGATCTATATTGATATATAATGTAGGAACCAGAAATATTAATAACAGAAAAAACAACCCTTTTGTGCGAATGAGTGTGAATGAGTGTAAATGGGGGAGGGAGGTTTTTTGGGTTGGTGCACTAATTGTAAGTGTATTTTGTGTTTTTTATGTTGATTTACTAAAAAAAATATATATATATATTTTTTTATTTTTTTATTTATTGTGCGGCCCGGTACCAATCGATCCACGGACCGGTACCGGGCCTTCTAGCTGTCCATAGCGCTTCTACTCGTAATGTCTTTATTCATCACTCCAAGCAATGTTTGTAAGTTTTACCGTATAACTAAAACTGTTTATACTTACTAAACTGCACCATGTGTGATGTCTGTAGGAGTGTTTTCGTGCATATTTGTATGTGCTATCGTAATGTAATGGAGCTAGCATTGTGAGCATTAGTTAATATGCTAAAACATTTACGACTGTCTGAGTTAGTATTATTAACTTAAAATGGCATTATTTTTGTATTGTTTCGGCTTCACAAATTCCTCAGTAAATTCACGACAACGTCACAGTGGAGTTATTGAGTCTTTTTAGCTAATTGGAGAGCTAGCTTTCGTAGCTAGTGGGTCCATGACGATGACTTCTGTTTTGTTTGATCAGCTGTTTTACTGCCCTGTTACAGGCACCGTTTGGAAACAATTAAGGTATGTAAATCAACATCTACGGAATCTTATATTGTATATAACTAATTTCACAAAGTATATATCTGCGGCTTATAGTCCGTTGTAGCTAATATATGGAAAAAATTGTTTCTTCTAAAATTTAGTGGGTGCGGCTTATAGTCCGGTGCCGTCCATAGTCCGGAAAATACGGTATTTATTTATGATTTCGAATGCATAAAAAAAGCCAAACATAACATTTTATAACATGGTCACTACTGCTTAATTTCTTTTGTTATATTCTTATTTTACTGTTATATTTTTATTCTCATTGTTGCTTTTTATTTTTATTCTTATTGTAATATTTCTTTATTTTGTTTCCATTTATACCCCCATTATTTACTTTTTACTTTTTAAATTGGATCTCAATTCTGTACACTGCTGCTCGAATTTTCATTTTCCTGAGGGAACTCTCCTGAAGGAATCAATAAAGTACTATCTATCTATCTATCTATCTATCTATCTATCTATCTATCTATCTATCTATCTATCTATCTATCTATCTATCTATCTATCTATCTATCTATCTATCTATCTATCTATCTATCTATCCATCCATCCATCTATCTATTTATAAGTGTTCTTTTCTTACATAAGGATTGTGAATGATAAACAGCACTTCTCTTTCCAATTTTTGCGGATTTCCGGTATGAGTGATCTGCTGATATGGTCCGATATGCTGATATGGGCGGTCATTCGACCCCGAATCGATGGAAATTGCAGAACATTTTTGGAGCGCAATAGTCAAAATGGTCTACTGATTTTGTGGCATTTTGTGATGTTTAGATGCTATTTTCACATACTTTGCTGATTGTAAATACAATTGGATATGGTTTAATGGATACAATGAAACACAATCAAGCATATAAAGTCAATTTGTTTTTGTCTGGTACTTTAAGGGTGATTCACTTACAACTTCAGTGTGAGCAAACACGTGATCTGATATATCCAAGCTCACCTGAATGCGTCACCACAAACCATGTGACGTTGCTCTCTTCTCTCATTGGTCCGTGGAGTACACAATAATGTCAACAGGAAAAAGGTTCAATGTATGGGCTTGGTGAGTGAAAACAGTGCTACTAAATTTATTTTTAAAATTTATTTCTAACTTTAATCATGTTCTTGTTAATCTAATAAGCTACTAACAAGTCGGCGGGTGTACTTCAAGCAGCAGCACAGGAACATATAGAAGTGCTGCTAGCATGCTAACCACATAGCCTCCAAGCTAGACTGAAGAAGTTTTCGGTAAGTCACCAATTTTGTTTACTCCTTGATGTTACGCTACTTTTATGATGTTATAATCTCCAAAATTGCACTGCCAAATATAAATGTAAGATAAGATATATGTGTATAAGTCAGTGAAATGACATGCTAACAGAATGCAGCCTATTTTAGTACATCTTACTAAACATAAGCACATTAATGCCATGTGTGCCTGCTGGAAAAACAAAAAACAAAAAAATTATTATATCTCATGTCGTTTGAAGACATGTATGTTTTATTTTATTTGTTGCTGTGTATAAAACACAATAAGTGACACACTGGAGCTGTGTGGTGACTCATGTAGCGCTCAGGGAACCGATTTTAGATAAGGTGCTTAATTCAAATGTTCATGAACTTTGGGACAGAATTTCTGTCCCAAAAAAAGAAATTCTATTTCAGTAAAAGCAAGGAACTCAAACAAGTAAGCAAGGGAGTAAATACATAATTAGCAAGCTAATATTTCACATCACATGGGTTGAAATCATCAGGGAAATATTCATTTGAAAGAAGTACAGTAGTGTTGTGGTGGATACTGAAGTAAAATTAGTTTGGAATGTTTAAATAACGTGACAAAACAAAGAAAGTAGTGATCAATACGGCGTACTGCGATTCAGTTAATTTTCTCTCTCCTTGAATAATCAGTGTATTATGGCAGTGCTGTCCTAACATAACCAGAAATCATGATCATAATTAAAGATAAAAGTATTTTTTTATTTACTTTCCCTAAATATCTAAAAGTATTCATATTCTCTTCATGTCATATTATGCTCCTTCCAGCGCTGTTGTTTTTAGGTTATAGAGTTTGTATCCAATCAGAATTCAGCTAGCTTATGTTGCCATGCTGTACAAAATCTGCCTGAGGCCTTCAGAATCAACAATGCGGGCGTCCGTGCGCTGTAAGTGAACGGACAAAATTATTTGACAGACAGTTGCAATAGCCAATCAGATCACAAGTTGTTGTCAGTAAGGCCTTCTAGCTGGCCTAAGGCAGATATATAATGTGATGTTATGAGCTAGGTAACATAAGAACTCCATTACCCAGCATGCCACAGTAGTGAAGAGTATGCGCAGCTGGATATTTTTGATGAGCACGCTGTGGAGTAAACTTTAAGAACTCCGCCAATACGCCTCGTCTGCATCTTTTATGATTAGACAAGACAACACATACTGTATATTTGCAATGCCATTTTCAAGAGGGATATTTAAAAATAAACTACATCTTGTGAGACGATGTCGGCCAACCCCGGAAGCTCGAATGGTTCTACAAATTGTGAGTTCAGATATTTTATTTATTTATTTTTTCACGTTTAATATGTTTTTTGCAGTTTTAATTTTGACAATACCACATAAGATATGTTTTAATTCAATCAATCAATCAATCAATGTTTATTTATATAGCCCTGAATCACAAGTGTCTCAAAGGGCTGTACAAGCCACAACGACATCCTCGGTACAGAGCCCACATACGGGCAAGGAAAACTCACCCGAGTGGGACGTTAATGTGAATGACTATGAGAAACCTTGGAGAGGACCGCATATGTGGGTAACCCCCCCACCCCCAGCCCCCCCCCCCCCCCCCACCCCCTTCTAGGGGAGACCGAAAGCAATGGATGTCGAGTGGGTCTGACATAATATTGTGAAAGTCCAACACATCGGCGAAAGTCCAGTCTATAGTGGGGCCAGCAGGAACCATCCCGAGCGGAGACGGGTCAGCAGCGTAGAGATGTCCCCATCCGATGGACAGGCTAGCGGTCCACCCCGGGTTGGGAGCAGAGTAGAAAAGAAAAGAAAAAAGAAACGGCAGATCAACTGGTCTAAAAAGGGAGTCTATTTAAAGGCTAGAGTATACAAATGAGTTTTAAGATGAGACTTAAATGCTTCTACTGAGGTAGCATCTCTAACTTTTACCGGGAGGGCATTCCATAGTATTGGAGCCCGAATAGAAAATGCTCTATAGCCCACAGACTTTTTTTGGGCTCTGGGAATCACTAATAAGTCGGAGTTCTTTGAACACAGATTTCTTGCCGGGACATATGGTACAATACAATCGGCAAGATAGGCAGGAGCTTGACCGTGTAGTATTTTATACGTAAGTAGTGAAACCTTAAAGTCGCATCTTAGGTGCACAGGAAGCCAGTGCAAGTGAGCCAGTATAGGCGTAATATGATCAAACTTTCTTGTTTTTGTCAAAAGTCTAGCAGCCGCATTTTGTACCAACTGTAATCTTTTAATGCTAGACATAGGGAGGCCCGAAAATAAAACGTTACAGTAATCGAGACGAGATGTAACGAACGCATGGATAATGATCTCAGCATCGCTTGTGGACAAAATGGAACGAATTTTAGCGATATTACGGAGATGAAAGAAGGCCGTTTTAGTAACACTCTTAATGTGTGACTCAAACGAGAGAGTTGGGTCGAAGATAATACCCAGATTCTTTACCGAGTCGCCTTGTTTAATTGTTTGGTTGTCAAATGTTAAGGTGGTATTATTAAATAGATGTCGGTGTTGAGCAGGACCGATAATCAGCATTTCCGTTTTCTTAGCGTTGAGTTGCAAAAAGTTAGCGGACATCCATTGTTTAATTTCATTAAGACACGCCTCCAGCTGACTACAATCCGGCGTGTTGGTCAGCTTTAGGGGCATGTAGAGTTGAGTGTCATCAGCATAGCAGTGAAAGCTAACACTGTATTTGCGTATGATGTCACCTAGCGGCAGCATGTAAATACTAAAGAGTGCAGGGCCAAGAACCGAACCCTGGGGAACTCCGCACGTCACCTTAACATAGTCCGAGGTCACATTGTTATGGGAGACACACTGCATCCTGTCAGTAAGATAAGAGTTAAACCAAGACAAGGCTAAGTCTGACATCCCAATACGCGTTTTGATATGCTCTAATAAAATATTATGATCAACAGTATCGAAAGCGGCGCTAAGATCAAGAAGCAGCAACATAGATGACGCATCAGAATCCATCGTTAGCAATAGATCATTAGTCATTTTTGCGAGGGCTGTCTCCGTAGAGTGATTTGCCCTGAAACCGGATTGAAAAGGTTCACAGAGATTGTTAGACGCTAAGTGTTCATTTAGCTGCTGTGCGACAATTTTTTTGAGGATTTTCGAGATAAACGGAAGGTGGGACACCGGCCGGTAGTTTACCATGAGGTCAGGATCGAGGTTAGGTCTTTTGAGTAGAGGATGAATAACCGCTTTTTTGAATGCTAGGGGAACAGTGCCAGAGGAAAGTGATAAGTTTATAATATTTAACACTGATGGACCTAATAATACAAAAAGCTCCTTGATAAGTTTCCCAGGAATTGGGTCAAGTAAACATGTTGTTTGTTTTGTCCCATTTACACATTTTAACAATTCCTCCAATGTTATTTCATCAAAGAGAGAGAAACTATTTTGGAGGGCAGTGTCCGTCGTATATACAGTCGTATCTGTGTTAATAGAACCCAGTTGTAGCTGAGATGCATTGTCTTTAATCTCTTTTCTAATGACTTCAATTTTCTTATTAAAGAAATTCATAGTCAATTGCTGAGTGGGTGGAGCTACTGGGAGGAGTCCCTTGTTGGGTTAGCGATGCTACTGTACTAAACAAAAATTTAGGATAATTTTTGTTGAGGTGGATGAGATTTGAGTAATATTTAGCTTTAGCTGAGGTAAGCATGCGTTTATAAGTTATTAAACTATCACTCCATGCTTGATGGAAAACCTCAAGTTTAGTTGCACGCCATTTGCGTTCCAGCTTTCTACATGATAATTTCAGGGCTTTAGTTTATTCTGTAAACCATGGGGTACGCCTTTTAGTAGGGATGATACTCGAAACCGGTTTTCCCGGTTGTTTGATAAGAAAAGAACCGAGTCCTCGGACTCGAATCCCTTTTTGAGAACCGGTACCCGTTATCGAGACCACTATAGTAAAGGAAAAGAGTTGATTCTTTATTCGAATCCCGTCCCGACCAGAAATGCTCCGTGGGACATCACAAGAATTGACGTCACGTAGCTCAGTCATTAGGCACAGATAGCGAAAGCAGGAAAACAATGGACGGGAAAAAGCGCTCCAAGGTGTAATAAAGTTCAAAACAAAAGCTATCATCCATCGAATAACTTTACTGAGAGATTTTAGCAGGGTAAAACACATGACGAACACTTTTACGACCAACCGGAAACATAGCAACCAGGCTAGCAACGCACCTCCTTTACAGCAGCTGTCGCAACGTTCTTAAAACAACCACAGCACATACATATATATACAACATATCTCCCTTTTTTAACTTTTGTTTTTCTTTCCTTGTAAACAAAACAAAATCACACTGTAGATGTGTTGTCTGTCTAATTATAAATAATGCAGACGAGGCGTGTTGGCTGAGTTCTTGACGTTTACTTTCACAGCGTGGCAACAGGCAACACTTTTCGGGGCTACCGCGCATGCTCGTAACTCCTGTTGCATGATGGGTAGTGTAGTTGTTTTATTCTCTCGCTCATAACATTTTTCCCCCTATAAAGAAATAATGTTAACTCAATAAAGTGTATTTCTTTTTTTAGCTTTAACTTTTCATTTTTTAGCATTGTAACCACATTTGCAAAGAACTTTTCTCTTCATAGAATTTTCTTTCAATAAAGAAATAAAGTGCAAAAATGTCAAAGCATCATAACAAACAGTTATGTCAAATAGCAGCAGAAGTGCACTTTTTGGAGAGCTGTATTATTTTCAGTTTTGTGCCCAAGGGACTGATTTTATTTAACACTATATTATTATTTATACACCTATAGTGATCACAGAGACAGGTTGTTTTTGTGTTACTCTATACATTTGTTTCTCTGAAAAATCCCACTTAATATACTTTGGGTAACAACAGTCAATATTTATTTATTTTATTTTATTTTATTTTTTTAGGTGGGTAACAGTCAATATTTATTTATTTATTAGATTTTATTTTTTTATTATATAATAAAAGTGAGCTTTTGTTAAACCAAATATTGTGTGTTTTTTTCTATATACAACAACCTATCTGGACTCGATAAGAGAATCGATAAGGAATCGGTTCGATAAGAGGATTCGATAATAGGCTCGAACTCGATAATTCCTTATCAAACATCATCCCTACCTTTTAGGGGCCCTTTTTAGCTTTAGCGGTGCTACACTATCAAAGGTGTCGCGTAGGGCGTCGTTAAAGTTGTTAGTGAGGTTATCAATAGAGCCCACATAATTTGGGAATGGTGCCATTACCGAAGGCAGTAGGTCAGTAAGAGTCGTCGTTGTGGCAGCATTAATGTTGCGGCTGCTATAGTAGTTATTATTATTATTATTAGTTTGTTGACAATGAGTCAGAACTTCAAATTTTATAAGGTAATGATCGGACATTACTTTAGTGTACGGGAGTATCGTAACTTTAGAGGTGGTGACACCCCTGACAAGCACTAGATCTATCGTATTACCATTGCGATGCGTGGGTTCATTTATTATTTGTGTAAGACCACAGCTATCAATTATAGTCTGGAGCGCCACGGATGGAGGGTCCGATGGGGTATTCATATGGATATTAAAGTCCCCCATTATGATTATATTGTCGGCGTGCGTCACTAGATCAGCAACAAACTCTGAGAATTCACTGATGAAGTCCGAATAGGGCCCAGGGGGGCGGTAGATAACAGCCAGGTGGAGAGGCAGTGGTGTGACAAACCTCGTAGTGAGCACCTCAAACGAGTTATATTTATTATTTAGGTTAGGTGTAAAATTATAGTTTTCGTTGTATATTAGTGCGACACCCCATCCCCTTTTAAGAGGACGGGCAACATGTGCATTGGTATAGTTAGGAGGAGATGCCTCATTTAGCGCAAAAAAATCGTCTGGTTTGAGCCAGGTCTCTGCGAGACCAACGACGTCAAGTTTTTTGTCTCTAATGACCTCATTAACTAATAACGTTTTGGAAGATAATGATCTTATGTTTAAAAAGCCCATATTATAGGTAGTGGGCTGTTTTGAGGATTGTTTGTTGAAATTATCCGAAGTAGCAATATTAATAATGTTGCGTTTATTATGCGTAGTGCACTTTAAATAGTTTCGACCATATCTAGGAATTGATACGACGGGGATTTTCAGATTGTTTGCCTGATGCTGCGATGAACTGAACGCATCATAGTTAGCCACCTCAGTAGATTGTATGTCTGCCTCTGACACCGTCACAAAAGAAAAAACATTATGTGAGTTGTGTTTTATTCTAAGAGAATTGCTATGTGTGCAGGGATTATCCAGCCTGGCGCCGGCTAGTTCTAGTTTAAATGACTTCTTACCCGGACACTCCACGCTTCTTTGGTTAGCTTTTCCCTTTGTTGTTAGCCCCGTCCGGCATCCCCGCTTCTGCTTCCGCTCACACCGCTTACGTCGCCTCCATTGGCGGTCCCCGCTAGTACTTGACTCCGCTGCTACAAGGGCCGCTCGATGTAGCCCGCGAAGTATTCCCATGCTAGCGAGGAGGTCCACCGTACATGCATCTTTCAGTGTATAACGACCCGATCCATCCACATCCAGAATTGTCTGTCGGTCGTATGTGATCACAGAGTGTTCACGCTTTGAGCCAGCCATGAAATTGACAGAAATGACGGGTGTTTTTTGCCAAATCGCTCTACACTCCCAAGAGCGTCTTCAAGCTGCTGCATATTAATGCGCCGCCATGTTGCCAATGCGTGTTTATTGATTTTTAAAATAACCCGTTTGGTACAATGTTGATGTGGTGATTCAATGCCCAGTGTTGTGTAAATGTGTTTCTGTATAGTATTTCTCCAGCAATGGTCATGTGGTGACATAAATGATGGTATTTTGAGAGGTAATCATTGAAGTCGGACATCACTGAAGGCCTAGGTGGAAAATGCACGGCCCACCGATGATATATGGTATAAAACATTTGCACGACTGCCTCAATATGCTGGCTGTTAAACAAAAATACAGCAAAAATGTGACTAACAACACAACGAAACACAAACAAAAATGATGAGGGACACCCACATGTTAAAATGTGCAGGACTTTGTCATATAAACCTTGCTTCCCCATACCTCTTCAATACACAGGCCAGTGCTCCTTTTGTAAACGAACCACCACTCTGCTTTGAAGTGAAGTGAATTATATTTCTATTGCGCTTTTCTCTAGTGATTTAAAGCACTTTACATGAAGCTACATTTAAACCAGTGTGGGTGGAACTGGGAGCAGGTGGTTAACGTGTCTTGCCCAAGGACACCACAGCTGTGACTAATGGCGGAAGCGGGGATCGAACCTGGAAGCCTCAAGCTCTACTAACCGAGCCACGCCGCCCCACAATAATATCTTAGTTTTGTCTTCCTGAGCTGCTGTGATGCAATCAGTTGCATCACTGTAATGACTTATACCTCACTTAAAAAAGTGCAAAACCTCTTGTTTAAAAAACTGGTCAGTGATTTGTTGGTTTGGCTTCGCTGTTAAAGGGTTTTAAAACAATTATTTGGAAAAGTTGCCGAATTCATATACAATAGTCTAATCACTGGTAATACAGGCTACTCATTAAGATGATAACAATAACAAAACATAGGAATGATCCATCCATCCATTTTGTACCGCTTGTCCCATTTGGGATCACTTTCATTAAAATGTTACCAAATACTTGTTGGACCCATTTATTGGTTTTGATTAAAAAAAACATTTACAATATAGTCTTTCTTACTTTCTACTCTATTTGTATGTGAAAACATACTCGGTTTGATCACCTCTGTTTTGTCTGAAAGTCCAGTTTAAAGAAGTATTTGATCTATAATCCTCCATATTGGCAGCCATGTTTATTAATTTATCCATTCATTTATTCAGCTGAGCATTACAGCAACGTTCTTGCATCTGACAAAATACAAAAACTGGCTTCTTTGCTGATAAAACACGGTAGCAACATTCATCTGCGAGCTCACGATGGCCCCCACATCTCACAGTGTGGCGAGTCCGAGCACAACCAGAGGCACTCTAATAAGCTCAGTGGCATTGTGGTTAGAGTGTCCGCCCTGAGAAAAGTATTTTAAAAATGTGCTGTAAGCCGTTAAAAATTAGCTGCGGGCCGCAAATGGCCCCCGGGCCACATTTTGAATACCCCTGCACTATGCACAGCACAATCATTAGCATTCTAATAATAGCATGCTGGCTTTTTAGCCAATTTTGCAGTTATACACCTTAGCGTCAAATATTTTGTTACCTGACAAATTATACCTGTTAGCATGCTAACGTTAGTAGACTAGCTTTTTTTTTAGCAAATTTTGTAAGTACACCTCAGTTATATTTTGGTACTTGATGCATACTAACGTTAGCAGGCTAGCATTTTAAACAATTCCGGTACACATGTCAAAGTCAAATACTTTGGTAATTCACGCATGTTACAGTTAGCATTTTAGCATGCTGACATCAGCATTCTAGAGTGTTTAGCTAATTTATCAGGTACATACCATCCATCCATTTTCTACCGCTTGTCCCTTTCAGTGTACAGGTAAACACTCCAGTGTCACATTTTGGTATTTCACTAATGCTAACTGTAAGCATGCTATTGTTATCATAGTCTTGTTAGTATGCAAGCTTTTTTTTTTAGCTCTTTTTTCTCATATTGTTCATTAGTGGCCTAGTGGTTAGAGTGTCCGCCCTGAGATCGGTAGGTTGTGAGTTCAAACCCCGGGCCAAGTCATACCAAAGACTACAAAAAATGGTACCCTTTGCCTCCTTGCATGGCACTCAGCATCAAGGGTTGAAATTGGGGGTTAAATCACCAAATGATTCCCGAGTGCGCCGCACACTGCTGCTCACTGCTGCTCACTGCTGCTCACTGCTCCCCTCACCTCCCAGGGGGTAGAACATGGGGATGGGTCAAATGCAGAGGACACATTTCACCACACCCAGTGTTTGTGTGACAATCATTGGAACTTTAACGTTAACTTAATAAAGTGCCGACTGCTGTGTTCATAGTCCGATGACCAAGAATAACAAATGTCACACTTATGTTAAAAACATTATTTTGGCGACGAGCAGACCAGGGGCAGCATGAGACCCAGAAGCCTCATGTCAGATTTTTGTGCGAATGCAGTCATTTTTACTCTAGTAATGTTAAAAACTAACACAGTTTAATGGACAAATATTGATATTTATTTTAGTATTGGTTTTTCTTATGACAAGTTAGGCTCTGCCACACCTGCCTACCCCAAGCACACATCCCTGACTAATGGGCTGTGGTTTTCCTTACCCTAAATTCAGCTGGGATAGGCTCTAACTCACCTGTCAGCCTGATCAGGAAAGCGGTAAAGAATGAATGAATACATCTCTGGAGCAATCTTCTTCTGGAGATTAGACTGTCCCCCACTGTAACGACTGTTAAAGTGCATAATATTTCTATTCTTCAGCTTTTAGCCCAGCATGAGAGTTGGCTTTTATTTATTTCCTAGATGTATTCTTTTATTTTTACTGAGTTGCGTCAGCATGTTGGCAGCACAGTCAGTAGATCATGCGCTTGACTCTCCATTGAAATATTCCTGTGTACAGTTTGCATGTTCTCTCTGTGCACGCGTGTGTTTACTATGGAAACTTCCTCCCACATTTCAAAAATAATAATATATTTTTCAAAAAGGGACAAGCGGTAGAAAATGGTTGGGATAGATTAATTGTAATTTGACCCTAAGTGGGAATTTGCTTATTAGTGTTCTACGATTGTCTGGCGAGCTATCCAGGGTGCACGGGTTGGTGTGCCAGTAACCTGGGGGTTCCTGGTTCGATCCCCAGCTTCTACCAACCTAGTCACGTCTGTTGTGTCCTTGAGCAAGACACTTCACTCTTGCTCCTGATGGGTCATGGTTAGCGCCTTGCATGGCAGCTTCCGCCATCAGTGTGTGAATGGGTGAATGTGGAAATAGTGTCAAAGTGCTTTGAGTACCTTGAAGGTAGAAAAGCGCTATACAAGTATAAACCATTTACTATTTACCATTCACCCTGACTCTCCTCAGCAGTTCACCAAGTCAGTTGGGATAGGCTTCAATTCACCAGTGACCCTGTTGAGGACGAGCGGTATAGAAAAAAGGTTGACTGGATTAGTTTTGTTCTTGCTTGTTTTAGTTTTATTAGTAATTTAACCACCGTGCTATATAATGTGCTGAATAAATAAAGTGGATTAAATTGGATTAGATTGGAATGAAAAAATTAATGCAAACACTTGTCTGTTTTGTTGACACCTTTTATAGTTGTTTGTTATAAAATGATGAGACTGAACTGAACAAAAAAAAAAGCAAAGTATTGGACTTAAACTGAAAAGAATGATTTTATCACAGTGTCATTTTCTGTGGGTTCGTGACAGAGTCACTTCACACCACATAAGCTCTACTTGTCAGGAGACTGAAAGAGATGATTGTAGCCTCCATTCTGGCTCAGTGATGTAACCATGCAATGCAGACCCTCTCTATTACAACATCAAAAGAACCATGTTCTCGCACTCTTTTCATATAATTCTAGCAAGATTATTCCTGCTTTGGGAAATAGGTAACTACAAAACTAATTTCCTGGGTCAGCAGTGCAACCTGGAGTCATTAATCTTTTGTTGTGCCCTTTTGACACCCACAGTGGAAGTGTTCTTTTGACCCCAAAACATGCTGTATCGCAACTTAAAGTGTTAGTAGCTGAAGCAGGGACGTGGCACCAAATTCTGGGCCCCCATTCTTCGCTAAACTTAATGTCGCCGCCCCACACACACGCTTGGTGTGTGTGTGGGGCGGCGAAAACCAAGCAATTGCATGGATGTAGTTTAGACTCACTTTTTAAAACACATGTAAACAACTTAATTATGTTTCCCCATTCGTTAAAAAGACAGAAGTCGATGTGAACGCCTGCATGCCGCCAGAAAACAAACAGAAGAAGAAGAACGCCTACGTGTAATCACTGCTATCATGGTTGAAGCTCCAGAACAACCAAAGAAACGAAAAGTTTTGAAGAAATGAAAAACAGAGACTTATCGGATAAAAGGACAGTCAAGAATCAACATTGTCCCGGCTTTCACTCGCTGGCGTAAGCTCAAAGGTGAGGAGATTTCGGCCGATGCTGCCTATTCTCTGTTCCTGCTAAACTAATGAGTACATTTTGATGCTCAAATCAAAATGATAATGCTAATGTTAGCTTTTGGAAATTTGCGTGATAGCAGCCACGATAGTTCGCAGTTGCACGCTTCTTCCTTCGAAAAAACTCACCCGCCGTTCTGTCTTTGCTTTGGACCTGCATCTGCGGTGATACATTCTTGATAGTAGCGTCATGTTTGTAGCGCAGTCCAAAATCATTTCTTGATAGTGTCTGCTATTTAACATCAGCATAGCTTTTTTCTTACATTTTTACTGTTGTTGTTTTTCCGGCAATATGCTATGGGCCAAAAAAACTTGAGCTGATGGCCGCAAATCAAATCAAAACAAACTGTATTCATAAAGCGCTCATACATAAAAGAAATGCAACACAAAAGGGCTGTACGGACTTAAAAAAATGCCCCGAGGACCCACCTTCCCCCATCATCAGTCAAATACACCGACAGACAGAGATGAGTACAGAGGAGCCAGGTGAAGAAACACTATCAGAGGGGCCATTTGCAGCTGGAGGTAGCCAGAACACGAACACCAGGCTGCTGACCTAAAGCCGCATTTTGGACACTCCTGAGTTATTCGTATCAAAATTTCAACATTCCTTCACCACATAGTCAATCAATCAGTTTATTTATATAGCCATTAATCACAAGTGCCTCAAAGTACTTCATAAACTTGATATATTGTGTATTGTATGATTAATAATAACAAAAATAGGTAGTTATGAATATAATAAATATTTTGCTCTTTCTGTCTTTCATTTTTACTGCTGTTTTTTGTTTAATTTTTTTTTGACACAATGTCGCAGGCCAAAAAAACTTGAACTGCGGGCCACAAATGGGCCCCACGTCGCACTTTGGACAACCCTGATGTAAACTGTCATTATACGCTTAAATATGATAATAGATCTGTCAAGTTTTCCTTTATACCATAGTGCAGTAATTCTCAAACTGTGGTACGCGGGCTCCATCTACGGGTACGCCAAATAATCACTTAATTAAGTGATTAGTGGTTTTTTTTCCTATATTCAGAAACATTGTTAATGTTCAAATTATGTGCAATGTTACAGTGGTCACAAATATTAAACATACTGCCTTAGTCGTTATGTTGGTACTTGGAGAGACAAGTGTTGTGAGGTGGTACTTTGTGGAAAAAAGTTTAAGAGCCGCTGTCATAGTGTATAGTAGAGATTAGCTGATGGACAGTGGATAATACAAATCATGATTATATGTCATTATTATTATTATATTATTGTTAGTGCATTCCTAGGGATTAAGTCTCTCTGTATCTTTAAAAACTAATGACGCCTCTGTTTGTAACTATAATCGAGGGTCCTTGCATGCACCACAGTTATGGGCAATGAGATGCAAAAGTGAAATTTGTACATAACTTTCGCCTATGCAGCAACAGACAGATTCAACATATTCTTACCTTTCTTCTTTGTGCCAAAATATTGGTGATGTGTGTGTGAATGCCTAAGGGTGAGTT